>NC_045727.1:9972234-10294263 GCF_009834535.1 Camelus ferus
TGACCTGGAATGGAATGGCCATTCCCCCCACCATACCCATACCATCGCCCATGTCACCAGACGTCTGCCTGAACACATGTTGGCTGGGGGATCAGAGGGTCCCACGGTGTCCCCGTTCATCCTGGTTATCACCTTTTCATGCATCCTGGTCACAGCACAGCTGTCTCTTAGCCATCCTGAGGGGCCATCCCCACCCAGGGTTTCCCCCTTGGACACATGTCCTCACCCAAGAGAAGGGATCAGGTTCACTTCCCTTCTCTTTACAGCAGGTGGGATCTCACTAGTATTTGAGCCCAAAGCAGGCCGACATTCAACATCCTTTCTGTGTCTGCAGGGGTCTGACTGCCCTTCCCTGGAGGACCAGACCCTGGACCAGCCTCTCCCATTGATGCACCGCGATGGGGTCCAACTCTAGCTCCTAGGGATGGGGAGCTGGGAAAGCTTCAGCGTCCCTCCCTGGGTGGGAAGGACCACCACAGGCACCCAAAAGTGAGGAAGGGAGGCCTGGGGCTGCCAGGGCAGGGGCAAGTGAGGCCTGCAGTTTGGCTTTTAAAACAAGGGTGGTTTCCTATGGGGTGAGTCTGCCAGAGACCAAGGATGGGAGGTTTGAACTGGATGTGGCTGCAGGGAGGATAGGACAGGCCGGCCACAACGCACAGCCTCTGGGAGGTGCAATGGCAAAGCCACCAGGGAGGAACAGCCACTCCAGGGTCAGGTCCTGGCATGCTCTCCAACCCGTGGGGGCTCCTCCCAGCCTGGGATGTTCCCCAGACACAGGCCACCACAGGGATGACTGTGTATTTGGAGCCCACAGCACACTGAAAACCTCTCCTCTTAGGATGACCCACTTTACAAGGCAAACCTGAATGGCACTAACCCATTTGCATTCTCGAAAACATTCCTTACTGAGAGCTACCACAGGTGTCCACAATTCCAGGGGGTGGGCCAGGAGCGAGAAGACAGGTGTCCAAAGACAGCAGTGGGGTATCCGAAGAAGTCTGTGGAGCCCAGTGACAGGCCAGGTGCGTATGCTGTGGGATTGGCTTTTCCCTCCACGGGGACTGAGGGCTGACCAAAGACAGCCTGGCTGGAGCCTGGAGACCCACGTGGCCTCCCCATGCCACAGCCAAGGTGGTCTGGTGGGCTTCCCTTCTCTCCCTTGGCCAGGAAAAAGCCGGCCGGCTCCTGGCCACGGGGAAGGGCCAGGCTGTTTACGCCTCCAGAGGACAGCACTGGCCTCCCAGGCCCACCTGCCCCCCAGCACCGGCTCAGACACCGCGGCCCATGGCCGACAGCAGCCTGGAGGCCATGGTAGAGCGAGTGACAGCAGAGCCAGCAGGAACCCACAGTCCCGGGACGGGGCCGGCGCACACACGCTCCTGCCTCCACGCAGGTTTCAAATGTGTTTATTCACTACTTTTGATGACTATAAATAAGTGTTTCCACCATGGAAAAGAAAGTCAGCGCAGCACGTTCTCATGACCGGGGAATGAACTTTCTGAAGTCCTCAATAGGGCAAAAACTTAGGAAAAAAACAACCTGAATGTTGGAAGTCAGTTCTTTATATAAAGTCCCTTGTAAAAAACAAAACAGAATAAAAACGAACTGAAAAAAAG
Source organism: Camelus ferus (assembly GCF_009834535.1). Classification (NCBI taxonomy): domain Eukaryota; kingdom Metazoa; phylum Chordata; class Mammalia; order Artiodactyla; family Camelidae; genus Camelus; species Camelus ferus. The sequence goes on from NC_045727.1 coordinate 9,973,851, forward strand.
GGGTAGGGAAAAATTAAAAAAAGAAAGAGGGAAGAGATGCGGAGAAAGGAAACACAGAGCTCCTTGGACTCATTGCTCCTCCCCGGCCCCCTCCTTGGCCGTGCCCTCCGGCTCCACGCGTTCCTTCACCGTAAGAGCATCCAGCTTCTCAGCCACCGACTCGGCACTGTCATTCCTGGCCGATCCTGCCGAGACACAGGGATGTGTGAGGAGCAGAGAAGCACTGCTAGGCCCAGCCCATCGCCACGTGCCTCCAGGGCCACCAGGTGGACACTTGCTCACGTCCAGCGCCATCAGGGTGCTCGGCAACCGCCACGGGGCCCCAAGTGAGCAGGTGACCACGAGGGCCTCTTGAAGCCCCTTCAGCCTCTGGGGGCTCCAGGCAGACCCCGTGACTTGATTGCCAGGCCGAGGGCCGCGAGGCCAGGCCAGCGAGCACATACTCGGGGCCTGACTCGCCCCCCCCCCCCACAAAGCACCCATGTACCAGGGTGGCTGCATTGCCCTTGACAGGTCAAAGTGGTCACAGCACCCTGGACATTCCTATGGCAGACGGAAAAAGCACCCGCCCGGGGCCACGGCCGGGTGCAGAGTGAGTCTGCAGAGCCCCATCGGCACCCTCCCCGCCCCACGGGCGCCCAAGCACCTTTCTTTTCTCTCTCTTCAATCTCTTTCCTACATTCTTCAAACTTCGTTTTGAATTTCTGTGCATCTGCAGAAAGAAGAGAAGCTCCCTAAGAGCCCTGAGCAGTGAAGAGTATGCATCCTGCCGGGTCTGAAGCTCCAAGATTCACAAGGCCTGTCCCACGGCCACGCCGACCACAGGGGAGCTGGACCACTTCCCTCTGACCCTGCAGCAGCCTGGACAGAGCAACATGGGGCAGGGGACCAGGCCCCTCTAGGTATCCTGCCCTCCAGGCCCTACACACAGAGCAAGGTCCATTCAGCATCTGATGGTCAGCTACTGGGTGCTGGGCCCCAGCAGAGGAGAGGTCAGGGTGGGGAGAGCCCCTGCTGGCAACCAGGTGATGGTAAGGGGACACGCCCTGCTCATGGGCTCAGAGTCTGGGCACGTAGATTCCTTCCCCGAGGGGCCACCAGACAGCAGAGCAAGGAGAGGCCCCTACTGCTTCCCAGTGGCTGTCAATTCTCCCTGGAAAGCAACGGTGCTGGTGTTTGCAGCCAAAGCGGTGTGTTGTAGGAGGCAGCAGCCGCCAGGCTGGCCTGAGACCCCACTTACTCTCAGCGTTAAGGAAGCGGATGGCCAGAAGCTCCTGCTTAGGGCACTCGTCTGCGAAGTCTGCGTGGGTGTTCCAGACCCAGGCGCGGTCGCTACCTGCGTTTGGCTTCAGCTCCATCATCGGCGTGACTGGAGGAAGAAGTCCCATGAGGACGATTTGGCTACAAAGCCAGCCTACTCACCCCAACCACTGAAGGCCCTTCTTGGGGCAAAACAGGACTGGTTTGGGGTCTGGATTTCACGCCAACTTCACGTTCACTTAAAATCAGGACTGTCCTAAATCTGGGGAAATGGTGGCCCGCTCCCTGACTATGAAGACACCTCAGCAAGGGTCTCCAATCCCAACTCATCCAAGGGCTTCAATGCCAAACCCCTGCCCAAGCCGCCCCCAAGCCCAGGGAAGACATGGGCCACAAGGCCTAGCGGGCCCAGCCCTTCCTGTGAAGAGCACCCATCCCGTGGCTGTGTCCCTGTGTGTCCACACCATCAGGGACCTGCCCACAGAAGGCGGGGCGCAGCAGAGGCAGAAGGTGGGAAATGGGGCCATCACCCAGGAGGGCACATGGTCAGACCAAGGCAACAACTCAGCCTTGCACTATTCACAGATACCACAGAGAACAAGGACACCAGGAGTGGACACCAAGAGCCTGTGACAAGCTTGTACATCACAAAAGATAGAGCCATGGCCAGGAACAAGCACAGCTGCCCACCTGCACTGGCCCCACAGACCCGAGAGGGCCAAGCTCCCAGCAGAACAAAAGCACCCAAGGGCCACGCAGGCTGGGCGGGGCAGGTAGACGGCAGAGCTGCTAGAGGGAAGCCGGCCAGGGTGGGACGTGGAGTCAGAGCATGAAGGTGGAGGAGAGTGGTGCAGGGATGGCCATTCCTGCTAGGGCCATTCTGCCCCATCACCCTCTGGGGCCATCCCTCGGGCCCCTACCAGCAGTCAGCCCATGTGCCCAGACGAGGGGCCCTTCCCCACCAGACATGCATCCCCTCCAGAAATGCAGGCACCGCCCCGGGTCAGGAATGGAGCCCAGGATGCGCCTGCTTCTGGACACACACTCAGCACCGCAGAGCAGCCCACACGGCGGGGAACTCACTGCTACATCTTCCCCAGCCAAGCCTTGGGTGACTCTGTGGATCCCCCACGCTATGCCCAGGGCTGACCTCTCAGTCCTGTCCCAGGGCCTCCGCTGGCCACTGCCCACCCCCATGCTGTTTCACGGGCAGCTGAGGATGAGGCGGCCTTCCCCCACCTCCTTGCCCTTCCCTGTCCTCCCCCAGGGGCCCCATGGGGACAGGACAAGGGAGGGTGGGAAGGCGCCCCGTGCACAGCAGCCCCACCACCTACTGTAGTGGTTGGCGCAGATCTTGAGAGTCTTGTCCCTCCGCATGAGGAGGCGGATGGTCCCCTTCTCCTTGTGCTTCAGGAGCTTGACATCGCCTGTGCCGCGCTCCTTCCATTCTGGGAGGTCGTTCTCCGAGGCAAACCGGAACAGCTTCGCCCGCCTGCAGGGAAAGCCACGAGCAGGAGCTGACGCCACAGGAGGGGACACACGATGCTGGTTTTCCAAGCAGACGCCCTCCCTGTTCTTTTTACTCCAACCACTACAACTCGTCACCAGAAGAGCAAGATGGCCAAACTCCGAGTTTTTACTTCACTATAATTGAGTAAAAAACCTTTCTACAGTCGCACTTTCTAACAGGAAGACCCAACTTCCTAGCAGCGCCCACCGTGTTCCCAGCCAAGGCTGCCACTGCGGTGCAGGGGCTCCCTGGTGTTCCTGGGGCTATAGGGGCAGCACGGAGGCCAAGGAGCCCTGCACAAGCCACCCCTGCCCTGAGCAGCACCAGGGGGCGCCCGGCAGTCCTGTCCTGAGGGCTCACCCCAACCACACCCACTGCCTGCTTCATGCAGGACCCCAGCTCCACCGGTCCCTTTTGTGCAGAAGACTCTGCTCTCTGTCCCAAACTCAGTTCTGTTAAGGGAGATGCATCCCCATGAAAGCGCCCCGGCCCCATTGCCATGGCCCCCCTGCCAGCTCCACTTCCCCCAAGACGCCGGGAGGTGCAGCATTTCTGGGCGGAACGGACCAAGAGAACCAGTGGCTTCAGGGAGCTGCCCAGCAAACTCTGAGACCCAAGGAACATGCACCCCTCTCCTTGCCCAGGCCCCAGGGAGTGGTGGGTAGCTCCTCCCTCCCTTAGAGGGAGGGGCTACAGTGCTGGCGATTCCTGCTGCTTCCTCCTCCTCCCCACAGCAAAGCACTCAAACCTTCACCTGGTGTCTTGGACAGAATCTGACAGGAGGGGGAGAGTCTGCACCCTGCCCCATTTCCACTAACTCGTAACTACACTGGCGTCTCCTGTCTCTGTCAGTGTGGCACTGCACCTTACCACCAACATCTGGATGCACAGCTTGTACAAGCACTGCTTTGAAGTGACAGCACTGAGGCCTCTTGCCAAAAACACCAAGAAGCATGTAAGGTTTTTAGAAAGTAACTTTCATAACTGCAGCACAACCCGCATTCACTTGTAATTCCAGATGTTGTATGCATCAAAAATACTGTGAGAAATTCATAAACTTCAGGGTGCCCCCACTTTAAAGGAAAAGAAAAGGACAGCGATGACAGTAAAGATCCCTGCTCAATCAGCGGCAGGAGACTGTGGGAATCTTAAGAGGCGGGTGGCAAGGACAGAGGCCTGGAAAAATATCCCTCACGAACACAGCAGTGGTGACAGGACACTGGGGAACGCCTGTGCCCTCCCCAGGACGGGCCTCAGGGCAGCAGGGGCACCCGTGAGTTTCTAAGTGAGGGGATTCTAACAGCTGCCTTCATTGCTGGGGGGACTGGTCACCACTAGACCCTCGGTGTGGTTGAAGGTCAAGCTGAGAGCTTGACACCCATAAAAAAAAACTAAGGCCTCACACCAAAGGTACCTGCTTCCAGAGAGGCCAGCTTGCTTACATTTTGAAAAGCTCCTCTTCGTCTTCTTCCAATGTTTTAATTTCTTGCTCAGGGAGAGAGACTATTGGTTCAAACTGGGGGTCGTGGTTGGACTCGTCAGCATTCTCAGTGGAGGTGTCGTGGTCCTCGTGGGTGTCCTGTGGAGAAGGATGGAGACGTGACCCTGCTGGTTGAGTCAGAGCTTCTGGTGCCTGCAGTGGGCATCCCCACTAGACCGGGCCTCACTTCAAAGCTAGGGGTTGAAAAAGGGTCCCGAGCCAAGGAAGCCTGCAGTGAGACCCTGACTCTGACACCCTTGCCCAGATACAACTAACACACCTGCGCAGGTTGCCTGGGCTCCCTAAACTCTCAGTGCCAGGGAAAAACCACCTCTTCTGTAAGATGTGGGTGATGATCCTGCCAAGTGCAGATTAAGGACACTGACATGGAAGAGGGCTCGAGGGGTGCGTTACCCTCAAAGCAAAAGCAACCCTTTGAGTTTTTACTGGTTGAAAAAATCTGTGCTTTTGCTTAGAAGATTAGAAAAGTTTCCACGGACTGCTAGTGTTTTCACAGAATTCACAATTCTGCCAACAATTTTATCTCGGTTGAGAAAACTACATTTACACGTCAAAATAACCAGCACAGATTAGAACCACAGGATTCACATCCAGTACAGAGGACTAACTGAGGCGCACAAAGGATCGTGTTTTACGTTGCCTCACAGAGCACGTGGCTTGGCGAGCCACAGACCCGGAGAGTAAGATGCCCAAGTCTTCGCTCCCGGGCTCAGCCCAGAAATGCTGGCCTTCGCCGGCCCCTCGGCCGGACCTCACCGGGCCGCGCGGCCACCCCCGGAGCCCCCGCCGCCACAGGGATGCGCGCGAGGACGGAGACAGGTGGCGTTTCGCAGACCAGCACAGGATGAATGGGCCCTGCACGGGCCGCGGGCGCGGTCTCGGTGCGGGGCCCACAGGGGCCGAGAGGGAGGCCGGCAGCCCGCCCGCGACCCGGCGGCAAAGAGAGAGAGCGAGGCCAGACCGCCCCCAAGGTCACGCAGCCCCGCTCCCGAACCCGCAGGCCGGCGGGGGTTGGTGGCGGCGCGGGCTGCCCACGTGGCCGCCGGTAGCGGCCCCCTCCCGCCCGGCCCCCGCCCCGTCCCACCCGGCCCGGCCCGGCCCGGCCCGACCCGGCCCGGCCCACCTTGGCGGCCGCCATGAGCGCGGCGGCGGCGGCGGCTCGGCTGGCTCGGTCGTCGCTGGCTCCGCGGCCTCTCGGCGGCTGGTCGCAGCTCCTTCCTCCGCGTCTGGCGCCGGCACCTCCCGCCCGCTCGCTCGCTCGCTCGCTCGCTCTTCCCTCCGCCCCGCGACCCGAACCCCGACCCCTGACCCCGGCGGCGGGAAACACGACGCGATTCAAAACCAGCGCAGCTTTATTGGCTCAGGAGGCGGACACTCTCATTGTCCAGCCCGCCCCGCGCTTCCCGCCAAAACGCCCGCGGCGCATGCCCGGCCCGCCTGGTAGTCGGGGGAGCGCGCACTCCCGGCGGCCCTCGCGCGCACTTCCGCTCCGCGGCCGCGCGCGCCCCTCGAGCTTGAGGACCGGGCTAGGGGTCGGAGCGGCGCGTGACGATTACGTCGCCGGAAGTCGGGACGATAGAGACGCGCCGCATGGGCTGCGCGCGCCGGACGACAGCTGAGCTGCCGTCGAGGCGATCCGCGGGCCCGGTCCCCTGGCGGGCGGGCGGCGCAGCCCATGCCCGTGACCCCGCCTTAAACACCGAGGGTTCGAGTCCCGCCCCCGCCGTGCCAGAGGCCCTGCGGCCTTCCCGCTCTCCGCGCGTCCCCTGTGTGCCAGGCCCTGGACGAGGTGACGGACGGACCGAACGATGGATGACGAGCTCGACAGCGGAGTACGGAGAAGGGAGAACCTGGCGGAGCCGGGGGCGGGCGGTGAGACGGGAGCGGGAGGCTCGCGGCGAGGAGGGCAGAGAGCCGGGCGCGCAGGTCCCAGCCAGCCCGCCTGTCTGCCGTCTCCACCCAGGGCCGGGCGCACGTGCAGGGCCCCGACCAGGACGGCCCCGGCGCTCCGGGCAGCCCCGCGGCCCCAGGACCCCAGCAGGAGGAGGAGGAGCAGGACGCCGAGGCCGCGGGGCCTGGGGCTCCGCCTGGGCCCTACAGTTACATCCGGGCGGGCCTGTTCACTTCGGAGATCTTCAAGTTGGAGCTGCAGAACGTACCGCGCCACGCCAGCTTCAGCGACGTGCGGCGCTTCCTGGGCCGCTTTGGGCTGCAGCCCCACAAAACGAAACTCTTCGGGCAGCCTCCCTGCGCCTTCGTGACATTCCGCAACGCCGCCGAGCGCGACAAGGCCCTTCGAGTGCTGCATGGCGCCCTGTGGAAGGGCCGCCCTCTCAGCGTGCGTCTGGCCAGGCCCAAGGCTGATCCCATGGCCAGGAAGAGGCAGCGTGAGGATGAGGGTGAGCCGCCGGCCCCACTGGCCACGTGCATCGCTGATGTAGTCACCCCTCTTTGGGCCGTGCCCTACGAGGAGCAGCTTGAGCGGAAGCGGATGGAGTGTGAGCAGGTGCTGCAGAAGCTGGCCAAGTGAGTGTGGGTGTGGGCACCCCTGGCAGAGCTCCTGTCAGCTCCCTGCTCGCACAGCCCACCTTGTGCGTTGGACATTCTCTTGGGGAGCTAGCCACCAAGATCCCTGTTGTTAGCACTCTGGACGTTGAGATCCCAAGTCGGGGAGAGTGGCCCGGGAGGGCAGGGGCAGCCGGCTGAGCACAGCCTCTGCCCTACCTTGCCCCACAGGGAAGTTGGGAGCACCAGCCGCGCCACGCTTCCTTGGCTGCCCTCACAGAGGCACAAGCACAACAAGGTCTGCTGCCCCCTGGAGGGGGTCAGGCCGTCACCCCAGCAGGTCAGGCTCCCTTCTGCTCTCATAGAAGCTTTTCCTGGCCCCTCCCTGCTTTGCATTTGCGCCTGGTATTCCCCACGTGACAGGTGTTGTCAGCCTTGTCCCCTCGACCGTCAAGCCCTGTGGGGAACCGGGGCCTCGCTCAGCGCCATCTCTCACTGGCTGCGGTGCTCCCTCCAGGCAGGCGTGCAGGCCAGGCAGGCTAAGGGTGGGCATGTGTCCGTCCCCCTCCGGCTCTCCCCTACAGACCGAGTACCGCAACAAGTGTGAGTTTCTGGTCGGCATCGGGGTGGATGGGGAAGACAACACAGTTGGCTGCCGACTGGGCAAGTACAAGGGCGGGACGTGTGCCGTGGCAGCCCCATACGACACCCTGCACATCCCCGGGGCCACCAAGCAGGTGGTGAAGGCCTTCCAGGAGTTCATCCGGTAGGACACATGGCTGGGTTGGTGGCTCCAGGACATTATGAGGCAGTCTGGGTCCTGCCTGGTGGGGTGGGGGGGTCCTGCGATTGTGGTCTGGTGGGTGTGGCCGGAGGAGGGCAGGGAGGCTGATCGTCCAATCCCGGTCAGCAGGTATTAGGCATTCAGGGCTGTCTGTGGCTCCCACAGGTCTACTCCATACTCGGCCTACGACCCCGAGACGTACTCGGGCCACTGGAAGCAGCTGACTGTGCGCACCAGCCGCCGTGGCCAAGCCATGGCCATTGCCTACTTTCACCCCCAGGTCTCCAGCGGGTGGCCTGCTTGGGGAGGGATGTCCGGGCCGGAGTGGACTGTGAAACAGCCTTAACCAGTCTTCTCTACTGCCTGCTCCAGAAACTGAGCCCTGAGGAGCTGGCGGCGCTGAAGGCCTCTCTGGCCCAGCACTTCATGGTGGGGCCAGGCAAGGCCAGTGGGGTGACCTGCCTCTACTTCGTGGAGGAGGGACAACGGTGAGTAGCCTGGGTGGTGTGGGGTGGGGCAGGGCAGGTTCCTGTGAGGACTGGTGATACTGACAGACCCACCCTACTGCTCACAGAAAGGCTCCTAGTCAGGAGGGCCTGCCTCTGGAGCACGTGGCTGGGGACCGGTGTATCCACGAGGACCTGCTGGGATTGACCTTCCGGATCTCCCCTCACGCCTTCTTCCAGGTAGCCAGAGCCCCTGGGGGTCACAAGGATGCACGGACGGAGGCCTGGTATGATGTCAGGATAGGCGTGGGGTTGGCGGGCCAGAGCGGCAGTGAGGGGTTAGCCTGCCGTGGTCTGGGAGAGCACCCGGGCGGAGAGCCACAAAGGTGTAAGGTAGAGAAGGGTCACAAGCAGTTCTTTTGTCATTAGTTAGACCCTGGGGACAACCCAGCAGGTGGGTCATATATGGGGCGGGAGTCGGGATGACAGGGGCTTTGGTGGGGTCATCAGTGCTCACTGCAGGGCTGGTGCTCCCTCACATTCAGTACTCAGAAGAAAGCATGTTTGGGTGGGCGTTGGCACTGAGTTGTTTCCTAGAGCCCGGAGACTAGGCGTGGTGGATGGGGGGGCCCAGGCAGTTAGAGGGAGGGAAGGGGGTGAGAGAGCCGGGGTGCCCAAGAGGATGAGTGCTTGGGGATGCAGGCACTGGGGGCAGGCTGGCCTGGGCAGCAGGGCTGCTCTTCTGTCCTGGCCTGCACTCCAGGTGAACACCCCCGCGGCCGAGGTGCTCTATACAGTCATCCAGGACTGGGCCCAGCTGGACTCGGGGACCACAGTGCTGGACGTGTGCTGTGGCACCGGCACCATCGGCCTGGCCCTGGCCCGGGTGAGCCCTCCTGCCCTCCCCACACGTTGTCACCTGCTCTGTGACCCCTAGCCTATTCCAGATCTTCCTCACCCACCCTCATCCCCCTGCACAGGCCTCGGTGGGGTAGGGTGGGGTGCTATCGGTCTGCCCTGTCCTTGCTTCAGAAGGTGAAGAGAGTTGTGGGGATCGAGCTGTGCCAGGAGGCTGTGGAGGACGCCCGGGTGAATGCCTTGGACAACGGTGAGCCAGTGCTCTGTGGCAAGGGGGTCCACAACAGGAGGGCGGAGGGTGCAGGAGGTCCTACATGCAAATCTGTCATGTGCCCATGACACCTGGGGCTGCCCTACGGGAAAGGTTTTCCTAAGGCACCTTCTGTGGGCTTCCAGACAGGCAGGCGGGGGGCCCGTGGGGAGGGGGCCTGGGTCCCCTGGCAGGACTGCTGTGCTTATCTGCAGAGCTAAGCAACGTCGAGTTCCACTGTGGGAGGGCGGAGGACCTGGTGCCCACCCTGGTGAGCAGACTGGCTTCCCAGCAGCTCGTTGCTGTCCTGGATCCGCCCCGTGCCGGACTGCGTGAGTGGTCTCTGTCTGGGCGGGGGCAGCAGCACGTGGGTGGCTCAGGCCTCCATCTCCTCCTTGAGAGGGGCTCTGGAGGACTTTCCCTTGAGGGGTGTGCATCTCCCCAGATTCCAAGGTGATCCTGGCCATCCGCAGAGCCGAGAACCTCAAGCGGCTCCTGTACGTCTCCTGCAACCCCCGGGCAGCAATGGGCAATTTTGTGGAGTGAGTGAGGCCTGGGTGGACTGGGCCTGACATCCAGCCTCCCCCCACCCCCCCAGGAGTCCCTGCCAGACCCAAGTGGCTGACCATGGCACCCCTTTCTCTACAGCCTCTGTAGGGTTCCATCCAACCGCGTCAAGGGCACTCCCTTCCAGCCAGTCAAGGCTGTGGCCGTGGACCTGTTCCCGCAGACCCCGCACTGTGAGATGCTGGTCTTGTTTGAGAGGGTGGAGCACCCTCTCAGCACGGGGGCCCTGGAGCCCCGGGATCCTCCAGCTGAGCCCCCACCAGGGCTGCCAGATGACACCCCACAGGAAACCCAGGCCTCCCCGCCTTCTTAGGACCCTGGGGCAGCAGAAACCAGCTTTTCCAGAACAGCACCTGGACTGCATCACGGGCAGAAGCCCAGGGGCTTCCAGGGCCCTTCCCCGCCCCAGGACACAGGCAGCAGCTACTGAAGACCAGACCAACTGTCCCTGTAGGCTCCTGTGGCCTGCTATCCCTCACCCCCATCCTTCTCAGGCCAGCTGGGTCACAAGGGACAGAATAAACAGGTGCCCAACTGTTGATGTTTGTGGTAAGAACCCAGAGCCTGACACACGAGGGCTCCTTCTGCCCCCCTCCACAGGTGCAAAGGGCACCCCAAGAAATGGCCCAGTCAGAGCAGCTCCCCCAGCCCCTCTGTGCCATCAGGCGTCCCAGCAGAAGTTGCTGTTGATAGAATACCTAGTTTTATGTTTAACTCAGAGAAGCAGAGATGTGGGTCTTCTTGGGGTGGAGGGCACAGCACCAGCCCCGCTGACATTCCCCACTGCAGGCAGGCCCAGGGCTTAGCCGTTCCTGAGTCTCATCCTAGCCCCATCCCTGAAGGGAGGCTATTTCCTGGTGACACAGGAACTGGGTGGGGCTGGGACATTACTTGGCAGCAGTGGGAACTGTTGTGTCCAGCCAAATGCCCTGGCCTTCAAAGGGTCTGGCTACTTGAGGGTCCACAGCCGCCGCCCCCCCCACCTGTTAAAAGTAAGACAGACCATTTCCTTTTGGATAGATTTAATTTATGCATTTGGACAATCAGGGCTCGTCCTTACAGCCATGGTCCAGCTGCCACGTGGGAAATATGTGGGGAGTGGTGCCCTCAACACAGGCTCTCGCTGCCCTCTGCCCCCGCAACATGACTGTTCACATGGCACTGGCACCTGCACACAGGGCACAGAGGGAGGGGGACCCAGGAAGGCCGTGGCGAGGCTTGCCTGCCTCTAAGAACATGTGCACAAAGCTTTGGTTTGTGATGGTGCATCTGGCTGTTTTAAGGGCAAACAGTCCTGGTCAGGTGGTTATTCACAACTGCAGACAGGGCGAGAGACATGAAAGTGTAATTACAGCAACTTGCCTGTGGGCTCCGTCCTACAAGGGTCAGCATGGGAGCTGACCCCGGTCATGTCGGGGTGAGGAAAGGGTGCCGCCGTGAGCACATGCGTCCTCAACAGGTGCTGGGGGGCAGGAGCCAATGGCTCACCACCACCAGCTCACATGGGGACATCCTAGGGCCCCAAGCTCAGCCATGTCCCCTGGGGCTCAGGGTAGGGACAGACTACCGCACACCCGTCCACAGGGGCCACCTGGAAAGCAGACTGCTGGTCACCAGACCAGGCCACACAGGGTGGCTGCTCTAGAAATCCTGCGCCATCACACAGGGCGCAGGACTCCCTCCACGTGTTCATGCCAGCCTGCAATTGAGAACTGGCTGCACTGAAGGTCCTTGTCTTCTCTAAATAAAGTCCACAAGCTAAAATGCATTAATTGTTCATATCTGCTACATGATTCCAAATCTATCTTCTACTCTCATCGAAAAAGTTTCTTCCCAAATGCTAAAATATCATAAAAGCTTTAAAAATTGATGGGTGGAGATGGACTTCACTGTGCAAAAATTTAGTAAAAAGTTGCCAGAGGCCAGTGAGGATGAGGGGCCTCAGTGTCTAAGAAGGCGTGTTTGGGGCATTAAGACTTGCTCAAAAAAACCGCATCCCAGCCTGGGGCCAGGAATGGCAGGCCAGGTAGGGCCAGGTGACTTCACCCACTGGCAATGCGTTTCAAGGTGAAGAATCATCCACCTTGATGGTTTGCCTGCAATCTCTGAAAAATAGTTCTGATGCTGAAGCTTATTTTAAACTAAAAAGGTCTAAAATACTCCTTCCTAACTATTGTAACTTTTTCAGAGAAGAAAACAAAACACCGGAGGCAGGGAAGGGGATGTGGGGTGCAGGCGCACACTTCTGACCAGGGCCCTGCGGTGCCCACGGGAGCTGCAGGCGCAGGGCTTTCTCATTTCATGTTATCCAACTATCACTGCTGGTCAGTGCACGTGATGTACTAAAATTCATGGAAACCTTCATAAAACGGGTCTGGAGCAAGTCCACACGAGCAGAGACCACAGCGACCTCCAAGCTCTTGGCTTCCACTGGTGCGGAGGCTGAGTTGATGCTGGAACACGTCCGCTCAGACCTGGGGGTGGCCCTGGCTGTCCCCATCTCAGATACGCAGCTGCAGGGGAGGACCTCAGACCGGAGCCCGAGGCTGCAGAGCAAGCAGCGTGGACTGTCCACAGCGGAGCAGGCGGCCCTGAGCCCGGTCCTGCCGCCTCCCTCACACGTCCACAGTGCACAGGGGCTCCCCACCAGGCTGCGCAGACGCCACGATGGACATCTTGGGCTTCTTCCGTGTCTCCTCCTGAAGGACAGCCAAGGTCAGGGATGTAGGCGATGTGGGAACACACAGCCCAACCTTGGGCAAGAGGCTCTAGGGGAGGGGGAGGGGGCGGGGGTAAGCCCAGCAGACGGGCAGGAGGGCAGGCCCGAGGGGTGGGCTGCCAGGCAGGAGAGTCTCCCTGAACGCCATCATGTGCTAGTGTTCCCTCTGGACCAGGATGCACCCGGAAGCAAGAGATCAAGGTCACAGACACAAGGGACCACATAGCTTCCCTGGCACGAGTCCCACACTCCCTCACAGAACCCCTGAGGACCCCGGTGAGGGACCCACAGGGACCCCAGGTCAGCACACGGGAGGCCAGGGCTGCCAGGTCTCAAATTTAACCAAAGACCAAGTGCAGCCCAGAGGCAGGCAGGCCTGATGTGTGAGGACGGTGGGCCCCAGGCCTCACCCTCTCCTCCGCCAGCCTCCGCATCTCCTCTTGCAGCTTGCTCAGGATGTGCAGGTTTGGCTTGTTCTTCCGGGCAAACTGCTGCAACTCAATCACGCTCTTGTCCGAGGTCTCCTGGGGAGCAGGACCTTGCTGGCGGGACAGCCCGGGGCCCCAGGCACACCGGCCAGCCCACCCTCGACCCATATGCAGGCCAACACAGTCCCCGCTCCCTTGCTGACCATGTCACCCCCACATGGCCTCCTCCCTGCACAGAGCAGCCTCTGCTCCTGCCCTGGGCACAGCTCCTGACAGCCATCAACAGGGCACTCTGTGCCCAGAGCCCTCAGACTGAAGTGACCAGAGCAGAATCTTGCCAGCAGGACAGCACTTGGGGCCAGTGTCGCCTCCCTCGCCTGCCCTGTCATGCCTAGAACAAGGAGCTCTGCAGGGACAGCCTCAGGGCCCACAGCATGGTCCTAGGGGTCACCACCTGCAGCCCCTACCCCCTACGCCCACCACTTACTGGGGTGCCAACGATCCAGACCACTCATGTTAACATCAGGGGGGAAAATCCAAGAACACAAACCTCACTTCCCTGTTCTCCACCCCAAAGGCACAAAAACCTAAGGATATTGGCTAAAATCTCGAGATCTTGGCAAAACAGCAGAAACAAAACAGGTGACACACAGGAGCTGCCCAAAGGCAAACTGGTGCCGGTTGCGGGGGGAGCCAGGGGAGCCGCCTGGGCGCGCCTGCTCACTCCCCTCCCTCACCCACACCTCCTGCCTCTGCCGGCACTCCAGCCCCCTCCCCACGCAGCCTCACCCAGCCAGACATGCCCCAGAGCCCAAGAGTCCACCCCTGACGGCAGGACCCCCGCTTACCTGTTTGACCATCTTGCTGCTTTCGCGGCCATACATGCGAAGCAAAGATCCCCAGTTCTTCACGTGCGGGTGCAGCAGCTGAAGGATTTTCTGGGAGGCTAACTGTTTCCCAACTCGCTTATTCTTACCTATGAGGAGACAGGAAGTCCAAACACTGGCCATCCCCATGGCCACTTCACCCAGACAGGGAGGGGCGGCAGGTTCGGCCCCTGCACTGGGCGCCACACCTCAGCCCTGAGGCCAGGTTCTGGCCCTGCCCCGTTTTGCACAACAGCCCAGCAGAGGCTGTGGGAGGTCAGGATGTGTCCAAATCCACAGGGTAAGTGGCCTCCCTCCCACCACCCTCCACCTGCGGACACACACACAAGGTGTCCTGCAGGGCTGGCATGGGGGTGGGGGCCGGGGGTGTGTCCAGAGGATATCATGTGCTACAGAGGTTTCCAGAGGGAGGTAAGGCAGGACCAGGGTCCAGAGTGGGTCTGGAGATACCTCTGGCCAGTGGGCCAAGGCCAAGCCTCCTCCCAGAGAGGGCCTCTGGCTCGGACAAGGGGTCACGGCACCAGGACCCCTCCTCTGTCCCACGCCCTGTCCACCTGCTGGGGACTGGTCCCAGCAAGGACTGGTATCTGCTGGGGCACAGGGCACATCCAGGTCTGAATGGTTATTCAAATTCCCAGGACCTCTCTGTGCATTACCGTCTGACCTACCCAGCACTGGTCTTGTGTTTACAGGAGTTACACGAAGTTTCTTTTAAATAAGGTTATATCCAGAACCCAACTGAGGTGAGGAACACAGCCAGCGCCCCTGCTCCCTCCAACGACCGAGGGCTGGGCGGGGGCAGTGACTGCAGGAGGGAGCACACAGCCTCACCAACACGACCAGCCCAGGCTCAGGAGACGGACGCCCACAGCCACGCCTCAGGCTGGCTGTGTTTCAACATCAGCATGAGATGCTGGGCACAACTGCAGGCAGTTGGGACGCACAGCTGATACTGGGGCGATAGCAGGGCAGTGGTCCCAGGGCCACTGAAAGTGTGTTTGGGGGTGGGGACTTCTTACACCAGCCGCGCACTGTGTGCTTGCCACACGCCATGACGTATTCACTCTTCTGGTTTTTACCAGGAACCACTTCAAACTTGATGGAGGTGTCCCCCATTCCGTGGTTTCTGTGGGAGGAACAGCCGCTGACATCAGCTGAGCGGGAGGAAATGGCTCCTTCCAGAAAACCCTCCAAGGGCCCCACAAGATGCCAGCTCTTCTCCCCAAACTGCTTCTCAGCTCGAGAGGAGGGGGTTCTGGATACACGCCCCCCAGCGGGGTGGACAGATGGGAGCCGTGGTGTGCGGGGCACCCGGGGGAGCCCGCCCCACCTTTTAAGGCACTCATGGAGGATCTGGTAGGGAGACAGCAACCCGGCCTTGCTGGTCAGCTCGTAGACCCGCGAGTCCTCGATGCTGATGTGGTTGAAGTACTACAAAAGAAAGCAGCCGGTTGTCGTCCGGGACCGCAACCACAGCCCCATGGAGCTGCTCCCATGCGACGTGGTGGCCACGGCCCAGGCCGCCTGCCCGCCTGCCCGTCTGCCCAGGGAGCCTGCTCGGAGTCTGAGTCTGCTCAGACAGCTGGTCAGGAATCTCAAGATACACAACCTTCAGGAAAAACATGGAAATCATTGTGAGGTTACAGGAGGGAAACTGACCAGAGACAACAGAACAGGAAGGTTCCCAGGGTGACTAACCCAACCAGTTTAAGAGAAAAAGGGAGTTCTGCGGAGCAGAGGCCAACATGGCCCACAGGTGGCTCTTGACCCCAGCGGCCCAGTGCCTCCCTGGCGGGGCTGTCTGTCTCGCAGAGCAGCGGTAACAGAGAACCACAGCACTGGAGGGGCTGAGAACAACAGCCCCGTATCCTCTGGCTCTGGAGGCTAGAGTCCGGGAGCCAGGTGTTGGCCAGCCCCGCTCCCTAGAAGCCTCTCAGGAGGACCCTTCCTGGACTCACCAGCCTCTGGAGCCCCCAGCATCCTCGGCTTGTGGCTGCATCACCGCACCCCACCGTAGTGGGTGAAGGCGGCACTGATCCCGGCAACCAGAAGCTGCCCTCTCTAAGCGCTGCCTCCCAACACCCACATGCCCACCAGACTGGGCTCCTCAGTGCACCCAACATGGTCTTCATGGGGGCCGCACACGGGCTCCACCGACCACACCACGCTACAGGTGAGTAACCCAGCCTCCCACATCGCCCCTCCCTGACCCTGGGAGAGGGGGAGGATGAGGCTAAAGCCCAGCCTCTAACTGCACGGGTGGGTCCCTGGCCGCCAGCACCCCCTCCCCCAGGGCCCCCCGGCATCACAGTGGGAACATATGCAGGTGCAGCTGGGGGACGCCAAACAGCAGGACATCCCTTCACCCTCAGCACCTGGAGCTACTACAGGAACTGGGGATACAAACCAAACAGGTACCTCTCATTACATCACAGTATCACAAACATGCACGCGCCTCAACACCGCAATACATGCAGCAAAACTTGACTGGAGAGACAAGAGAAACTGGAGAAACAGAACCTGCTCGCAACAACGGACAGCAGACCCACAAGGACTGAGCACAGCAACACCACACCAGCTCCAGCCAGACATCTGGTTACTCTGCCCTTCACATGTGGCCACCACACAGGCCTTGATAAACTTACAAATGCCTTCTGAAATCACACCAACCACAGTGGACTTACACCAGACACCAGTAACTGGGGAAAACTTCGGAGATTAACAAACATGTGAAAAGCAGACACTCCTAAAATAGCCAGTCGTTCACAAAGGGAACCACCAGAAAGACTAGAAAAGTGCCTGAAGGTGGAATGAAAACAGAGACACAACACAGACTGAGGCAAAATCATGGGATGCAAAGTAGAACAGAAAAGAAAATTCATAGCTGTAAACTCTGTGTTTATAAAGAACATCTCAAAGCAATACCCTAAGCTTAAGGAGCTAGAAAAAAGAACAAACTGAACCCAAGGTGGGCAGAAACAAGGAAATAATAAAGGCTAGAGTAGATGTAAGTAGAGAATAAAAGACCAACAGGAAAAATCAATAAAACCATAAGCTGGACCTTTGAAAAGATGAACAACAGTGACAAGACTTTAGTCAGACTGACCCTGGCCCAGTGGGGATTTCACGACCTCACTGAGACCAAGTGGGTCACAGGGGGCACAGTGAGTGTGCATCTAGGCCCAGATGTTTCCACTGGGAATTCTATCAAATGCTGAAAAATACACCAATCCTTCACAAACAATTCCACACAACGGAAGAGGCCAGTATTCCCCTGGTAACAACACCAGAGACATCACGATGAAAGAAATACAAGCCTGTATCCCTTATAAATACAGCTGCAAAAACCCTTAACAAAATACTAGCAGGCCAAATCCAGCAACACATAAAAGTGACTATACACCATGACCAGGTGGGATTTATCCCAGGAAGGTTTGTTTAACAGTAAGACGTCAACAAAACACACCCCCATATCAGTAAAGACAAAAAACACGTGATCACTTCAACAGAAGCAGAAAAAATAAAACCCAACGTCCATTCCTGACAAAAACTCTCAGCAAACAAGGAGTGGAGAGAAGCCCCGTCAATCTGACAGGACCCACAGTTCACCCCAGCTCCGTGGAGGCCGGGAACAAAGGGCCGCCAGCCGGCTGAGTCCCCCGAGAGTGGACGCCCAGAACCGGGAAATCCAGGGACAGAAAGGAGCATGGGGGTGGCCGGGGTGGAGGGCTGGGAACAGGGAGGGTGGGGGTGACTGCTAATGGGGCAGGGTTTCTTTTGGGGACGGCTGTACAACTCTCATTCGAAGTTACAAAAACCCACTGAACTGCACAGTTTAAAAGGGCAAAATTTATGGTATATAAATTACACACCAATAAAGGTGTTCTAAAAAGAATGCAATCTTTAGAGTGAGAAGCCCTTGCCACAAATAAGCACAGTATCATTATTTCCCCCAAAAAGTTTATGAGTAGTTTTAAATGGTTTTCAATGTAAAGGACAATGTCGCCCCAAAGGTCCCCTCCCCCGAGGATCCTGACTCACTTCCCACACGTTCCCTGGCACTGGGAACTTCCACCGCCCACTGCGAGACGCGGGGACAAGCGTCTCTGACAGAATCGACCTCTCGGCCTGCATGCGCAAAGACAGGCAGGCCTCCTCTCACGAACAGGAGGCAGGAGCACCTGGAGGCTGGACAGCCCGGCTGACGGGCGGGTGGCGGCACTCACCTCCAGCTCCTCGCTGTCCTTGGGCTTCTCCTCGGACGTCTGTTTAACAAAGTCAGGGATGAGGATTTCCAGCGTAGCCCGAGCTACGGAAAGAGAAACCCTGAGGGTGAGGGTGTGGGCGAGGGCATAGGCAAGGGCGAGGGCGAGGACAGCGGCCCTACGAGCCACACGGGGCCCCATGGTGGGCGGGCAGATGGATCCGCAGGACCTGGAGTAGGTAGGGCCCCAAAGGCCAGATACTCTGGGGAAGCATCCAGGGAGGGAGCACCGGGTGTTAGTGCCAGCAGACTGGGGCGCAGGCGTCCAGTGGGGAGCACACGGGGAGGAGGACATCCCCGCTGCCCGTGGCCCCCTCGCAGGTTTTGGCTGCAAAGCTCGGAACACCCCGTTTGTAGCGCTGGAAAAGGCCTTTGGGAGGTTCTCTCTAAAACGGAAGGGAGCCTGGGGCAAAGTGTGTGAGCCTAGCACGGCCGCCCGCAGCAGAGGACAGACAGGGACGCCGGATTCCAATCGTCTTTAACATTCGCCACCGAAGGAAAGCAACAGCCAGGGAACCCCTGAGCCCTGGGAGCGCAGACACAGATCCCCCAAGACTCAGTCAGACTCTGGTGTGAGGTAACTGACCCGCTCCGCCCCCGGGAAGAGGCAGAAGCCCACAGGTGGGGGGCCTGGGCGCACACAGCACCACCGGCCGTGAGGCTCGCTCCCCAGAGGAGGCCAACAACGCTGGTGCTGGGCCAGACAGCTTCTAGAAAAGACCTCCAACAACTACCAGTGCTGGGAAAAAGCAAGCGAGAGAACGCGGTCAGGAGGGGCGACAGTTTTAACCAGAGAGCCCTGGCATTCCCAGGCTGCGTCCAGGGGCAGCAGTCCACACTCGGAGTCTGAATGACTCGGAACGGCCCTCGTCAATGTCAACTCCACTTGAGGGGGATGGTGGCGGCCCACTGCGGGTCTCAGCACGGCCACGCTGTGCTCAGTTTCAATACAGGAGGCCCAGGTGGGCTCCAGCAGCGCTGACCCCACCCAACACCTGTGAGCGTCAGGGACAGGGCAGGAGGCCCAGCCGTCCGAGAGAAGGACTATCTACTTTGACTTCTCACCTTCTACTTTTTCTATTTGACTCTTTCCTAATGAGCACACAGTTACAAAAAGTCAAAGCAAGTGATTACACAGGTAAGACAGGCCTGCCCCTCCCCGCCCATCCCTAACCAAAGGTGGGGTCTCGACACCAAGTGGGTACGTTACCAGCTTTGTTCTTCGCTAGTTTTTTGCTGCTCGCAGTTCCAGATCCATAGGTCACACCATCAATGGTCACCGAGGCACCAAAAGGTTCACTTGGGTTCTCTTAAAATTAAAATCGCTATTTTAAAACACACTTGCCAAGACACCAAAAGCATACGTGCAAACACACAATCTGCTTACACTGACAGGCAAGGTGGGGGCAGGGCTGCTGTTGGAAGGCAGAGGTCTGGGGTTCCCAAGGCACTGAGCTGGGGCTAAGGGACAGTCAGCAGGCAGAGAGCAAACCAGGAAATGGACAAACAGGGGCCCTGTGGTAGTAAGCTGGAGGGGAGACAGGAGGCCAGAGGCAGAGCCACCAGGGAAGGGATCAAGCTCTGGGAAAGACGGGCAGACGGAGGACTGTGAGAGGCGGGAACCAAAGACACAGGAGAAAGGAGTGACGCCGAGGTCCTGGCTTCCCAGGGGAGAAAACCCGGTCCTCCTGGAGGAGCAAGGAGGGTAGCCACAGGGGAGGCTGGTGGGAAGTGCAGGCCTGCAGCTCTTCATCCACCTAGGCCCTCGGGAGGCGCGGTGGCCAGGGAGGGACAAGAGGAAGGTGGGGAGGGGGTGTGGAGAGTAGGACGGTCACCCTTGGACAGGGCATGTCCCTCCTCGACCTCACCCTCATTTCTGTCCCAGCAGACAGTCAGCTCCTGCCTCCCCCGTGACCAAGGTGACAGGCTTGACTCTTCAGGACGAGACGAAAAGGCACTCACCACATTCAAAGAAGTTGTACACAGGGCGGACCTTGAGCACTCGCTGCATGTACTCGTGCAGAATGCAGACCTCGGACTTCCCGTTGGGGTTAATGACAAACTCTGCAACAAGAGGGGCTGTCTCAGCTGCGGCATGTGACTGTGGCAAGCTAGCCCTCGGCCCCGCCACGCCCCGCTTCTGCGGGTGAGAACCTGGCGCACATGCAGGGCAGACGGGCTGTGAACAGACACAGCCCCCGCCAGGCACCAGTCCCGAGAATGTTGGGTGAAGAGAACGCCAGCAGGACCGGTCCGACTTGAGAATCCCCCAGCCCGGCTCACCTTTCTTCGTGGGTGCGTCCTGCACAGACAGAGTGATGAGCTTCTGGTTGGCCGGCAGGATGGGCCTCTCCGACTCGGCCTGTTTTCGCTTCATTTCTCGATTGAACTGCCGACGCTCAGCCCACGTCCTGAATTTCTTCACAGTAACTTGCTCGAAGTCAAAGCGTTTCTCTAGGTAGTTCCGAAATTCCTCGAGGTCTGCAGAGATTCACCAGAGACCAGAGTCACTGATTCCCAGCCTGAGAGTCTTGTCCTCTGCCCGGCAAGCAGGACTGGTCCTGGCTGCACGATGCCCCTGCCCTTTCCTCCCCAAGGAGGGAGGCCAGGAATCAGGCCCCTTCCCTCTGCCAGCTCAAATGATCCAGGCAGGTCCCCACGGACAACTTTCTGGGACATCCTTTCATCTTATTCAAAGCAAGAACAAGAATACAAAAATAAGCAAGAAAAGAAGCTTAAAACAGCAGCAGAGGTGACAGCAGCCTCACAAACTATCCTCCCTCTGAAATGGGCACCAGACGCCCTGCAGCAGCTGAGGCACCGTAAGTCCCCAGTGCTCCCAGGCCCGGCCCCGCCTCTCCCCACAGGCCTGGCTCGGCCCGGTCTCTGCCATGTCCCCTCCTCCTCACCCCATTCAGGGAGGACACAGAGTTCCCATCAGCTTCACCCAGGACCTGCCTGTGCCCCACCATGCCAGTGTGAGCCCTGCGGCGGCCCCACAAGCAACAGCGGAAGGGGGTGTGGCAATCAACGTGGGCCACGTAACACACTTAAATATGAACCGAAACCACAAGCTTCTTTATCCATGAGTGCAGAGAAGCAAGTCTGGAAACAAGTGCACAAGGTGAGAGGTGAGAGGCAGGTGTTTCCAGAAAGACAGGAGCACCCTCAGTGTTCCGTGTGAGGAAGCACACTGCTCAGTGATCTCACAGGGAGGCCCCTCCCAGCTGTGACAGCCCTCTCCTCAGGGGCCTCCTTCCACCCCTCAGGGGCCGACCTACCCTTCCTCACATACAAGAGTTACAAGACAGGCCAGGCAGCAGCCCAGACAACCGGGAATCCTGAGGACACACAGCACTCCTGACAGAGGAGCAGCAGGTGGGCTGAGTCAGCGAGCCACCAGGAGGACATGCGGAGAGGGGACACCACACACCCAGAGCGTGGCCCTAGGTCTGGGAAGAAGGCAGCACCCACGCCACACAGCGCAGACCCGACGCTGAGCACGCCAGATGTAGCCCCAGAAAAGCAGGACTTCAAGAAAGATGGAGGCCGCGGCCAGAGGAAAAGGCCGTCTCCTCGGCAACACGGCCACGCAGGCCTGCAGGGCCAGACAGGCCACCGCCGTCCCGACGTTCACTCTGCAGACTTACCGACTGACTCATCTTTGCACACTTCCACCTTGGCCTTCACCTGCCCCAGGGCCCCAGGGGCGGCCTCGGCCCCCAGTGCGTCTTTCTCATCTGGGGGCCCCGAGTCGGCCCCCAAGGAGTCGGGCTCCTCCGGCGGGGGCTCCAGCTCCGCAGACCGGCTCGGGGGCTTGGCCGGGGATACCTCCCCACCAGACGCAAGCTCACTGCTCTGCTCCCTCTCCTCGTTGTCCTTCATTTTCTTGTAATGCAGGCAGGGGATGCTACTCAGAGGAGGGTCGTGTTTCTGTGGACAGTGAAGTTGCAACACCCATCACAAGCCCGGCCCTGGTCTGCCCGTCCGACGTCTTTCACCTGCCTCTGCTGGGCTGCACCGCAGCGTGTGCAGGTGTGCACGCTCCTCCTGCAAACCTACGAGACTAAGTGCACAGCCGCTACGTCCCCTACCCGTATGCTTCCCGTTCCCAAGAAGTACGGCCTGGACCAGGTGACCACCCGCGACTCTCGGTGCAGGTACACAGGGACTCCGGAGTTATGGAACGTCATGATCCACCCATCGGGCAACGGCTCTGTCGGGGGGCGGCCACGACCTGCACGAAGCACAGGAACACCAACCATCACCTGAACACTATCAGGAGGTTTTCTAAGTCATGACACGCGACAGACAGCAGCAGTGAGGTCGACCAAAGGTTAAAAGAGGACCCCTAAGAGGCAGGAGTAGGGGAACACTGCGCCCTCCCCTGGGCAGAGCCCATCCCTGCCAAGCCTCCACGAGGCACCTCCCACGTGCACAACTGTGCTGTCTGCCGTCTGTGTGTGACTTAGACTCTAGTCCCTCCTGCAGCAGGAAGCCGTCCGTCCTGCTCACTGCTGTACCCCCCGCCTAGAACAGGGCAGACACGCCAAGGAGCCCAGAACAGGGTTCTGCAAGGCACGGCCTCACCTTGGCTCTGCCTTCACAGCTGGCGAGGACCATGGCCACTGGGCCCCCTGCCTGCCCGCCTCGCCATGGTCAGAGGCACTGCAGGGGCTGGGGAGGCTTTGCTAATAACTGCATGTCAGTGGACCGCTGCTCCATGACCAGGTGGCAACACTTCCACCAGCGCACAAAGCACCACTTCAAATTCACCACCTTCTAAGTCAGTGTAAGACACCACTCTTGCCCTTTCCTGCTTCACAGTCATCAGACTCGTTATCCACCTGACATCCGCCACGGACAGGCTTGGCTGCTGGGAACAGCACATGGCAAAGATTTAACTAAAACTTAATTTTCTTACAGGTATCAGGAGCAAGTTAAAAATTTAGAAACAAAAGGGAAAAACCAAGTGAACTCTAAAAACATGTATTACATGGTGAAACAGCACCAGTGACTCTCGTGGAAAAGGGAGCGGCACCCCAGTGCCAGGCCAACACCGGATGGACCTGGGTGTGGGGCGGCCCTGGGAGCTGTGCGAGATTGGACAGCCGCGGACTGCCAGACACTCTCCCCCGGTGGGGCCTGGAGCCACCTCAAACCTGCTCAATGCAAGGAGTCACAGTGTTGGCCCGGCCGCCAAAGAGCCTGTGTATGGCTTACACCGTAGGTGGGCGCAGTCCATGTGGCAGCTCCTGGGAGGATGACAGGGAAGGCAGGCGAGGCAGAGGCTGTGGGAAAGGCACCTGCAGGCCTGGCCAGGCATCCCGCTGACCTGGGCGCTGCTCAAGGTGGCTGTCTGCTCAGACAGCACTCCCAGAGTCCAAGGGACCAGACCCCACTTGGACAGAGCCCGGCCCAGCACTGCCAACATGTGTGGCCCCCAGGTTGCTCCTGTCACACTCGCCACCTTCTGAGCCAAGTCCCCATGTGTCTCCTCAGCCCCTTTCTATTGCCTGCCTGCCCACCTGACACGCCACCTGGACACTCACCGGCGCCTCCAGGCCAAGACAGAAACCAACAAGGACCCTCTGACCTCATCGCATCAGTGGGGCCTGCAGGGCACGGTACCCCCTCACCACCACCCGATCCCTCCACCTCTGTCCACGGAAGTGCACCACCCATGCTGTGCACTGGAGCCAGGCTTTCAGACACGTCTGCTTCCAGCGGCTCCCTGACTCTCAGCACAGAAGCTAGCACCTGGACCACACCCACCCCTAGCCTTGGCCTCCATGCCCCTGGCTGCCTCCTCCCTGGCTCCTGGGTCCCTGACCCACCTTGGAAGGCCCCACTATGCTGCACGACCTCAGCCCCTCTAGTCTCCATAGCACTCATGCCACCTGCTGCTGGGCTGTCCTCCACCTGGACATGTGCTCATGTCTGGTCTGTCTTCCTTCAGCAGACCGGCCGACCCTGACCACTGCTTGGCACCCTGAGGGCTCTCAGGCCAGCACCCGCACCGCCGCAAACACTCCCCACTCTCTGACCCCACTTACTTTTGAGCACTGTTTTGATTTTGGTCATCATGGGCTGCACACTCGTCTCTCCATCTGACGGATGGTCGCTGTCTGCCCCATACCTCTCCTCCACCCGCCTCTTCTTGGGAGCGCAGAGGCCCTCTTCCAGTAGGGCGTCAACATCGTTGTCAAAGTCATCCTGCAAAACATGCTGCTCAGACCCCGGCCCCCACGCCCACGCTCCTGCCCCACAGGCAAGCGTCACAGGGAGACATCAGTGATGACACAGAACAGAAGTGCCCTGGGGGCCTAGGTGGGCCTCTATGGTGCGGGATCATCTGAAAAACAAATGGGGTGAAACCGACAGCTGAACCGCACTCAGGCGGTGCTCGCGCCACCGGGGAGCGCAGCCAGCAGCTCCTTCCAGCTCAGCTGGGACAAGGGCACGAGGCAGACCTGTCAGCCAGACTGTCATTAGCAAAGTTGGAAACCTGGACTCCTTACAGCTTTCTCTTCTCACATGGGTGTTTTTTTTTTCCTCTGCAACATTAGCTTTCAAAAGATACTGCGGGTCCCAAATACCTCTCTGGGTTTTGCTAAGAGGGCTCCAAAGCGGGGCCGCCAACATACCTCGTAGGAGAAATTCAAGGCCTCTTCGTCCACTCTGTCTCTCTGCACGATGGCTTTAGCCGTGAACCCGCCTGCTCCTTCTTCATCTAGCTCCAAATTCTCAGTAAAATCTTCTAACTCATCGAGCACTGCGTACTCCACTCTCTTTTCCTGATCCAGCTCATTCTCCTCATCCTTCTTATCAGCACTCTCACCCCCTACGCCTACCCCGTTACCGACACTCCCGCCAAAGGGACAAGCATGCACGTCTCCACTGACAGGGCTAAGGGCCAGACCGCACTCCGCCCGCACGTCGCGCTCCGCTCCTGTGTACAGCACCTTCCTGTCCTTACTCCTGCAGCTCTCGGTAAAGCTCACGCTAATCTTTACATCCTTAAGCAACTTAAGGTCAGGGGAGAACTTCCGGACCGCAGGTGCGTGCCGGGCGGTGCGCGGGCTGTGGCCACTACAGTTCGGGTCTACGAGGAGGCGGGCCTTAGAGAAGGATCCTCTGGAGAGAAGAGACGCTCCGTAGAAGTTGAGCGGGTCCTCGGCAGGGGGTTCGGCCTGTCCATCACCACCAGAGCCAACGTCCATTACCTCTGCATCACTGGACGTTTGCAGGGGAGGTGGTGGAGACTGTTCACGGGGCAGCACTTGGAGGGGGCAAGCTCGGTTCTCCATCACCGCTCCTCCTGCGGGCTCACGCGGGAGAGGAGAGGGACTCTCACATGTCTCCATAGTGAAAGTGGGTAAGACTACTTTAAAAGACCAGAGTTTTAAAAACCTTACATAAATCTACACAGCTAACATGCACAAGTCCGCCGAGACCCAGGCGCCGTCCTGCCCGCGCTGCACACGCTGGCGGCTTAGTCAAGCTGGCCACATTGCTCTTTTCATTAATGTAGACAGCTTTTAGAACCACTGCCTCAATTATTGGAAATCACAATGCACTCAGCTTAAATGACTGACGACTAAGCGAGCCTGTCTTCGTGCCCGAGGGGCACCTGTCTTCCTCCACCTGCAAAGAGACGTAAAGACATCGTCACAAATGACAGAATCTTCTGCTTCCCTGGTACCAGGAGTTGAGTGCTATTTACAGCAGATTTAAAAAACTTGAAATAATACTGCCTGAGAGAACCTTTCAGGTTTCAAAACAATCTAACTCTACTTTTTTCTTCAGAACCTAAATCATAATTTAAATCCAAAGTTAAATACGTTACTTGTCCACTATAACTCCAACTTCAGAAGCACAAAAACAGTACTACCTTTAGACTCAAAAAGGATTTAAGAAAAAAAAAAAACTGCACTAAGCTTCACCGCAGCACCCACTCAGTTTGTTAGGTAGGCCAGCACGCAGTGCAAGGCCGCCCTTTCCAGAGCACACAGCTGGCGTGCGGCTTCCCTCCAGCCACCAGAGCGACACCGATCCACTCACCTGCTAGGGCCGGGTCAGTCAGAGGGCAAGCGTGGGACCCTCGGCTCAGCTCTGTGGCACTAGGGCCTCAGAGGCAGGGCCAGGGGCTGTATTACCCCGGGACCCCAGGGCACAGGGACAGGGACAGTGATGCAGCGAGCTGGTTCAGTCCCAGGAGAGGAGGGGGCGGGGGCTGTAGGGAAGAGGGCCTGGCCAGGGTTGGGGGACTACGGGAGACAGCTGGGGCCACGGCACAAAGGAGTCCTGGGGCAACATGAAGTCACTGGGGTGAAGTGCCTCCCGTGCCACAGCTCAGTCCTCCCTATGGCTGCACCTGAGGCCAGAGGGCAGAGGGGTGAGAGAGGCTCTGGCAGCAGGCTGGCCCTCAAGAACAGCAGACACAGGACTGAGCGCACTGCTGACAGGTGGAGGCGGAGCAGGGACAAGAAAGAACAGAGGACAAGATTTCACCGCGGCTCCTACCCTCCCCCGTCCTCACCGCTGCCCCTTCTCCCCTGGGGGACGCGCTGCAGTATTCAGGCAGGAGCCTGCAGAGGAGCGTGGACGGAGCCTCTGGGCAGACCTGGCCCGGATACAGACGGCCAGAACGCATCAACGACCGGGCCACAGGAGAGGGAACGCAGACCAAGAGGAAGGCTGAAGAGCCAACTCTGGGAAGTTCACTCCGGGGGAAGCATGACAAAAGGGGAGATGTGAGGCTGAGACGACAGGCCAGGGGCAGTCCAAACCCAGGTCTGCAGGAGGGCAAGGCATCAGAACGGAAGCACGTGCAGACACGCAGGAACATGCCATGCACACAGTTGTGGACACACACGCATGCCCACACCTATTTGTTGCAGACGGAACAGGAAACACGTTGAAGTTTACAATGAAGGGACAGAGTGTCCGGTTACTTTCAAGGGGACACCACACAAAAATCAGAGACCTGTTTACATTTAGTTAATTAATCCAACAAATATTTGCAGACCACCTACTCTGACAGGGGCATTACCATGAACAAGAGGACGACCACAGATCTGTCACTCTATTTCCTAGATTCTAAGGTGCCCTTCCATTTCTGAATTCGTGGGAATTTAGCACAATGCCTCCCTCACAGGTATGTGTCTCAGGGGTGTTCAGGATGAAGGAAACACGGCACACAGGTGATGACAGGCTCAGAGCCACAGTGGACACTGGGGAGGCGACAGCCAGCCAGACACGGCAAACACCAAGTGGAGTAAGGCCAGTCTCCTGGCAACCAAGAAAGATCACTTCAGAGGAGGTCAGATAAATCGGCATGCCCAGCACTACAGAACACACATACAACCAGAACTAAATCCCCCGGCACCGGACAGGTCTGCAAAGACCTGAGCAAGAGCCAGTCGGTGATTCTGGGGGCTGAAGAGGCTACACTGAAGATGTGAGGAGACGGGGGCATGGGAGCCATGCGGTGCAGGATGGGGACGCCTGCTACCATGTTCAGAGGCTAAGCAGCAGCCAGAGTCAAAGCAGGATGCCCAAGTGAAATGATAACTGATGAAGGGAGACCTTGAAGGGGTGCACAGAGCAGGGTCCCAGAGCTGTGGAGAGAAGGTCTCTGGAGCTGAGGGGAGCCTCCCCAGCCCCAGGGGAGCATCTCCCAGCTGAGGACTCCTCGGTGGAAAGGGCTGCCCTGGGCAGGCTCCTTACCGCTCCTTTGTGGGCTTTCCCTCCTCATCAACGCCTTCCATGTGGTACACACCACTCTACATGCTGAAGACACGAGAGAGACAAAATCCCTGGCCACAGAGCTCACATTTTCACGGGAGAGATGGACAAGTAACAACTAAGAAAAGTTGAGACCCGTTCAAGAGGAAACAAAGCAAGGAAAGGGTGGGCAGTGAAGGCCTGGTGGTCAGCCTCCACCTGAGGGCAGAGGACAGGGCCAGGTGGGCAGTGGGGTTTGGTGGGGAGCATCCTAGGCAACACGAAGAGCAAAGGCCCCAGAGTAGGAGCACAGGGTGGCAGGTGAGAGCACTATGCTGAGCAGGGAGAGGGGAGGCCAGGTCAGTGAGGGCGGGTGAGACCAGGACCCTGGCTCTTATCGTGATGGAGATGGACCACTGGGCAGGAGGGTCCAGGCAGTGAGGCCACGTGATCCAAGGTCAGCAGTGGCAGCCAGCCCTCACCCAGGCCCTGTTCTCAGTGCTTTATGCACTGTCACTCACCAGTTCTCACACAGCACTAAAAAAGGTTAAGCAACTTGCTCAAGGTCGCACAGCTGGAAAGCAGTGGGGATGCTTTACCCCTCAGGCAGGCTGGGTGCAGTCTGTACTGCCTTGGTTTTACAGTCTTGCAGTTTTAAAAAACCACTATGTGTCCAAAAAAACTACAGGTGGGTGGAAGGCAGGAGAGGCAAAGGCCAGAGCAAAGGAAAGGGGCTCACCAGGCAGCTTGGGCCAGCACATGAAGCTGGAGGTGGTGAGGAACTGTCCTGAGGGCTGCATGGAGACCTACGAGAGGACGCAGGTGACTGCAGACTCAAGGACGGAATGGTCATGCGCCAAGGTGGTGAGGGCAGCACCAGGTGGGTGGATATAGGAGTCTAGGTTTGGGCAAGGCTACTTGGCATCAGAGTAACCATGGAGATGTGGGAGAGTCAGTGAGAACCAGGAGGCTGCAGCTCAGAAGGGAGGCCAGGGCTGGAGGTGCAAGTGCAGATGTCAAGGAGAGCGTGCATTAAAGCCAAGAGGCTGGACAAGATCCCCAAAGGCAGCTCCAACAAGAGGCCAAGATCGGGCAAACCAGTCAGGTCCACTTCCCTAATCCCAAGGTCACAGTTTGATTATAGAATCCCCCGGGAGGTGCCCTGCAGATTGCCTGGCCATAAAGGGTTCAGAGGGTGGCTCTTCTGCCCTCGGTCTCACTACTGCTTCAGCTGACTGAACACAGGATGCAAACCTTGCTTGCCAAGTGGACCACAAGCCAGCAGCAGACTCGCAGCAGGCGCCCTGGATCCCTGGCACAGAGTAAAACCCACATGGTTGGACAGCACCCTTCATTGAGGTCCGCTTGCTGGGTGGCTCGGAAGCGCCGTCTGTGATGGTCCAGTGCTGTGGCTGCTTGCTGCCTTTTGGACAAGCCTCTCGTGCTGCAGCCCCCCGCCCAACCCAGCGGCAGTATGACCTCATCCACTCCTTTTGTCATCCTCCGAAGGCCTCACATCCTGCACTCACAGGCAGCACTGACGACTGGTGAGCGAACGCCTGCGGCAAGGTTTGGCCCCCTCTACCCGCAGCTCGTGACTGGGAGCCCAGGCTGCAGCTGGGGACAGGATCCCCGCCTAGTGGTTGGCCTGCCACGGTCACCAGCCTAGACTGGACTGCCGTGTACCAGGTAACAAGGAACATGCAAGCATGCAGAACCACAAATTGTGTTCCTACCCTGAGCAACCCAAGTCCACCGGATGACACCTGACAGGTATCACTGTCAACAGGTTGCCACCTTCCATTTATTTCTGTTCCGGTCATTGTTAGACAAAACCACATCCAGACCATATAATGATGCTCAGTCGTGAGCATTTGGTGGAGAAGACTGGGGCCACTTCTCAGATTTCCCGAACTATGTTACTCTGGGCAGCACCGCCCCTGTCCGTCCCCTTCCCGCCTGAGAACCATCTACGGCTTCGGGCCCACGGGGCGAGGGGCCTGCTGACACCTGGGTGTTCGCCCAAGCGGAGAGCCGCCAGCGCGGCGACCCACGGCCCCCGCCCCGCCCCCTGCGGGACCTCCGCCCCGCGCTCCGGGGCCCTCGGCCATGATGCTTCACAAAGGCCGGGATTCCGCGTGGCCCGGCCCGCCCGCGCCCTCCCACCCGCCGTCCGGCCCGCGGCCTCGGCCCGGGAGGGAGGGAGGGGAAGGGCGCGCCTCCCGGAGGCCGCAGCGCTGCCCGCCCGCCCGCCCGGCCGCGGGGCGCCCCTCGCGCCCCGCACCTACCTCCGGCGCCCGCGGCCCGCCGAGCTGCCCGCAGCCCGACCGCGGCGGAGACCCTCAAGGCCCGGCCGCCGCCGCCATCCAGAAGGGCCGCGCGGGCGCTCTCCGGTCGGCGGGACCCGCCTGCCGCGCGGGGCGAGCGGAGGGTGGGCCTTGGCGCGCGCGGCCAATCCTGCGCGCGGCCGTCCCGCATTGGGGGAGCCACGGAGCGGGCTGCGGAGGCCGCCAATCGGCGGCGCGCGGCGCTCGCGGCCACGGCGCGCGGCCCAATGGAGAGGCCGCGCGGGCGGGACCAGGAGCTGAGGCCGCGGCCGCGCTAACGGTCGCCGCCGGGGCGGGGCTCGCCGCGCGGAGGGCGGCGGCCGCGGGGGACGCCGGGAACGGGGAGCGCGGAGGACGCCGGGAACGGGGAGCGCGGGGGAAGCCGGGACCCGGGGTCGGAGGGCCAGTCTACGGGGTGGGCGGTGCGGACGAGGCCGCGCACACACGAGCGTAACACATATTCCGTTTCAAAGCATTAAACATAAGCATTAGGGGAAAAAAGACGAGCGCGCAACTGTCTGGCACTTTTCTGTTCGCTGATCCTGCGCGAGGAGCCTCCGCCAAGGGGCTGAGCAAGTGCGGAAGGGACGTCTCTGGGACCCAGCTCCGAGGAAAGACGGAAACGAAAGTCTTCCGTCGGCGGCGGGCACAGGGCCTGCTGCAGACAGACGTCCCGGACGCTACGCAGAGTGGACAGAAAAGGAGAAACGGGCGGGGTTTTGTTAGTTTTGCAGTTTCTCCCTCAAGACACTAAGTGCAAAGGGAAGGTGGTTAACTCTGCAGGAAATAACCCGAGGGTAACCTTAACCAAGTGACCAAGGTCACCAGCAAAGGCGCACATATCCAAGCATCAGCTCGTACACTTCAAAGACGAATACTGCATTGTGTGTCAGTGATACCTCCATAAAAATTAAGGAAAAAGGCGCCAGTAAAGGGACATGTCGAGGACCCTGAGGAGGACATTATCACTTGTGGGGACTAAAGCCCAAAAGGCAAAGTGTGAATCTAATCTTGAAGGAAGACCAGGCACACCCACGTGAAAGCCCTTCTACCCACAAAAGTGTCAAGATCATTCAAGTCAAAGACAAAATGAGGAGCCATCTTGGACGGAAGGGGACACAACCAAGTGCCACCTGGCATCCAGACCCCAGACTGGGTTTGAGCTCAGACAAGGATGTTAGCGGGATAGTTGATGAAATTCAGAAAAGGTGTGAAGGTTAGTTACTAGTGTTGTGTCAATGCTAATTTCCTGATTGTAATCATTTTACTGTGGTTAGGTAAGGTTTTAAGGTTGGGAGGAACTGGGTGAAGGATATTTGATTCTTTGTTCCATTTTTCCAAGTTTGTAGCAAGTTGAAATCATTTCCCAATGAAAAGGTTAAAGAAAGGCGGGGGAGGGGATGCTGCCTGTGGTGTAGGCGGAGGTATACCCAAGCCCTTCCCTCCTTGCCTGCCCTCTGCTTGCCAGGCTGCACCAGGAGTCAGCCCCAGGCACCCCACAGTGGTCATCGAGTCCTGTGAGGGTCCAGCTCCTAGACCCCACCAGCTGCTGGCCTTGCCCAATGCATGGAAACCCTGACACAAGACACTACAACCAGCTTCCACTTGGCTTGGCACCAACTGGGTGACGGACAAGGACTGTACCACGGGACCTCCCCACCGTCCCCACCTGGCTCCAGCCTCAGAGTTACAAAGATTGACACCTGGAAGCTGGAACTCCAGCCCAGGCTGGGGTAGGACCCCTCTAGACTGCTGTATTTCCACCTCAGCCTGGCTCACCCGTGAGCTAGGTCTCTGCTGAAGCCTGGATGATGCCACCTGCTAGCAGATGAGACCAGAGCCGGGTGTTGGCAGGGTCTCTGCAGACAGGCCAAGCTGAGGCCTGGCAGGACGAGACCTGAGGCCAGGCTGTATTCCTGGGCTGGTTGCGTGTACTCACAGACTTGGGTCTGTGTTAGTCAGCCCCACACCTTCAGCTTCCTTGCGGCCATCGTGGAGCCAGAGAGCAAAAGCAGCTCATCTGGGAAGGGGCAGAGTCCCCATCTGCCCAGGAGAAGAGACCCACATTAGGGAGTCAGGGATCAGATGCACCTGGTGACAAGCAGAGACCTTCCTGTGTGGCATGTCAAAGGCACTTTCAGAAATACCAGCTTCCCAGGGTCCCCAAACCTGCTAACAGCACAGGCCTCACTTCCAGGCATTGGCCTAAATAAATGGGGCTCGGGAAGGACCAGCACTGCCTTTCTTGGTCCAAACATCTACCTGGCCTAGGCATCAGCACAAGTCAGTAGGCAAGAGAGGAAAGGTCCTGACTTCCTGGAGCTCTTGTTTTGACAGAGGGACACACAAGAAGTAGTCAAAATGCACAGCGTTTATCAGTGCTCACTGCTACAGGGCAGAGCAGAGCAGGGACCAAGGCAGGGAAGGCTGCACCTCCAGGTAGGATGGCTCCCCCAGGACTTTAGCAAAGACCTGCAGGATGTGAGGGGGAGTGAGTACAGTTTGGGTGTCTGGGGGAGGAGCCCTTCAGGCAGAGGGGACAGCACGTGCAAAAGCCCTGGGGCAGCAGCTGGTCAGAAAGCATGGCCATGAGCAGGGGCAAGTGAGGTGAAGGTGGGAGGGGGTCCAGGCAGCAGGGTGAACCCAGCATGGGAGGACTCCGAGGTCTGCCTTGTCCTCATCCTGTTCCCTCCTGGCTTCAGGGCTCTGCCTCCCTGCCTGCCTGGGGACTGAGGTACACTGAGGTGTCTTCCTCAGCCTGAGTTTCCTAGTGTGTACAGAGGCCACAATTTTTTTTTTATTTTGCTCGGGCTGCCCTAACAAAGTACCACAACTGAGGGGCTTAAACAAGGGAATTTATTCTCACAGTCTGGAGGCTGGACATCTGAGGTCAGGGTAACACAGGGTCCTGGAAGGATGTTCCCTGGGTTCTCTGCCAGCCAGGTGGTTCCCCAGCTCCAGTCGTCACGAAGTCCACCTGCATGCCTGTCTGTCCCTGTGTCCAAATTTTCTTCTTTATAAGGACACCAGTCGTATTGGATTAGGACCCACTGTAATGATCCTATTTTATCCTGATTACCTATGGAGAGACCCTAATGAGGTCACATTTTGAAGTACTGGGGGCTGGGATCCAACGTATCTTTTGGAGAGGGGCACAACTCAACCCACAGCAACAGAACTACATCCTGGGCTGCCCCTTCTTCGTGGGGCCCAACCTGGGGGACGGGCGGGGGCAGAGAGGCCCATGACAAGTATGGAGAAGCTCTCCCTGGGCAGGCCAGGCCCTGGGGCAGAAGCAAACATCTGGAAGGCTCTTCAGGTGCACCCATCCCAGGGGTGCCCCCCGAGGGCAGACATGCCTGGCCAGGGTGGGTGCTGGTGTGGGGACCTGGTCTGTGACAGGAGTGGTCTGCTGAGGCAGATACAGGGCGTTGGCGGTGCTGGAGCTGGAAGCCTGGCTTGTCGTGGCTCAGCTGGACCTGTGGGGGCCCAGGGGCCTCGGCTGAAGCACACCAAGAGCCCCTGTCAAGCCTGGCTGTGCGCAAGCACTTTTCTTCTCAGTTCAAAGTAGCCCAAGGAGGGCGTTGGACGGGAGGAGGGGAGAGACCCAGGACCCCTAAATGCTCCACCCCAGCTGGGAACAGGAATGCCAGAGCGTCTACCCTAAACCAGGGGGCAAGTGGTTTGCCCTCTTATCTTGAATTCCAGCCCTTCCTGCCATCCCCTGGCCTCAGGGCTCCACCGAGTGCAGGCTTGACCACACTGCTCCCTCGGGGGCCCCGGGTTTCCACCTGCACCCAGATGAAGTCCCGGCTCCTTGGCCCAGCTCAGGAGGCCCTGTAACCACCACCTACCATGTCCCGTGCATCCTGGTCTCTGCCCAAAGACAGAAGAGGGACAGGCTGACAGACCCTCGGGCTTCCATCGTGGTACACAGGAGCCGTGAGCAAAATGAGGAGTGGAAAGAGCCTTGCACCAGGGTCTGCACCCTGGGAGTTCCCGCAGGCCAGGAGAGCAGCCCCCGAGCCCTTGCACAGCAGCCTGATCGTCCCGTCACCGTGGCCTCGGAGCTTTATTATCGGTGCCTCACACTCATGCACAGATTGCGATGACGTTTGAGTCCCCAGGAGAAGGAAACGGCTGGGGCAGCTGTGTCCCCTCACTGAGGTGGCCTGCCCAGAACCAGCAAGCCTGACAGGCAGGCAAACTAACCCAGCACGCACAGGACCCCCAGCACACGCAGAGCCTCTGGACCCACCAACCGAGCTGTGCTTCTGCTGTGGAGACTGTTTTCCTTCTTCCTCATTCCAGATGTGGCCTGTCTCCTCTCCAGGAGCAGGTCTGGCTGTCAGGAACTGGGCTACGCCCCAGAGACGAGAGGCCACTTTGAAACAGAAGTCCACCCTTACTCTTTTGATCATAGCAAGACTTACTGGCCAGAAGCACATGTGGGTGAGCACACACCTCTGCGCTGTGGCCCACGTGGGTGTGTACATCCAGGAGTGTGTGCGTGTGTCCCCGTGTACCTGTAGGTGTGCCTGTGCGTGCACTTCTGTGTACAGGCCAGGGGGAAGCACAGCACACCGGGGCCTGCCCCAGACCTGCCCATGGGACTCTCACCCCCATGGGCAGAAGGGTGGACCAGAGCTAGACACGGGGACAGAGATACTTCACATCAGTCGGAGGGCGCTGGCCCTTGAGGGAAGCTGGCTGAGTCGCAGACAGTACACATGGCAGGGCCTTCCAGTAGTCCCTGGCCACACCTGGGGGCAGCTTAGCTCTTCAGCCTGAACTCATGGGTGCTGGTCTCCCAGCGGGAGGGGTCCGTGCCCAGCATGCTGCGCTCTGTGAAAGTCACGTGCCCGTCAGCATCCACGAGGATGACGGTGTTGGTTCTGGAAGAGAGCATGGCCTACATTCAGCCCATGGCGCTCAGCATGGCGCTCAGCACGCCGCTCAGAGCCCCAGATGGAGTCAAATCCCAGGCAGAAGGGGCAAACCCACCACCCCTGGGGTCTTGCTGAGCATTGGCCTAGCTCAAGGTGGGTCACAAGTGAGCAGTGGCCTCAGCCTCGGGGACTGGATGGGCCCCTCTTGGGTGTCTGGGCCCTGAGCCTGTGGGGCATGGAGCTCCCTGGCTGGCCCTGAAAACCATCAGGAAAGGCCACACACATCATGCTGGCCCTGCCTGCCATCCCCCACCCCCTCCCACACACAGAGGACGTGAAGCTCTCATTTCCTGGAGGATGGAGGGCTGCCCACGTCCACCCCCTGCCCGAAGCCCTCGCCCTCAGCCAGGTCGCCTGGAGGGAAAGCCCAATCACTCCCACCCACAGGAACAGAAGGGCTGCTCCCGCTTACACTCAGCCCACTGAACCCAGAGACCAGGCACAGCTATGACATCACCCTGGCATCGGCTAGCACTTGTCACAGCCGAGGACCCTGCCTGAGTCCTCGGCAATGTTGGCACCAAGGGCCAGGCCTGAATGTCACAGTTGCTGCAGGTCCCCAGCCCAGCACAAGGCTGGCACCCAGGAGCCTGGGACAGCCAAGCCCAAGCAGACGTGGCCATGCAAGGAGGCCACCATCTCCTCCAGGCCAGGTGGCCGGGCCACTCCCCCTCTGTGCATCCCAGCCACCTCAGAACAGCACGGGGCTGCCCTCAGAGGAGCCACGCACAGCACTCCTCGACTGCCTGGGAGGGAGAGGCAGGTGGGACCTTGCCAGGACAGCAGACAACACCCCCGTGCAGATGACGACCTCTCCCTCCCAGCATCCTCATCCTGCAGGGGAGACCAGTGCCGCCCCTCTCCTGGGGTGAGGTAACGTCCCCAGGCTGAGATCCTGGTCACACAGGCCCCCCTGCAGTCACAGTCATGTAGGGCAAGAGGGGAAGATCCGGCAGTGGGATCCCTGGGCCACAGGGATTTGCTGACACCAGCATGCCAATGCTATCCTGGCCTCTTGGGCTCTGTAGGGGCTGGGGGAGGGCCAGGAGCCTTCTGCCCAACCTCCAGCCCCCTGGGAGCCGGTGTGCATTCTGCACGTGACCATTAACTGTGAGTCTGCTCGTCCCACGGCCCCAGGGCTGAAATGGCAGCTGCTTGTAGACAGGGGAGGCTGCAGGGGAGCTGGGGAAGGTGGTTCTTCAGGGGATGGTCGAGATGCCCTGGGCCCACCTATCACACCTGGTGCCGTAGTCCAGGCCACGCACGCACACAGCCGCGTACTTGCTGAGGATGGGCTGCACGTACTCCCTGCCCTGATCCTCGATGGCCGGGTCCGGCAGCTGCCTGGAAGGGCATCGGAGGGGTCGCCGCTGGCCGCCCCCACCTACCCGCCACTGTCCATCAGCCCCATGGCGCCCTGGAAGGTGGCTGGGGGAACACAAGTACTCCGTGCACTTTCCAGGCAAGGCCTAGGGCCTCCATCCAGCCCTCTACTTAGGACCCCATTGCTGGGCCGAGGACACAGGACAGCGATCGCCAAACCAGTCCCTGTGCCAGGGCCGCCAGGAACTTCCCCAGGACCTGGGAACATGAGCACCTGTGGGCTCCGAGCTGGGGAAGGACAGAGCCAGCTCTCAGAGCCAGCTGGTGGGGGGCACACCCACTCACGCCTCCTCATTGTTGAGCACATCCAGGAGCTGGGCCACGAGGGCTTCCTTAGGCAGCGCCTGGCTCCGCTCCACAGCTTCCAGGAAGAGCCGCTTCCCAAAACACAGCTTCCTCCAGGGCGTCTCCAGCAGCGCATTGCTCAGCCCGTAGGTCCCTGTGAGGAGGGGTCAGCTCGGCCAGTGCACAGGCCCCGCAGCGCTGGCTGAGGGGCACTGAGGCCAGGCGGCCCCACCCTGTGGCACCTTCTCTACAAGCATCCTGAGAACTCATGGTGCCCAATGTCTATAGGAGACACCACAGGGCCTCAAGGGAGAGGTGATGAGAATAAAGAACCCGAAATCTGGCCGGGTGAAGGAAGGGGCACCCAAGAAGGACACCCCTCCCCACTCCATCTCTCAGCAAGGAAAGCTGCCAGATGTGGGTCCACCTGAGAAGGTCGAGGTTGGAAGCATCAGCAGCCTGAGGCCAAAAGGGCGCCTGCCCGCATCAGCTGGCTGTCAGGGAGCCCACCAACACTGAGACACCCCATGCCCACCTCTGCCCGCTGGCTGGACCCTGGCTGGGGGAGCTGGAGGGTCTCAGCAGGTCAACAGAAGGCATCATATGTCAGGCAGAGCAGACGCCCCTGGAGAAGAGGGGCTTCTCAGGGGCCATGTGGGCAGCAGGGTCAGCAAACCGGAGTCATCCAGCCTGAAAGACGCACCAAGGACGGAAGCCGCCACCCTCTGCTGCTGCCAGACTGCAGGGGAGGAAACTGGCCACGTGTGACCTGACTCCAGTCACTTGGCTCTGCAGGGGCCCCACAGCTACACCATCAGCACGCACATCACCACACTGTATCTAGCAGGCACCTGGTAGCCACAAGCAAGGAATAGAGCAGGACCCGTACCTCACACCACACAGGAGAGTCTGTTCAAAAATGTGCCAAAGACCTGAGCATAAGAGCTAAAACCATGAAACTCTTAGAAGAAAACAGGAAAAGCTGCATTAGATTAGGCAATGTGTTCTTAGATGTGATGCCAAAAGCACGAGCAACAAAAGAAAAAATACATAAATTAGACTTCACTGAATTGTAAAATGATGTGGTTCAAAAGAGACCAACAAGAAAGTGAATAAACCCATAGCATGAGAGAAAATATTTACAAATCAGGTATCTGATAAGAGACTTATATTTAGGATAGTTAAATCAATTCCTACAACTCAATAATAAAAAGACAAATGACCTAATTTAAAAATAGACAAAGGACTTAAATAGACATTTCTCCAAACGAGATATACAACTGACCAATAAGCACATGAAAAGCTGCTCAACGTCACTAACCTGCAGGAAAATGCAAATCAAAACCACCATGAGACACCACTTCATACTCCCTAGGATGGCTGTAATCAGAAAGTCAGATGATGACAAGTATTGGCAAAAATGTGGAGAAATTGGAATCTCGTAAGTTGCTGGTAGGGAGATAAAACAGCACAGCTGCCTTGGAAAACAGTCTGGCAATTCCTCAAAAGGTTAAACAGTGACCTTAGGATCCAGCAACTCCACCCCTGGGTATGTGCACAAGGGAGATGAAAACATGTTTCCACATGAAAACTTGTAACAAATGTTTATGGCAGCATTTTCCACAACAGCCAAAAGGTGGAAACAACCCTAGTGTCCATCAACAGATGATGGATAAAGAAAAGGCAGGACATCCACATGGTGGAATATTTCTCAGCCATAAAAAGGAATGGAGGTGGGGGTAAAGCTCTGCGGTAGAGCGCATGCTTGGCATGCACGAGGTCCTGGCTTCAGTCCGCAGTACCTCTGTTAAAAAAATATATAAATAAACCTAATTACCCCCCCAAAAAAGAATTAAAAAAAATTAAAAACAAAAAAGAAATGAAGCCATAATACGTGCTACCACATGGGTGAACCTTGAAAGCAAGACGCAAAGCGAAAGAAGCCAGATGAAAAAGGCAACGTAGTATCTGAGACTATTTCTATAAAATGTGCAGAACGGGCAAATCCAGAGACAGAAAGTGGATCACTGGTTTCCAGGCGCCGGAGGCAGGGAGATGGGGAATAACCGCCAGGGTCAGTGGATGCAGGTTCCTCTTAAGGTGATAAAAACGTTCTGGAATTAGATTTTGGTGATAGTTGCACCACTTTGTGAATAAACTAAAAACTACTGAAGGGCACACTTAAATGGGTGAACTGGGTGGCATGTTTTAAATATATATATATCTCAATAGAGCTGTTACTGAAAAAAAAAAAAAAAAAGGAGACATGGACCAGGAGGGGCAGGCTCAGGGACGAAACACTAGGATGTAATTGAAAAGAATTTCTTCCAGTGACTTGGCAGAAAACTAGTATCTCCAGTCACGACTGAGGGCATCATGGAGGTGGTTTCCAGATACTTCCACAAGGGCCACTGGCCAGCACACAGAATTGGGTGGGGGGTCCTCTGCATCCTCAGCCTTCTAGTCTCCAGTTCTCCCCAGGCAGCTGTGGGTTGGGTGCTGGGAAAGGGCAGCCTGACATGGATCCAGTGAGCCTCGGTCGCTACAGGCCATCTGGCACGTCCCAGGGGAGAAATTCAGCAGCACCTAGTCCCTGAGCAGTGCCGGTGTCCCCACCCGGTGCTACCCACCCTGCAGGCTCACCTGGTGCCAGGACGACAGGCTTGGGATCCCCCCGGTTTCCATAGTAACAAACAACATCTCCCTTCTCTGTGCTGCAGACCAGAGGGGAGAAAGGGTCAGCCGGGAGCCTCAGGGTGTCCTGCCCTGTCGCCACCCCACGACCTCCACAGCCCGGGCCCCGGCGCCACTGCTGGTGGCAGCATGAGGCTGGAAGCCACGCAGTAGGGACAGGGCCTCACAGGCAGGGTCATCGTATCCCTGGCTCCCAACTCCTGGGTGACCGCAGGGACCACTGGCCTGGGAGTGGTCTAACAGACTGTCCTGCCTTGCTGAACGCCCCCAGGTGTGGGCACTCGAGGCTGCCTATGGTGACAACTGTCCCCACGAATGCCCACGTCTCCTCGCGAGGCTGCAGCCCCCACCCCCATGCTCACTGCTGAGCGCCCATGGATGGGATGGGTGCCCCGGGGTGACTGAGGCTTCTGAACACAGAGCTGGAGATGTTTTCAGACCTTCACACGCTAAGTGTGCACTTAAATCAGTTTAAAGTGCTCCAGAGCTGAAAGTGTTTCAGTTCCTAAACATCACAGTAAATCTCTCCACTGCGAATTGGAATGCCTTTCCTGTAAGCTAAAGATGGACTCTTTCCAGTCCAGGAGCCCCCCTTGGGTATCAGAGGGGTAGACACCCTGCCAGGGCCTCGCCACACCCTTCCTGGCCATAGCACTGCCCCTCCCGCCCCTGACCAGTCAGGCCGTGTGCGCGGGGACCGTCCACAGCAGCCCCTACCTGTGTGCAGACGTACCCTGTGCCCATCGCCCGCCACCACCCACCAGCATCTGACCAGCAGCCCTGGGTGCAGGCCCTGGGGTGCCCCCCAGGAGACGAGGGCCCTGAGTGACTCCCGCCAACCTCCCAGGCACTGGCAGTCACCTCGCCTGGGGGCTTGTATCTGCAGCAGGAGGTGGGCCCCCTTAGCCAGCCCTGGGTCGGAGGCCGCCATGGAGGGCACAGCTGTGAGTGGCCAGGGCCCAGGCCCTGGAGCTGCAGAGGCAAATGTGCCCTGAGAAGTCAGGCCACGGCGCAAAGACAGCCAGCCAGTGCCCGGAACCTGTGATGCGAGTCCTGCCAGCAGGTGTCCCTCCCAGCCTGGTGGCCACCAGCAGGAGCCTTGCCTGTCGCCTGCCTGTCTGAACTTAAGAGCGCCAGGCACACAGGGTGCCCGAGTGGAGGTGCAGAGTCTGCAGGCAGAGGCGCGGCCGATGGGTGGGCCTGGGGGCTGCTGAGCATCCATGGCCTGCCGCACCTCTCTGTATGCCCTGCATGGGCCTGGCAACACCCCGACTGCGGCATCCCTACATGGCCCTGGCCCCCGCAGGGTCCCAGCAACCTGACTTCTGAACCTCTCCCCCAGCACAGGTGCCCCTGAGGCTCCAGGACCCATGCTCCCATGTGGGGCCCGCTCCTCCAGCCCTAACAACAGGACCCTCCACCCTCTCCTGCCCCGCTCGCCTGTCTGCCCCACCCCCAAGTCTGCTGGCAACAGAGGGTGGCTTGGGCAGCTCTGTGTTCCCTGGCATCTCCAGAAGGGTCCTGGGAGCCGAGCCCTCCCAGAACCTGCTGTGAGCCTGGCACCCACTCAGATGGACCCCCTGGGGACACCACTGTGGGACCCAGCACTCAGCAGCACCGAATACCATGTGGGCCAGGTTCTCTAGCTGGGACACCTCTGTCCACCAGAGACTAGGGACCCCAGCCACAGACTCGGGGAGGAGACTTGGGGAGACGGCCCAACACAGTCCTGCTCTGGCTCTCATGGCAGAAGCCAACAGCCCTCGTGCAGTCACAGGGTGCGGGGAGGGGCAGCCCCCGCCTCAGCTCTGCTGCCCAAGCCCCCCCCGCCAGTGCGTCTGGGAGGGGCTGGACCGGGGACGCTCACCCAGCCCACCAGGAGCGGCATCCCTGGAGGGTCTGCCACAGATGCCATGGCTCCCCGCTGCCTGCTGAGCTGCGACCCAGGCCCGAGCAGCGCCTGGTGGACCCACCTCAGGTCGGCTGCTATGAGGTTGAAGCCGTTGTACAGGTGGCCCTCCGCCGAGACCTTCTTCAGGTAGGTCAGACAGTCCATATCGGTGGTCAGAAACTGGGCCACAAGCTCACCTATGGCAGGAGACAGACACCCATGTCCAGGGCAGCAGGGGTGAGCCCCTCTCCCGGGGAGACCAACAGTTCCCCAAGGCCGGCCACCCCGCCACACTGACCCGGCAGCTAGGGAGGTGGGCACCAGGAACTCAGTTTTTGTTGGGCTTTGACAGTTTTCCCCCATGTTATGCCCCCATGTGGAAGTCCAGCACAGAGGACAGGTCTTCAGTGGGGACAGTGTCCACTGGACAGGTGGGGGACAATGACACAATAGTCAGGAGTGACGCCGCGGCCAAGGATGGGAGTCACATGACGAGGCCGAGGGTGGCTCCCAGTGTGGC
Source organism: Camelus ferus (assembly GCF_009834535.1). Taxonomy (NCBI): domain Eukaryota; kingdom Metazoa; phylum Chordata; class Mammalia; order Artiodactyla; family Camelidae; genus Camelus; species Camelus ferus. The sequence continues at coordinate 10,015,608 of NC_045727.1, forward strand.
CAGCCAGGGCCCTGGAACCATGCCCTCTTCCCCGCCACCCTCCCGCCCACCCAGCCCCATGTACCTCGGCCCCGGGCGTCCCGGTCCAGCCGGGGCTGCAGGTAGTTGGTGAGAGCTGCCAGCTTCCCCCGCATGCTGATGCCCAGCCATGTGCCGCCTTCCTTGCCCTCCTCCATGTCGAGCCCTGAGCACAGGACAGTGTTACCTCCAGTCCCACCCTGTTGCCCACATCCTGGGGACACGCAGGCTCAGCCCAGCAGCCCTGGCTGTGGAATGGGGGCTGGAACTCCACAGGGGTACGTGGGAGAGACCCTCGCCCGACGATGACATCTGAGGCCCATGGGAGCCCCAGTAGCCATTGCGTGGTGGGCCCTGGGCCCCTGCACAACACATCCCAGTGCCTGGGTGGTGGGCCCTTCATTAGGAGCCTGCCGGCTACAACCCTCCACAGCCAAGGGCCCCTGCAGATGGGCCATGGGGGAGTCTCCTGAGACTAGAGGGTCATTTTACTGGAAGACCAGAGTAAAAATGGCTGTAACTAAAATACTATTTTTATAACAGTAGTAAGTCATAATAGTAGAAGAAAACAACCAAAGATCAGGAAGAAGTGAAACTGTCCCTATTTTTACGCGACAGAATCGTGTATGAAGAAAATCCAAAAGGAATCTCAAAAAAAAATCCTCTAGAGCTAATAAGTTAACATCAGCAAGAACTGGAAGATGAGAATTTAAACAGTCATCTACAACAGCACTGAATGACTTTTAAAACTTTTAGGAAAACGCTATAGGAAAGACGTGTGTGCTGAGGAACAATCTAACTGGATCAGACAGGTCTAAAGGAAGGGAGACTTGATGTGGTCAGGGTGACACTTCTCCCCAAAAGACCAAGAGAGTGGACATAATCCCAGTGAAGACCAGCAGGCCTGTGTGTAACCATGTTCACAGGCTGGCTCTGAAGCTCAGGAAGGCCATAGGTCTCCCAGCGACGGAGAGAGCCACAGGGCTCCACCACCTGCTTTCCACACTTGCTCAGAAGCCATGGAAACCAAGACACATCAGTGGGACACAAGAGTCCACAATAGATCCACACACATGTGTTCCACTGAGTTTTAGCTGGTTGGCCACAGCAACACAATGGCCACAGAACACCCACCAGTGATGACAGAATGGTGAACAGATGGGCATGACTCTCAACCCCTGCCTCCCACCACAGGCAAAATTTAATGTGAGATGAATCACAGACCAAAACATAAAACCCCAAATCAGAGGGCTTCGAGAAGCACATAGAGGAAAACACCTTTTGACCTTGCAACAGGCAAAGACTTTTTGGATAAGACATGAGAAGAACAAACCATAAAAAGAGAAGATAAACTGCACTCCATTAAGACAAAACACTCGCTTACCGAAGGGTGTCATTAACAAAGTGGGTGGTGACATGTTACCCACCAAGGACTCATATCCAGGGCACGAAGCCTCCAACAAACCATGAGTGAAGCGTCCACATCTGGCCAAGGACCAGGATCCAGATGAGAAAGACAGAAAAGCTGAATTTCTGGAGATAAAAACTACAATGTGTGAGATAAAAAATATGCAGACCAGGATTAGAAGCCAGTTAGACACTGAAGAAGAAAAGACCTGAGGACTTGAGAATATGGTGATAGAAGCTATCTAAAAAGAAGCAGAGAGAAAGAAGGGTTTATAAAAATTAACTGAGCATCACTGAAACGTGGGACGACTTCAAATAAACTGACACGTGTGTAACTGGGGCAGAGCGGGGAGAGGCTGAGAAGAAACAGCAGGAGCCAGAAAAGCATTTGGAGAAACAACCCACACATCCTCTCCATGTCTACCAAGCTCCACAACACTGATGCATGGCTGTGATTCTGTGCATGACTTGGCAACACCGACACTGGGAGAGGGTGCACCTGGGATCTCCTGGGCAGGGCAGCGGGGGCCTGAGGGGCCAGGACAGCAGAGGGACCCAGGCAGGCTGACTCTTCATCTGAGCCTCCATAATTTCATCTACAAAAGTCCCCCCAGAGCTGCCTCCTGCTCCCCTTCCAAGGGATCAGCCCCCAATTTGTGCCCTCCAGCAGTGACATACAAGATCTGCCCATCCCCACAGCTGCTTTGTTCCCTCCTAGCCCAGGGTGGCCAGGGTGGTCCTGGTTGTGCTCACAAGCTCCCCTGTGCCCTGCTCCCACGGCCCCACAGGCCTGCTCCTCCATCCCCATGGCTCCACTGAGGACCCCACCTACCTGAGCCCTGGCCCCTGAGCCCCAGAGCTCATGCAGCAGGGCCCACCCCTCCACCCCGCACTCCTGTCTGCACATGTCCCAGGTCTCCTGACAAGGCTGAGACAGTGGAGACCTGGCCTCTTCTCCCTCCTGCTCTCACCACCCCGGGGGCCCTGCTCACAGCTTTCCCCGCCACCTGCCAGACCCCCGTCTCGGTCTCACCATCCCTGTCCTCCTCTCTTGTGGCACCACTGCCCAACTGCAGCCCCCAGGAGGCCTTCGTAGGAGCTCGGCAGGCAGAGAACCCCCAGGCCTCCCCCTTGCACTGGCCTGGTGCCTGTCTTACAGATGACCTGTCCGCATGCCCTCCGGATTGACCCTGCCCACACTGAGACAGACACTACTCCCAGTCCAAAGGTCCCGGGAAGGCTGCAGCACAGTGGGCCAGAGGTGCCCCACCTCCACTCTGTCCCCATGGGCTCCTCACCAGCCCCCGGGACACACTGGCCGGGCCTCTGCTCCCCCATCTCAGGCCACTCTCCCTGGAGCCCGGGGCACTTGTGCACAACAGAAACATTTTCAGACAGACACACGCCCAGGCTCTTGCAGGCAAAACCACGATGCTTCTCAGTGATCAGCCTGGCCTCACACCTCCCCGGAGTCCCACCACAGTGGGAGGTGGGTCCAAATAAACCCTCACTTCCCAGCCGCTTCTGTGCAGATCCAGGCATGGAAAGCCATGTGGACAGTGCTGGGCGCACAGCTCCAGGCGCTCACCCCAATGCCGCCCTGGATGCCGGCTGGGAGTCCGGTCCGTGAGACCCAGCTGTCTCCACCTCCTCCTCCCGCATGTGCGCTGGGAAGAGCCGTATGGCTAGAGCCGCTCCGGGCCACCTCCACCCGGCAGACTCACCGCTGAGGACCTCGTGGTTGCTCCCCCAGAAGTCCGCGGCCTTGGACGGCCTGTGGTAGAATTCGTCCCTGTTGGCGGCCAGGATGAGCCTGAGGAAGAGAGCAGGGCTGAGGCCTGGGTGACAGCGGGGAGCCGCAGTTCCTCTCCCCTAACCAGGATGCTGTGCGTCTGCAGCAACGTGGGAGGGCTTGGATGGCGGGGGGGCCCCCCATGCCCCCCGCGGCCACACTGCATCTGAAACCAGGTCTGTCAAGTCAGTGATCAGATCTTCAAAGGTCAGAAGTAATGTCTGTGTTGACTCACTGACTTCACGAACATCTGCTCTTGGTAAAATGTGAATTAACAAAGACGTTCACAGAACTGAAGGGAAACCAGCACTGGCACCACCGCCAGGGCTGTGGGAGCGTTTCTACCGTGTGCCCAGGGTGTCCCCCATGCACACTGCCCATGCCACCCTGGCCAGGGGCTGCCCAAACCCTCACCAACCCCAGGACACCTGTTCAGCCTGTGGCCACTCTGTCCCTCCACACAGCCAGCTTAAGGGCTGTGCTGGGGCTCAGGGTACACACCCAGAGTGGGGGTCGCTGCCCAATATGAGCCTGGCTGTTCACAGAAGGATGCTCTGTAGCTCCAACTGCCAAGCTCTGACCTGGGCCCCAGCCCCAGGTCGAGGGAGGCTTCCTGAGGGAAGGGGCTGCCAGGCCCTGACCCTTGACCCCAGCCACATTGGTTCTGTCCCTTCTGAGACACAGCCCAGTCCCGTCCTGGTGGAAGCTGGCTGGACAGTGGTTAGCAGAAGGAGATGCCACATCCCCGAGTGAGTGGGAAGACTGTGCTGAGGGGGCCAGGCCCTCCAGTGAGGGTGGGTCAGGTCTTGTGCTCAGGTCCCAGGTCCCCCGTTAGGTACCCAGTGTCCCTCCTCTGGCTGCTTGTCTCACATCCGTGTCAGCCAGGTGGGAGGCCAGGAGGCCATGCCCAAACCAGGCTGGTGCCATCACTTCTGGTTCGGATTCTTGAGAAGACTCCAGAGAGGACAAATTAGGGAAAAGATAAAAGCGAAAGAACAGAGCCTCTGTCCGCTGACTCCAGATGCCCTGTAGAACGAGGAGTCAGATGTCTGTTTGTCCAGGAGCCCGAGGGCTGGGCTGCTCCTGTCCAGAGCCGCTGTTCAGCCGAACTGCCAGTGGGCGAGACGGTTCTGCTTCGAGGCTCTCGCTCCCACTCCCGGGTCCAGCGCCAGCCAAGGCCCCAGCACTACAGGCGGGCAGCACATCAGCCCAGGGCAGTCCTAGGGACGGCAAGTCACCACGGCTCTGTCCTGTCACGGGTCCTGACACGGACTGACTGACATTGCGGGGAGCCTGTGGCACGGCCATCAGAAGGCGCACAAGGAAATCAACTTGGCGGTTCCTCAGAAAGTCAAACACAGGAGTGCCACTCGATTCAGGGCTTTCCACTTCCAGGCACTTAATCAAAAGGACTGAAAGCGAGGCATGAACAGGTGCTTGCGCACTAATACAGCCGAGAGTGGAGGCAGCCCAGGCTCTGGGGTCAGGACGAGTGGACACTCGGAGCTGCTGAGTGGCCTCTGGGCCCTGTGCTGATGGCCTTGCCCTGGGCCCTTCCCTCCAGGTGCCGACGGGCCCTCCTCAGTCTCAGACGGGCTGGGTTCAGCTCAATGGCCTCTCTGCACAGGCTGCTGTGCTATCCCTCACAAGGCAGCCCCAGCCCCGCACGGCTGGCACCCCTGGAGCCGGAAGCCCCCCTCACCGTCCCACACCAACAGGAAAACCCTGCGGAACTTTAGATGTCGCCCAGAGGTGCACATTTACCGTGGCTTGGATCACATCTGGGAGAAGCGCTGAGTCTCAGCCAGAGACCTGAGGGGCAGGTGACACACATGGCTGCCCCAGCACCAGCAGGAAGCAGCACCACTCGCCCCAGACGGCTGCCAGCATCGAGTGGGAGGACTTCAGGCAGCCCAGAGAGCTCCTGGTCACCCCGTGTGCCATGGCCGTGCCACCCAGCTAGGGGTGGATCTCAGCCCAGGGGGAGGACGGTCTCTGCCCTGGGCACTCGGATCCCACAATAGTTAGTAACTCTGTCCATCAGATTTCCCTGCTCGAGTCACTATGCTGAGGTTCTGTCCATGGGATGGACCCTGACCCACACAGCTCACTCTGTCCAGGGGCTGTTCAGGGTCATCTCCCAGCCCCCAGCCTGGCCCTGCTGCCTGCTGCCCTGCAGGAAGGGACGTCAGGCACTCTTCTTTCCCTGCCCCCAGCCTGGAATGACTTATTTCAGCCACGATGTCAGGCAGCAGTGTCCGTGGCTCTGTGTGGTGGCTCAAATCCAAGGAGCTGGCTGAAATGGTTCATATCATCTCTGGTCCAGATGTGGAAATGACGAGAACTTCCCAGGCAGCTGCACTGTGATGCACTTTGGATGAGGGGCACATGGCGGCCCTCCACGTGGATAAATGCCAAGGGATTCCCACTGGGATGCCCAGGCGAGGGAGGGGTGCCGTCCAGAGCCCAGAGTCATGGCGGGGAGGGGAACAAGACCACACCTCACCCCTCCCTGGCGTCGGCCTCCCGCCTCCTCCAGCTGGTCCTCCAGCTTCTCTGACCCCCTACCCCCAACACGGCCCTTAATGCCCAGACTTCTCCCAGTCCACAGGCACCTGGCACCTAGCAAGAGGCATAGGCTGTGCCTGGACCCACTTCACTCCTGTCCTGCACACACAGCCAGCTTTAGGGGCTGAGTCTTAGTTAGCATCTTTGCACATCGACGCAGGGTCCCTGCCCCCGGGAGGAATTTCCTCCAGTGCCCACACTGAGTGACCACTGTCGGAGAGGGCGGCGCTGGGCCCACCTGCGGGTGGCAGCAGCTCACCCTCCCGCATGCAGTGCCCACAGGGGACCAAGGACAGCAGGAAGTGGGTGCAGGGCAAGGCAGTTACCTGTAGGCATTTTTGGAAACGGGCCGAGGATCGAACTTAAAGAAGATGATGCACATGGGTCCCCAAGGGGTGGCGCGGCTCACACAGGGTCACAAGGTCTGCAGGACAAAGAAACATGAGCTGATTAAGTGGAACTGCCTCCCAAGCCCATGAGGCTCCCTTGCCTGAACAGAACCGCCTCGCAACGCCTGGACCCTCACTGGATGAGGGACACCACATGCTGCACACCCCAAGCTCACCCATCTGCGTCAACACACCTGTCAGCACTGGCCAGACCTTCCCCCGAAGCCGGTGACCTTGCCGGCCCTGGACACACGTGTGAGGTGGCACGCGGGTGCTGGAGGGGTGGCAGCAGTGACACAAGCACCAGGAGTGCAGCCGGGGAGACCCCCTCACACAGGGGCCAGACAGCCGCACGGCCTGGTCCTTCCCTTGGCACAGCACCAGCTCCAGACCCCTGGCCAGGGCCCCAGCACCTCCAGGCAGGGTGGCACTACGTCCACCTCGCCTGGGGCCACCGCAGCACCTGCCTTCCATCCCCCATGGCCCAGGGGCGCTGGGGGCAGGAGGGGACTGTGCAGTGGGGACTTGGCGCCCCCTCCCCACACAGGCCCCTCATCTGGGGGCCTTTTCCTACCGCTGAGGACCCCACCCACCTGGACCAGGGGGCAGGAGGGCGAGCTTGGGCCACCGCTCCAGTGCAGAGCTGGCACTGCAGCCGGGACACAGGCAGCAAAGAGGCTGCACAGGGACGGCAGGGGACAGACAGACGCCCGGGGAGCACGATGGGGTACGTTCAGCACACGGCCCTGATGCCTGTGTGTGACTTCTTGTGCAGAAGTTGGGGGTGGTCCCTGAGAACCCCAAGAGCGGAGCCAGGGCCACACCGGGGACCCAGGGGCTCCATTTGAAGGGCTCCCGCACTGGCAGTGCCCCTGGGTGCTGGGCAAACCAGAGTTTTCACCTTCATCCCGGACTTCTGAGAAGTCTCACGATTAAATTCAAGGGCGAAGAGTCGGACAGTCAGAAAGGGCCACAAAATGAAACAAAGCACCACAAACAAGAACCTGCACGAGTCCCCAAGTATCCCATAACCCAGCCATACTCTGAGTGCAGGAACAAGGAACCCGGGAAGATCTGCAGGGAAGGGCCATGATAAAGAGAACCAGGACTTCCACCTAGCACCCGAAAGAACCTTTAGAAACAGAAAGCACAGTAAGCACGAACTAACACTCAGCAGAGGATTTAAGAGCAGATGAGACACAGGAGATGAGACAGGTCAGCAGAACCCTCCAGAGTGCAATGCAGGGAGACAGGGTGCAGGCTGGGTGTTGCAGGCCCAGCTGTCCCACTCCTGTCCAGCACAGGAGGCACAGGTCCCCCACTCCCAGGGGACTGGTCTCTCCCAGACACAAGAATGCTCTGGGCAAGGCTGACCAGTGCTGTCCATGGCAACCAGGCTGCCGAGGTCAGTGGGAGAAGTCCTGCCAGCCCACCCCTGCTGAGACCCCACTCCCCCAGAGCCCCATCAGGACAGAAGGCTGCCCCACTGGGAACACGCCACTCTGGGCTGTCAGAGAAGGAGGCCACCGGGTCAGCCTAGACCTGCCACACCCCCAACCCCCAACCCAGGCTGCATGCCTGGCCGCTGGGTGAGGCCACTGGCCGGGGGCAGCTCTGGCCACTGCTGCTCACAGACCAGATGCAGAGCCCCCACTCAGCTGCAGGACCCCCCATCCTAGCTGACTCTGGTGGGTGGCAGACCAGCCTTCCAGAAGGCGGTGGCAAGAAAGGCTCTGTGATGGGAAAGAAGGCCACCAAGGTCTCTGGGCAGCCTGCCGCCAGAGGTGTGGCTGCAGAGCCCCGGCTGTGGCCTCGACGAAGGTGCGGTCATTGGGAGGGAAGGACCAGAGGAAAGCCAGCCCCTGGGGAGGGACCATCAGGAACTGCCTTTCTCTCCAGTCCCTCGCCCCCTATTCGAGCCAGGCCCACTGCCCCCGGCCCTTCCTCTTCTCAGCTTCATATCCCACCATCCCGCACCCTCCTTCTCCCAGGGTGCCCCCAGCCCAGCAATGCTAGGGGGATGCCCTCCACCCCCGCCCAGCCAGAGGGCTAACGGGCACCACACACTGATCTGCCAGCTGCCCACCCAGAGCCAACCCTCACCCAGAGCCACCCCTCCTGAGTACACTTTACGGGCCTGCCCTCCCCTCCTCCTGGCCCACTCGGCCTCTCACGCTGCTGCCCGCCTGGCCACTTGCTCCATCCGGCCCCTCTGCGCCCCAGCTCAGGTGCACGTCTCCTGCCACCACAAATGGCTGCTCCAGGGACCAGTGGCCCTTCTGTGGTGGTTCCCACTCTCAGGTCATCCAAGAGCATGCTCGCGCAGTTTCGGGTGGCTGCGTGCTTCCAGATCGTCCTTAGCAAAGCACGGGAGTGCTGTAGGGTTATCGCACGCGCAGGGCCCTGCTGCCCCTGTCAGGCTGTGCAGTCTGCCCTCCACACGCCAGGACAGCGTAGGGCCCCATCCAGGAGAAAGCATACCACTCAGTGCTTATCTGAGGTGAGGAATGAGCAAGACTTGTGTGTGGGGACAGAGCTCAGGGCAGGCCACCTGGTCCAGGGGACAAGGGGACCTGCAGGGAGACGCCTGGGGTCTGGTGTCCACACCCCCACACAGGAGCTACTTGCACCAGCCATGAAACCAGACACCTAAAACATGTGCCTTTCCAGTAGGCAAGGTTTACATCGGGAAAACCGAACTGTCCATCCAGAAAAGAGAGGAGAAAGTGGACAGACCCTGCCCTTCTCCCCGCATGGCTTCGAGATGATCCTCTGCGCCAGGGAGGTGAGGCAGGAGAGGCCGGGAGAAGAGCCGTTCCCAGGAGACTGGTCAAGAACAGGCCCAGCCCTGGTCAAAGTTCCTCATGACAGGACAGAGCACATGAGATCTGCACAAGGACCCACCCACTCAGGTGAGCACCAGGCCATGAGGTGGGGGCCTGCACCCCCAGAGTACTTCCTTTGCTGAAAAGGCAAACAGGGCACCTGGACCGAGGGAGGAGACACGCTGCTGGTCAGAGGCAGCAGGGAGGGCAGCGACACAGGTGAGTGAGTGGGAGCCCAGGGGCGGGGGCGATTGCCTCCTCCAGGCTGCTCCTCTGGCAGGCGGAGGGTGACTGAGCCCTGGAGACTGCACCCCACTCCTGTCTGGCCTTGGGCGGAGGAGCAGGCAGGCGCTCCACCCCGCGTCCCACCCGTGCTATCATTTGCCGGCTAGGCTGTTCGGGGCCTTGGCAGAGGACGCCTGGTGTTTGCCCCTTTGAGAGTAGCCAGCCCACCCTGAGGCTCCGCCCTCCTCCCCGCCCACGACTGAGGACGCAGCAATCCCCACTTTGTCGGTTGGCTTGGCGGGTAAATGGCATTTCGCCACAGCAGGCTCTCTACAGTGATACTCCTTCCTGAGCTCTTGGAGATGTTTTAGGGGCACTAATTCAGCCTCACACCAGTGTCACTGTCCCTTCAGGGTTCAAAAGGGGAACACAAGTGAGGGGCTCTGGACGCACGGAGGTCCCACACCTCAGCCCCTCCTGGCAGGAACACAGCTTCCTCCCCGCCTCCCTCCACCACAGGGGGGGGGGCTGTGTCTCAGATGGCCCCTGCGGCTCACGTGGTTCAGAGCAGGAAGGGGGCGTCCCCACAGCCCCTCAAGGCAGGTGGAAGCAAGCACTTATAGCTGGCGTGGTCCTGAAGGCCCAGCAGGGGCACCCTGAGCACCAGTGGACACTAGGAGGTAGGCACCGGCCTTTTTACTTTTAAGGGTATATCCGTTATTTCTGCAACCTAAGAAGAAAGCTGACAGGTAAAAAAGCTGCATGGATAGTCTGAAAGGGGAACTCAGTGGTCTAGGGGCCACCTCATTCTCACAGAGCCCCTCACCAAACGCTGAGGTCCAGACCAGCAAACTGTCCTCATGCGCTGGCTGACACGTTGCCAAAGCATAGACCCAGCTCTCACACATCTGGAGCGTCAGTGACAAGTGTGGCCCCACTTCCAGCAGCCCTGCGCCCCAGGTGCACTCAGAAGCAGCACCCACGGGCAGGCGAGCAGGCACCAGGAGGTGTCTTCGAGAGCAGCCACCAGCCCAGGAGTAAGTCCACAAGACACTGTGTGTCATCACATCCAGGGTAAAACATGATCCAGTGATGGCGCACAAATACAGATGCAAAGAGTGAGGCAGCAGTAACAGCTCAGGGGCCGGGCAACAGGCCAGAGCTGCCAGCCAGCAGCCTGGTCTGAGGGGCTTGCGTTCTGTGGACACACCAGTAACACGAAGCCACAGGACTGGGGAACCCATGCTTTTGAAGCCAATGGTCAGGGGTCCAAGAGGGTGGGAGTACCAAAGCAACATGCTCCACTCACTGGGAGCCCTGGGAACCTGGGGAGAGGGGAACAGAGGCTCTGCTGTGTCCACCTGCCAACACAGCCACCCTCTCTGGCAGCCCCACCCCACCCAACAGGTCATCTGAGGCAGAAGGGCTCCTGGCAGAGGGGATCAGGAAGAAAGGGCCAGCTCTGGCTCTAAGTGACCTTGGGAACACCATCTGCTCCACAGACAGTCTTCTTCACTGATAACGATGTCTGACCAACAAACACTTGCCACAAAAGTCTGCCCAGAGGATGAAAGAGCCAGTGGCAGAGAGCACTTCCCAAGAGCTACCAGCTGCAGGCGCCCCTCACAGCTGCCATCACTGCAGGGCTGCCTAGTGCAAAACAGCTGCAGCAAAACACCAGCAGGCAGGTCCACCGCAGGACAGCAGGGAGGCCTGGCTGATCATGCGACATCCCTGGTGGAGGACAGACTGGAGCCTGACGTTCAGGGACCGGTCCAAGGGCAGAAGGCCCACACCAAAGCTGTGGCCCAGAGGTAAGTGCGGGAGCTCCTGGGGTGGGAAGGGGTGTTAAAGCCCAGCGGCTCCAAGGCTTTGGCTTGGGTGCAGCCCTGCCCAGCCCCCTCTCCTGATGCCCTGGGAGTAGGTCTGACCACCTCAGCTACCCCAGGAAGGCCGTGTCCAGGCGCACAGATGACCTGGCACTTGCTGCACCCTGGGACAGACATCAGCTGTCGCCCGCAGCAGGGCGCGCGGAGGGAGCAGCGTGACTCAGGGCTCCAGAGCCGACCTACCCGTATAGCCTACCGACCCTCGCCCTGCGGCGACCGCGCAGCTCCGGGCTCGCAGGGCTGCCCTCCGAGGGACATCGGCCCTGCCTGCGGGGGCCCGCGCCCCACTCCATCGGGGACACTGGAAACACCTTTCAGGAACGCGAGGAACGCTTCCTCTGCCAGGGTGGGCTTAGTCTCGCCGGACCGGCCGCTGGACGTGTATTCCCCACTTCGAGAAGGGGATACTGAAGCAGGGCGGGAGACGCATCCGCTTCCCAAGTCCGAGCCCCGCGCCTGAGCCCCATGCCCGGAGTCCGCGCCCCGCACCCCGAGTTCGCACCCCGAGTCCGCACCCCGAGCCTTGAGTCTGAGCCCCGCTTCCAGAGTCCGCGCCCCAAGCGCCGAGCCCTGAGCCAGCCGAGAGCGCAGCCTGCCGAGAGCGCAGTCCGCCGCCCGCCGCCCGCCGCCCGCCGCCCGCCGCCCGCCGCCCGCCGCCCGCCGCGAACTCACCGCCTCCGCCGCCGCCGCCGCCGACTTCCGGGTGCCGCGCCCGCGCGCTGCTGCCACCGCCCATGCCCCGCCCCCCGCAGTCTGAGCGCTCGCCATTGGGCCGCGCGGAGGGGGGCGGGGCTGGGCGCCGCGAGCCAGGACTCTTTTGGCCGCTCGCGCCGTCGCTCGGGGCTGCACCTCCCTACGCTCCGCCCCCGGGGCTGCGCCAAGCTGCTGACTCCGCCGGGTGACCCCCAGCGGCCTTCTCAGCCTGCCCCGCCGACAGGGACGCCAGCCTCGGGCCCTGCCCTCGCAGAAACGTCACCTGCCGGCCCAGAGACCCGCGCTGCACGGGGCCCTGCTGGAGGCTCTGCAGGGATACTCACGTCTGGACCCGCCTGCAGGTGGGGCCCTGCTCGCCCCTCCCTGTCCGCCCAGTCGGTGCTTCTGGACTGGCCATCTTCTTCATTGCAGCCCTGACCCCCGACATCCCTGCCGCGCTCATGGCAGACCCTGGACCTGCCACCACAGCCTTTAACCCTCCTCGAGGCTGTTCTGCAGGTCTGGCCCCCAGCATGGAGGGCTGCCGGCCAGATCTGCACCTGGCTGCAAGTGAGCAGGAAGCCGGGAAGGAGCACTGACCTGGGCCCTTGCAACAGGGCAGGCATTCCCTGGGCTGTAACTGGGGCCTTGAGTGCAGGGAAAGTGGAGAGTCAGAGGCCCAGAGCTTGCTCCAAAGTGGGCCCTCAGTAGACCATGACAAGAATGACAGTTTCATTAAGGTTAATAACAAGGTGCTAAGGGCTCTAAACTCAGTGTTCCTGGACACAGCTCATTCGTCTCATTTTACAGATGCAAACACTGAGGCCCAGAACAGTTAGGTGTATCACTTGCTTGAAGTCAAAAAAAGGTGGCAAGTGGCAGTGGCTAGATTAGCTCCACAGCCCTGCGTTGAGGACGTAGGTGCCCTGATCCTGACTTGGAGCACTGACACCCTGTGAAAACTGGGGCTTTGACAGAGCAAGGGCCTGGCTGGTAGTCAGCACAGGCAAGAGCCAAACTCAGATCTGTTTGACACCCCCAAAGGCCCATCCCACCCCACTCTTTCGCCACATCTCTGTGTTCCTCCCAGAACTCAACATAAGCCCTTTGCAGACACAGAAGTCAGGGACCCTCGATGCCCAAGGACTCAAGGACAACAGGCAGCAGACCCAGCAAGACACACAGTCCTCCCTCTTGCTACCTGGCAACAGAGTCGTGCAGGGTGGGTGCCAGTGATTTCCCTCTGGGCGGCTGGACCATGCAGTCCAACCAAGAGGTGGTAGTGTTGGATAAGCAGGACCTGGGGCTAGAGGTGAGTGACCACATCCTGTGGTATGGGGCAGCAGCTGCAGAGTGGTCTGCCCCAAACCACTGGGCCACATGCCTTAGAGAGGTGGAACACAGATTAGCCAAGCCCTTGAGAGCAGTCTTTTCCATTGCCTGCATGGGGGTGGGGGGGTGCAGTCACACATGGCTTGGATGGAGGTGTAAATCCCACTCTGCTATAGGTTTCTGAGATGGGGCGGGGTGGGGGTCTCAGGGCTGCATGGGGTTCACTGCCACACCACCTCTAATTACATACATCCTTAGATGGAGAGCTCATTACCTTGTGCAGTCACCCTTTTGATTTCTGAGCATCTGCAACTGTTGGAAAGTTCTTTCTGACATCCAGGTGAAACCTTTTTCTCCCTGTGTCTTTACTTACATGCCTCAGACCCTACAGAGTTGGCCAGGAGCCAGGTGGAAGAGGTGCGAGAGAGGGAGGAGACCGGGCTACTGGTCCCTGCAGCAGTGGACTAGTGATAGAGGCCATCTCCCCTGCAATCTGACTCTTTCAACCCCCATTTGCAACCTGAGTCATGGTGGATCCACTGCCAGACAGAGGCCCTGAGTCCTCTTGGAACTGGCGTTGCCCACCCTGATCCTCCGAATGCACCTGGTAATCCAGCTTAATGGGTAGACAGGTGTCTGGGGCCCTGTCAGGAGAGGTGGGTTGAGAACAAGGGGGAGGGAGGCAGTCCTCAGCTGGGCCGATTCGGGTGCACAATTCTCTACCCCCTTTGCTCTCTCAGCAGAGGTATATGCAGCCCCTCTTGCCACCATCAGCAAGTGTGTGGGGAAGGGGTGATGCTGGACCATAAGGTCATTGTGAGAGGAGGGGTTCAGGAGGACCAGGGCCCTTGGAGAGATCCACAGGGACCACTGGGCTAATTAAGTCTTCTTCTAAATATAGAAAAGAGAACCCCCACCCCAGTCCACATGGCAGCTGGGCCAGAAGGTCCCCTATGGTGCAGTTTCCGCAAGACAAGACCTAGAGAGCGACCCTTCATTCCACCCACCCAGAGCTTTGAGCAACATCTCTGTGCCAGGGTGCCAAATGGCTGTCACTTCCAGTGCTACTGGCACCTCCAGTGCCAATTCCAGTCAGTTAGCTGTGGCTGCCTGGCACTGAACGACTGCTGGGGTTGATTTGCCACATATGCCAGGGCACAGGTGGTACCAGTGGTGAGTTCTGGCTGAAAATCATTTCCTTTTCTTTGTTCTGACCAAGCAACTACTGGGTGAACATACTGGACTCCTGACATGGGTGGATAAAACATGCATATCTGGTCCCCTCTGTTAGCACTAATGTGGGTGGTATGGTTCTGGGGAAAACGATGAGCCAAGGATCATCTCCTGGTCAGGCAGGGCCAGGAAAGGCTGAGAACCGGGCATGAGCCAGGGTCCCTAGTCAGGGACCCCGAAACAAACCCCAATGGGCAGCAGCCCCACTGGTGGCCTCACCCCCCTCAAAGTTTAGTGGAGCTGGCCTAGGTTTCTGGTCCCATTTGTGGTTATGGGTGTGCCCTGTATCATCACAGGGACCAAGTGGCTACTCTCCACCCAGCAGGAAAATGCAAATTGTGCTGAATTCAACTTGGGTGGCTGAGCCTCACAGTGATCCCACACCCCCACAGGTAGGGTGGAGGAAGGGAACCCCATGAATGGGGGGGGACAATGAATGCACAAACTCCACCCCCCCCCAGGCCCAGATCTGTGGCCATGCCATGAGCCCTATGAAGGCCAGTCCCCTGGGCCCTGCAGAGGGTCTGCAGATTCAGGCCTGATGGGGGAGGAAAGCCGTTGGTCATGGAGGGGTCTCTTTCTACTCCTGGAAACACTGCTGACCCCCACCCACGTGGGCCTCCACTGGGGAAACCCTGGGGCGATGAGGGTAGAAGGACTCCCAGGCTCGGGAGTCAGATGGACTGGGTTCGAGTCCCGGTGACCTAGAGCAAGCGAGAACCTCTCTGGGCCTCGGTTTCCCGTCTGTAAAATGGGAGAGCAGCAGAACACTCTCTCCGTATTGTGGGAAATAGCATTGATGTCGACGGGAGGGCGCGGCCAACAGCAGTCTCTGGAGGATACCTACGAACTGGGGGTGGTGATGGAGGGAACGCGGCCTGATCCCTCCCCGCCCGGGCCGGACAGTCCGGGGACGTCCTCGAAGGCGGCCCGTGGAGGGTGGCCCTCCCTGGCCGCCGCCGCCGCAGCGGTCCCGGCAGGTGCCGGGGCCTCCGCCACTCCACGAGGGGCCGTCTTCAGCCGAGACGGACACTCCGAGGGCCCAATGGCAAGCCGGCGTCTCCTCGCACCCGTCCAATCGGCGCCGGTTGCCGGGTCTTCCGACCAATGGGAACACTGGTAGCGATGGGGCGGGGCGAGGGTCGTGGTGCCGGCAGGCCCGCTTTGCGCACGGGCCGCGCGAGGGGCGGAGGGAGGGCTGGGGATGCGGAGGGTGCGGGCCCCGCACCCGCGCGAGCGAGGTCCCCGGACGGCCACCGGCGCCCACCTGGGGACGCTGTGAGCCGAGGGACTCGGGGACGCCCGTCTGGGGCGGGAGCCGCGCTGCGGAGCCGCCCACGCCGCGCTCCAGGTAGGCTCGGGCTGGGGACCAGGGTCGGGATCCCGCCCGGGATCGGGACTGCAGGCCAGGCAGGGGCCGGAGGCGAGGTCTGGGCTGGGGTCGGGTCCCAGGGTCCTGCCTGGCCCTGCCCCACCCCCACCTTGCCCGCGTCGCGGTGCGCGGACCCAAGACTGGCGGGGGTGGGTCCCTTTGTGCGCGGCCTCGGGTCCTGTCCGACCGGTTGTGCGCCCCGCTCCGCGCACCCCTCCAGCCTCTGCCTGGCCGAAGTCGTGTCCGCCCCGCTCGACCGGGCATCTCGAGCCAGGGCTGCGCAGCCACAGAAACTTTCCTTTGGCCAGAGGGGTCCCGGGCGGGGGAACTTTGCTGGGGCGACGCGCCGCCGGGAAGCGCGGGCCTGGCCCGGCCGAAGGGATGCCGCTGGGCTGCGCTGCTCCCACCGCCCAGGGGACAAGGGATGAGACGCTGCCCAGCGTCCCTGCCCGTAACCTCAACCTGGGTATTTGTCCCACGGAACCCCGTCGATGGGCCCCTGGCCGAGGTGCATCCCCACTACTTGGAGTGGAAATCGGCCCGGATTTGCTGCGGTGTCACCGCGGGCGGGCGGCTGGAGATCCCCAGTTTCCGTATTTTCATTTTAAATAATTAAATCTTGGGTTCTTACAATATGTCACCGTTTCTAACCTCTGCATAACGTGTCACAGTGAAAACGGAGCTCGAGGACTCCAGGCTTGTTCAGGAAGAAGGAAAGCAAAGAACTACCCTTCATTCTTTAAGATAGGTTTTTCATTTAAGCCACCACTCACACCACTTCCCCTTGTCACTTGAGTCACCGTGCAGGGCACATGCCAGGTCAGGATTTATGAACCCAGGGGGTTGGAATGATAAGCGACCTATAGGGCACTTTCTCCCATGAGGGAGCGTCGGAGAGTAACCCGGGGAGACAACGGGTCAGCATTGGAAGCCTCCACCCACTGTGACTCCTTCTGCCTCTACTCCCAGATCCAGGCTGCCAGGGGTCTGCACATCCCCAGCAGGTCCCACCTGTCCTGTGCTCAGTGTATCTGGATCTGGGACAGTGTTGGACCCATGGCCAGTCAGTTCCGAGCAGTGTGTGGGGCTATAAATCTGGAACTTGTGCTTTCCCCCAGCCTTGCTCCGTCCCATCCAGAGTACCTTGTCTGTCCCCAGCCGCCCCAGGCCCTCTAGTCTCAGGCCCCCAGGCACCCAGCACAGGGCTAGGCACAGAGCTGTAGCCCTGGCCTGGGGAGTAGTTCACATGAGCACAGCCCAGCCAGCCCTGCCTGCTCTCCTTATGGGCTTTCCTACATGGACATGAGTGCCTGCTGACCAGGTACCAGCCCTCAGTCCTGCTAGGTTAGAGCTGCCCCCCAATCTGGGCTGCACGCCTCCCCCCGGAGGTGGCCCCTCTGATCTCTTCTCAGTCCCAGGGGTCCCTCTGTACTTCCTAGTTTCTGTGAGGGTGAGGCTGTTTGTGCTGCACAGGGGTTCAGGGTGGGTTCACTGCATCCCCTTCACCCCAGGAGACAGGCCTGGGGACCACAGGTAGTGGGATCCTGCACCTCCAAGAGGAGCCAAGAACCGTAGCACAGCTGGGTGAGGACACCAGGAACGCCAGAGCCTCAGCCAGCCCCTCACATCTGCCCTGTGACCTGGGATGGCCTTGGCAGAGGGAGGGAGGGGGCAGAGCTGGGGTGGTGGTCCTGGGGGCAAGTGCTATGGGATGCCAGGGAGGCTGCGAGGGTTCTGGGACCTTCCCCAGCGGTGGCTCAGATCGGGGAGGGCATCTGTCCCTTTGCTACTAGCTTCTATCAAGACTAGGATGAAGTCTGGGCCCCTATGCAGGAGCCCTGGCATCAGAGAGTAACGGGGAGACATGGGGTGAGGAATTCCTTCCTGGGCCTTTCTGACTGGGAGGGCTGCCCAGCTCAGCCTGTTTCACAGGTCAGTAAGAGGAGCCCAGAGCTGGTGGGCACTCACATCACCCATGTGGATCCCCCTCTCCACCCCCACCCAAGGGTGTGTGTGTGTCTGTGAAGCACAGCCCTTCTCACTGCCCCAGTGGACACTGAGGGGCCGGCAGTCTCTAGCAAAGCAGCAACCAGCTGAGTGCGGCCACCAGAGGGCACCCGGGACCACCATGCCCGTCAAGACCAGCTCCACCCAGCCTCCTTCAGCGGTGGGGACGCTTCCTGGGGCACCCGCTGGGAAGCCAGAGCTCTGCTTTCTCCAGGCCCTATCTGGGATGGGGAGCTGGAGAGGAACAAGGGTCGCTGGGGTGAGGCCCTCAGCACCCCAGTGCCCTCACCACCCTCAGTGCAGCAGAGGGCGGCCCAAGGGCTGGGTGGCGGGGTGGTGGAGCACAGGCTCCAACAAGGACAGTGGAGGAGGGCTCTCCTTCAGGTGTGTGCCCCAGGTGCCTCCCTGGCTCCCATAGGCCATCCTGCCACCATCCAGGGGACCAGGTGAGATCTCTGAGCCAGCCACTCAGCACAGGGCTGTGCCTCTCTGCCTCAGTGTCATCTGTAAACAGAACAGCGCAACCACAGGGGTGCCTTCTCACAATGCCTGCAGAGTGACCGGCGGCCTGGGTTTACAGTCGGGGAGCAGGACCAAGGCTCAAGTTCAGAGCAAGCTCTCTGCAGGCCTGCCTGACCCCCACCTGGGCTCCTCATCACCCACCAGAGCCCCGAGCCGTCTACCCAGCCCACCCAGCCTGAGCCCCATCCCTCTTCCAGACTTGTGCCCATGGGGGCTCCCTCAAGCCATCAGACATCTGTGGTCCAAGCTTGCTGTTCTGGCTCTTGGCTGGCCCTTGCAGAGGGCTCCTGCCCCGGTCTGAACACACAGCAGGCTTTCCAAGGCTAGGGGTGGTGGTTCCCTTGGCCCAAGGCTCTTGGTGCAGGATCCTTGGCCAAGCAGGGGACCTTTGAGCCTGCAGACCAGCTCTGAGGGGGTGTTGAGAAGGGCTACCTAAGACAGGTACCCCTGCTTTCTTGGCACAAATCCCATCACTGGTTGTACCTTCATATCTCAAGCCTGTCCATCTGTCTGTCCACTGCCCAAGGGCTCTTGCCAGGCTCTGCCTCCCCACCCCACCCCCCATCCATATGCTTCTGCTGAGACAAGACGCTCTGGGGACGGAGACCCTGCTGCAGGTCCCATCACCACCCTGCATGCCCCAGACCCTCCCAGTCCCCTGTTCCCACCCTCCTCCTCCTGCAGGAAGCTCCCTCTGGCCCCCTCCCTGCTGCAGCCCTGCAGATGCCCTCCCCTCAACCCCCACCACTTACTGGTGTTGACTACTGGCCCTCCTCTGCATTTGTGGAGTTCTGGGCCTGCTGGAGTCCCACAAGGTGGAAGCCACATTCTTCCCATGGCCACACATCCCCATCTGGGTGAGTGAATAGTGGGGTCCTAGGAGCAGGAAGACCTGAGTTCGAATCCTGGCCCAGTGCTTCTTTGCCTGGACCCAGTTTCCCCATCTGTAAAATGGGGTGTTAGGCTGACCCCAGGCTCCTAGTGAGAGTCACTGAGATGATGGGGTATAGCCAGCACTGGGGAGAGGCTGGCGGTTATCAGGACTGCTAATAAAGGCACGTAGTTCTCCGTGGAACGAGATCTATGTGAACACTTAAGCCAAAATGTGAGGTATCCCAGAAACATATACTGAGCCAAAGCTGATTCCTGAGCCGCAGACCTCAGGCTCAGAGCGACAGCTGCTGCCTTGGGTGGAAAGGCGCAGTGGGCTGCAGACTCCCAACCAAACCTCCCCCCAGGCACACACGCATGCACAGACTCCCAACCACACCCCCCCAACCCCCGACGCACACGCACACTCCCAGCCTCGGGGGAGGGGGTCTTTCTTGCCTTTGGCCCAGGACCTGATTTCTCCCCATGATCCCACCCTGACTTCAAGCCCCTCCCCTCAGGCCCCCAAATGAGCCACATCCACAAAGGAAGACTGGACAGAGGCTTGAAACAACCTGGAAAACACTGGAGAGCCAAGGGGAGAGAGCCCCCACCCCTGCAATCTCCCAGAGATGGCCTCCCAGCCTCAGCCCAGACCCTCCCGCCTGTCTGTGCCGCCGTGTTTCATTTTAACGAGGCTAACTTGGCGATGTCCCCAGGCCTAGATACCAGGAGAGGGGACGTGTCCCCAGGCCATCAGCCATGACAGGAAGCCTCGTGGTCCTCAGTCCCAGGGCTAGGAGGCGGGCTGCTGGCTGAGGAGGGACACAGAGCAGGTCTGGCCTCTGGAGATGCAGGCAGCCTGTCCCTTGGGCAGGTGGGGGGCAGACTTCTGGGGGCCATGACCTCCTGCCCGGGCCGACGGCACCCTGGTGTAAGAGTTTATCACAATGGAGCACACCCAACCTTCTGGAAGGGGGAAAGACATTATGGTCAGCTCACAGCTCTGAGCAGTCAGGGTTTTGAAGTATAGTTAACAGCGTCAGAAATGCCCAGGAGGGATCCTAGCAGCCGATGCAAACTGCAGACATGATGGTGCAAGTGGGTTGGGGATAGGTGAGCACACACCGTTGGGTGGGAACGTGTCTGTGTCCAGGGCACCATGGGACGCCCTCGGGTCAGGGAGAATAGTGCCTAGCTGGGGATCTGGCCTCACCTAGAAGAGACTTAGCCCTGCAGGTTGGCCTCACCAGGTACCCTCTGGTTCCCTGCAGGACGTGGAGCGGGCAGGATGGGTGTCCAGACATGCTGATCTCACCTCAAGACAGGTAGGTGACCTGAGCTTGGCCTGGACGTCCAGCCCCTCCTCACACACAGGTGGTGGGCCGGGCAGTGTGGTCCACGGAGGGATGGCCCTGAGTGGTGTGTGCTTCAGGTCAGCCTCACCATGGGTGGGCACAGCACCCTGGGCTGGCAGGGCTGGACCTGGGTCCTCCTGCCACACCTGCTTGTATTCACTGGGGGCCTGGGTGTGGGGACAGCAGATACTGGTTGGACGCCTGGCTTGAGGGATGAGCTTGTGGTGGGGGCAGCCCACTGGGACGTTCGCTGGGGTTGATCCACACCTTCCTTGACCTGGACACCTGGTATTACACAACCTCTCAGCTCAGGATGGTCCCTGCTGCCCTGGGGAGGCTGGAGTCTCCAGTGGGGACAGGTGATGGGCCCACAGGCCAGGTACCAGGAGGAGGGCACTGAGGCCAGGAGGAGGCTTTGTCTGAAAGGGCCAAATAGTAACCAGTTAGTTCTGTGGGCCCTGTGGTCTCTGGCGCACACGGCCACATTAGTTCATGGCGTGGGGGGAGCAGCCATTAACAACACGTAACCGAGGGGCTGTGACTGCTCTGACCATAGCCAGGGCCCTGGGTGCTGGCCCCACCCTGTGGGCTCCTCTGCTGATCACAGCGCCAGCAGCACTGAGGTCTGGTGCCTGGGAAGTGTGGCAGGGACATAGGCTGAGTGGTGCTCGTGTCCCCTGGGACCTTATGTGGGGGGCAGTAAGCCCGCTGGCCCTGGCTGTCAGTTTGCTGCGATGCCTGATTTGCAGAGTGTGGTGGCTTCCCCAGTCCGGTCCTCTGCCCCTGCCCTACCTGACACCGTCTCCTCGGGGGGCTCGGCCAACCCGGCCCCGTGGATTCTGAGTGTCCCTGAGCATCCAGTGTGGAGGGCCTGCCCCTGCCTGTGCTGCACTTGGGTGGTGGCAAGAAGGCAGTGGCACAGACTCAGGAGCCTCCAGATGCCTAAGTGTCCTATGTCCAGGGCTCTAAGACAGAGCAGAGGGCCAGGGGCCATGCTCCTTCCTGTCTATTCCCTGTTCCTCCCTCCCTGCCTTGTGGTCCTGGTTTCCTCCTTTTCTCTCTGGGCCCTTTTCTCTCCTGTCTCTGGCCTGCCCTCGTATCTGCCGTGGGCATCAGAGGGACCATCTCTGCTCTGCCCACACCGAGGGGCATGGAGAGGGAGCCTTGGGACTGAATTGGTTCCAGGGCAGACAAGAAGCCCCCATGTGTCTCCATACCCACCTCTGGCCATTTAGCACCTGCCCAGATCTTGTGACCCCGTTAGGCCGACCCCCCCACCCTACCCTGGGGAGTCCCCTGCCTGGCTGAGAGGGCAGCACACAGAGAGAAGTGCTGGTATGGACTGAAGGACAGGGACGAAGGCGGGGCTCCCCTAGAAGGGGGAGCCAGGAGGAAGCGGGGGGTCACTGAGCTCGGCTGCACCTCTGAGGCCCACACGGGGCTTCCCAGGGCCGCGTTCCTGTGTCAGGGCAGCCGTGAGTTCTTCCTTGACTGCTGGCGGCTGTGGGCTCTTTTCAGCCCTTTAATTTTTGTTCATGACGGGGGTCGTGTCCAGAGATGTTCCATGTTTTGTGCTGGAATCTGGAGTCTTTCTTCTTCTAGTCCTTCCACACATGCCCTCCTGCCACGTGGCTGGGTAAGTGCACCTCCATCTTTTCTGCAGGTGTTTCCAGGTTAGCATTTACACTTGGGGGCTCACCCATCTAGAGTTTACTGATGTGAACGTGAGGTGAGGGTTGAACTTTCTTTTTGTGGTTGTATCTGAACTATTTCTTGACTGACGTTTTCTGTCACCAGAAACAGGAGATGTGACATTCTGTGTCCTCAGGTTCAAGGTCCCTGTAGCAGGCGCCCGCAGCCCCCTTAAAAAGATGGTGTCAGGGCCTCCCCTTGACCAGTCCCTGTTCTCGGAGGTCGCAGTCGTCCTGCGCACTGAGTCTGCAGGCTCGTGCCGGTCCATGCCGATGGGGCCTCCTCCCCGGGACTCAGTGTGCAGGCCCATGCACATCCTGCCCTGGTTTCCCTGAGCCTCACAGTCCGTCTGAGCATCTTTGGTTACTGAGAACAGTAACCAAAGGGAGGCCCCTCAGAAGTCCCCAAAATGATCCAGGCCCCTCTTTGGCATCCGGCCTGTGAACACACAGCTCCCTATGAGGGGATGTCCCTGCGCCACCCTGCAGGGAGGGCATGGATCTCCTGATGTGGCGTTGTGGGCTGTCCCACGCAGCTGTCCCTGGCCCAAGTGGCTGTGTCATGCTGTGGGGGGCGAACAGGTACCACCAGGCTGGGTACGTGCGTGTGTCCTGTTTGTGTCTCTGCCTGGGGCTGGCGGCCCACTCTGCCTGCCTTGTGGTGATCTTGCCTGCTTTGCTGGCAGGCCGCCTTCTCGGCTGTGAGCGACTCTCAGCCAGGCATCCTGGGGCCTCCATGATTGGACTCTCGGGTCATCCTCCTGTGGGCTCAGCATGAGAGGCAGGAGCCACAGCCCCAGGGAAGCCCCAAGCCCCTTCCTGCCCGCAGCACGTGCTGCTCCGCTGGGACAGGAAGAGGAACATTCCCCCAAGCGGGCCTCAGGCTTGGACCTGGCCCTGCAGGCCGCACTCAGGGCTCAGTGCAGGGGCGCTCTGTGCCCTGGTGACTCACGGCCGGTGGCATGGCTGTGCAGCAGGGCCAGCCACGCTGGGCAGTCTCTGCAGGCCCCCAGCGGCCGTCTGGTGTGTTGACCATGGCCACCAGCCTCATTGCACCCCTCAGCTCTTCCCTGGGGCCTCAAGCGGCACTGCAGCCACAGTCAGCATCAGGCTGTTCCCTGGCTCTGCTTTGTCCCCTGCCTGGGCTGTCACCTGGGCGGTTGGGCTGCTAAGTGGCCTTTCGCCAGGCCCTAGGTGTCCATCCCCTGTTGCAGCATGGCCCTCAGCCGGGGCGCCTGGCATCGTCAGCCCATCCCTGCGAGTTAGGTCCTGTGCTGGGGGGACGCCTGAGGACCCCCTTCCCTCACCCGTGTCAGGTAGGGGAGGAGGCACCCCACCCCCCGGCACATCTTGCCAGCTTGACGCTTGCAATTGATGGGTTTGGTATTTCAAACATGCCTTTAGTTAAACTTTCCTTTTCCAAGTGCTTTCACTCTCTGTGGAACCCTAATTAGGCCACCATCCGTCTGAATGTACTTGCTGCTCTCTGCATTTTGCAGGGTAACGAGCCCTGCCCTTCGCTCTGTGCCCTGGAGGGCGGTTCTGGCGCCCCTGGGGCCCCTGGGCCACAGTGCCAGGGGGACACCGAGGTTACAGGGTGGGGACACTGAGGCCTGGGGGACAAATCGTCTCTGAAAGTCCCAGAACCTCCAGCGATGTTTCCTTAAGGAAGTCCAGAGCTGGACTTAACTCTTGCAGGCTCTCAGGTGAAGGGGGAAGTGAGGCATCCTGTTAAAAGAGCTGCCAGCTGTTCCTTGTGTAGAAGAGTGCCTACAGCCCAAGCGGCGAAGGGCGGGCGGCAGGTTGCTGTGGATGGATGACACCCAGCCCCTCCAGGATGTGGACAGCCCGGCAGGCAGCAGGATCCAGACCTCAGTGTGGCCAGGTCTCAGCTGCTTTCTGGGCAGAAAGCTTAGGTTCCAAGGCAGCACTCACAGCCCTGCAAGAGGCCTTCGCTGTTGAGGGCAGTTCCCGGTGTCCTGTCTGTCTCCCTGAGGGAATTCCTGTCCTAGGGGATCCATTCTCCTCCACTCCTGCCTTCCCGCTTTTGGTGGCTTTCTATCCTTTTCTGCCGGTTGGGCCAGACTGCCGTGGGTTTGGTCTACTGCCCCGCAGAGCGTCCAGGCTGCCGTGTTTGCCTCTCAGTCCCCGTAACCCTCCATGTTCAGCTCACCCTTCTCCTCATGCTTTGTTCCCAGCTCACCCACTCAGTGCTGGCTCTAACCTTCTGAGGATACATATCAGCTGTTCCCTGACATTCGTGCCAATAAACGGCAGCTCTCCCGGGTCCCCCAAGGGCAGCAGGTTCTGCCCTGGGAACTGGGCTCTGGGGCAGGTCTGTGCAGGCTGGGGGCTTCTGTCCAGGGTCCTGGCCATGTCCCCCCCCATCACACAGAGACCGCCATGTGGACCGGAGGTTGGGCACTGCAGCTGTGGAGTCAGGGGCCTCCCTGGTCTCAGAGGTCTCTGTGGGGCAGCCTTGCCAGGTGTCCAGGACAGTGCAGCATCTGCCCAGGACGCTGACCCTCCAGGAGCCCTATTCCTACCTCTCCCACCACAGGGACCTGTCAGGACTTTCAGGACACCCACCACCATTTTCTGGGGCAGGTGAAACCCCAGAGTGTGGCCGGGCATGGGGTGCCCGTGGAGATGTGTGTGGGTGGCTGCATGTGTGTGCCTTCGGGTGGGATTTAGGAGGTCCGGAAATTGTCGGCATGCCTGCTGCAGCGTTCCCACTTCCCTTTGGCGGTAGTTGGGCACAAAGGCAGGTCCAGCTCCCAGCAGGCTCTCCTAGTGTGGGTGTGGGTTGGGGGAAGCAGGCAGGGACACTGCCAGGCCCAAGTCTGCACTGGGTGGGGGTAGGGTGGAGCCCCCTGCCCAGTCCCACTGGGTTATTTGCATATAAAAGGCGGGACTTTGCTGTCTGCTGGAGGCTGGTGGTGTCTGGACCTGTTGCTATGGGCACTCCCGGCTTCTGGAGGCCCAAGCTGGCTCCCAGGCAAGGGAAGGGGTCAGGAACAGAGGGATTGGTGCCCAGTTCAGCTTCTGGGAGGGAGTGGGAGGCCCTAGGAGGGTGGGAGGAGCCACTGCTGGCTGGAGGCCACATGGGACCCTGGGCAAGGGCAGACCAGAGGGGAGCTGGCCCTGTGATGCTGTGGGTCGGGAGGGAGGCTGGAAGGGCCCGGAACCTCCCTCCCCGGGACATGCTCTGGTCTCTCACCCACACTCACCTTTGATCCATCCAGGGCCAGGTGGCCACAGCCACCCTGCCTCTGCCCATGGCAGCTGGAGGGTCTTCCTGACACCTGTCACCCCCCTGGGCTTGGGCACTGTGCCCACAGGGAGTCTCCCTGCTTGGGCCCCAGTGTGTTCCCGACCAGGGAACAAGTGACCAGTTTCCCACTTACCAGGGAACCTCCTTCTGGACAGCGAGGCCGCGGGCCGTCTCTGTTGGGAGCCCCTCCCCCAGGGCTGTGGGAGGTGGCCCTCTATTGCTGACCACGGTCTGTGCGGGCAGGTCCCTGTGCCCAGAAGTGTCAGCAGCTCCCAGGAATGCTGGTGGGGAGCAGGTGGGAGGGGGAGGGGGGCCCTGCAGGGTGCAGGGGCCCTTGCCTGCTGACCATGGGGGGTGCTGCTGTGGCAAGGTTGGCCCCTTGACAGCCCCCCGGGCCCTTCATGGATCTGCCCACAAAAGGCTAGATCTCTCCTGGGGCCCCTCTGCCCCATGCTGCTGCCCGGGGGCCATGACCCCCACTCTGGGGGCTCGGGTAACAAAGCTCCAGTGGGTCAGACGGAGGTCACTGGGAGGGCTGCCCGGGCAGGGCGCCCAGCATGTCGGGGCTCTGCCAAGTGCATGGTCAGCAGTGGCAGGACCCGCAGACTGGGACAGGGGGGGCTCAGGGATGGGGTGAGCTTCCCTGACCGCAAGGCGGGGGTGTTAATGGGGCAACACGCTGGGTTAAAAGAAGCGGCTTTGCACTGAGTCCCTGTCACCATGCTCAGGACCCACATTGCCCTCGGGGTCCCATCTCCCCACCTCTGAAGCAAGCCAGGCTGTAGAGAGTTTCTCTCTTGTCCAAGTCTGTCCTGAGGTGGTGGCTGCAGCAAGGCTGCCCCAGGCCACCCAGCTGGGCAGCCGCATTCCTCCAGGGCAGGGGGGCAGAGAGGGGAGCCCCTGTGACAGGGAAGGCTGTGAGTGGGCTGGGCTCAGATGCGAGGGCAGTCCCCTAGCAGACCTGGTCCCAAACCCCCACCATCTGACCCGCCAGCCCACTGAAGACTCCCTGTGCTGCTTCCCGCTGGGTCCCCAGCCCGGTTTCCCATTGGCAGGGAGTTTCCCCCGCAGCCAGTGCCTCTTCCACTTGTCCAGACTGAGCTGGTTCTTGTCAAAACTGTGGGAAGACCCTGGGACGTCCCCAGGCCCCCGCAGAGAACCTCCTCTGGGGGCCCTGGCTCATCCCAGGGACACTCCCATAGAAGCCAGGCAGATGGTACCTGGGATCAGGGTCTCAGTCCCTAACCACCAGGCTCTCCTGCTTCTGCTTCCTTGGTTCTGCCACCTTGGTGGGGGCTGGGCTGAGGAGCCCTGCCTCACCCCCCAGAGACTTACTGGCCACAGACTCCCAGGGGCTGAACCCCACCGCCCCTCAAAGGGGCTTTGTGCCACCACAAAGAAGCTCTGTCCCTCCCAGAGAAGCTTGGGCGTTGCCATGGTGACAGAGGGAGCCTGGGAAGAAGGGGTCCAGCGTCTTGAGGAGAAAGGGTGTTCCTTTCTTGGTGCACACAGGCCGGTGGCCCTTGGCCCGGCCAGATAACTGGCCCAGCTGTGCTTCTGTGGGGCCCTCAGGGGCTCTCGGGCCTCTTGGCTCCTTCCTGGATAGGTAGGACCTGGGTTCTCGGGCCCTGGTGCCAAGTGGATCCACTGGGTTTGGCCCCAGCCTGGCTGTGAGCCTCAGGCCCCTCCCCAGGAATGCCTCATGTGCCCTCCCCAGAGTGCGGTGGGGCGGGGCTCTGAACCTGGGCCCCTAGAACTCCCCACATGTTGCTCTGCTGTCCCTGAGGTAGAATGGGGGGCCGGGGTGGCCACGTTCCTAGGAGCAGCCTGGAGGAGGCAACGGGCCAGCCCACCCCACGTAGTGGGTCCTCTTACCCCCACAAGCTCCCCTCTCATGGTCTGGCTGGAGTAGGTGGGCTGCTGGTGCCACCAGAGAGCTCTGTGACTGCCAGCCCCAGTTCTCCCTGCTGGAGCCCTTGGGGTGCCCCTGGGCTGGCTGCTGCAGAGACCACAGAGGAGGTGGGTCCTCCCTGCCCAGACCCCACACTTGGAGCCTGCTGGGCATCGCCCGCGGGCTGCGGCTACAGCTGGAATCTGGGTCAGGTGCAGGAGGGGCAGCGAGGAGGCTGCCGTGAGCCCCAGCCTGGGGCCTGGAGGACTGCTGTCCATCCCCATCCCACGAATCCGCCCAGAAAGGTGGGCCCCAGGGAACCCAGGCATACCCAGAAGATGGGGTATGCCACAGTCGGCAGAGGGAGAAAGAGTCTGTGATCTGCCCCAGCAGAAATCTCAAACGGAGACCCTTTATGGGCCAATGGTGGCGCAGGCCTCCCCCTGGAGAGGGGCCGCAGCTGGGATGTTCATCTCCACCCAGCCCACCCTTCCACCAGGGTGAGGCCTGCCTTTGCCATATTTAGCCTGCAGGTCCCTGGATGCTCCCTGGCCCCGGCCCCAGACTCTTGGCTCCCCAGACTTCAGGCTCCATGGGCCCCAGATGTGTCCCTGCCTTGACCTGACCCTGAGCCTCCTGCATCAGCACCCCACAGCCCCTGGTCCCCCTGGACCACCAGTCTAGCAGCCCCCTGCCCTGGGGCTGATCAGGGCTGCCTTGGACATGGCTCACCCTTGGCCTAGGGGGCCCCAGCAGTGCAGGGCAGGAGCCCTTTGGGAAAACAAACCATACCGCCCCTGCACAGGACCTCTGTGGTCAGCGGGTGCTGCTGGGAGTCCATGTGAACAGTTTGGGGGCAGGAGGGGGTCACCGAGTGGCCACTTCTGTCCATCCCCCACCTCCACGGTGTCTGATCCAGGTGCTACAGGGGTCCCTCTTGCGCTAGGGAATTCTCATTTCCGGGCTGAATTCAATTACAGTTCTCCCAGCTCTGTGAAACCCTGCTGCTCCCCTCTGGTGGCAATGGCACCACCCAGGCCCCTGGGAGAGTTTCCTGGCCTCACACTCCCTTGCCCGGACTGCTGGGCAGGTGTCTGCTCTCCCGTGTCACCTACATTCTGGCTACAGCAGTAGCTCGTGCAGCTAGAACACTGGCATGTGCAGAACCCTGGACCTGCTGCAGCCTGAAGGCCAGGACCCTCCACCCAGAGCACTGCTGCGCGGCGACGCCCTCCTTCCACTCTGTGTGTGTGACACACGTGTGCGTGCATGCATGTTGACTCTTTCCACACTCATCCTTTGCACCTCACCCTCTGGACCACGCACCTTGCTTATGACCTTTGCCCACCTAGAGTTGGGGTTTGGTTTTTCCTACTGACTCGTAAGAGCACTTAATAGATGAAGGATGTCACTTTTCTGCCAGATAGTATAAAGAATTGATCCCAGTGTGTTGATGGTATTTTGGTTTTTTTGTCTTTTTCTCCTACTTTCAATCATGGAAAATTATAAATGTACAACAGTAGAGTAGTGTGACGTGTCCCCACGTGCCCGCAGGCTCCTGTGGTCAGAGTCGAGTCTAGAGGTGCGGTCACGCTTGTCTTTCGTCTGAAGCGCTCGCTCCATGTGAAAAGCAGAAGCCACAACCACAACATGTGGTCCTTTTGGGATGTTCAGAAATATTTCATTCTCACAGAGGCGAGCTGGCCCTTTTTCCTTGGCGGTTTCTTCCACTGCTTTATGGTCGAGAACAGACCCTTCCTGTCTAGTCCCCCAGGCCCTACACTGACTGCGGGTGACCCTGAAGTCCTGGCTGGGATGAATGGATGCACCCCACTCAGTGGGAACCCCACACCCCAGGCCTCTGGCTGCGGCTCTGCCCCCAGCCTTGGCCCAGTGCCCGTCCTTGTGGGCTCAGCCAGAAACTACCCCCACGGCCGTGGGCATTGTCTGACCACAGCAGGGCTGATGGGGTGAAGATGGGCCCTCTCCAGGCTTGGTCAGTGGTGTGGGGAGCAGGTCTCTATGCTGGCAGCACAGGGGGACTTGGTGCCCTCCCAGAAGGGTGGGCTCCCGTGCCCCTGGGCCTGGGTTCTGCTCCTGCACCATCTCCTCATCCAGTGGGCTGGGGGTCGGGTGTGTGAAGGGGGCTCAACTCGCAGCCAGTCCCCTCCCTCCCCTAGTGGAGGACAGGCGCAGTGGGCAGTGTGCCCACAGATGGCCGTGGAGGGTCAGCTCTGGAGCCCAGGCCTCCCCCTGCCTCCCCTGCCGGCCTGACCCTTAGGAAATTCCTCTAATTCCTCAACCCAGATTGGACTCGGTCCCCATAATTTGATTTTCTGGAGCTGGGTTTGGCCGGACTCCTTCTGAGGAGGAATGTCTGGTTCAGCAGGAAGTCGTCAAGTGTGGGCAGGGTTTCAGGGGAGGGTCAGCGTCTCCCCAGCTCCTCCGAGGTGCCTGCTCTTTCCTGGGGGAGCGAGCATTGGCCACAGCAGTGCCCCCAGGAGCTCCCTCTTTCCAGGACTGTTTCACAGCCTCGTTCCTGCCCTCCCTTCCATCCACCTAACTGTCCATTCACTCATCCTCCACTGGACTCCCGTTCTTCCCCCTGCCCGCTGCCCATGTGCCCACCCACCCTCTCCCACAAGCACCGCCTCAGCGGCCTCCTACCCTTCACCCTCCATCCACTCACCAGTCCATCCACCTGTCCACTCCCGGGGTGCCCAGGCCTGGACCCCCGCCCCAGGATAGGCGAGGCTCATCTCTGTCCTCTTGCTAAATCCACTCCGCGGGTGACAGACGAGTGTGGTGAGGGCTCAGGAAGTCAGGCTGGGGTCTGGGTAGGGGCGAGGGGTCAGCCCAGCAGGCAGCGTGGGGCCCTCACAGGGGATAGAGGCTGTGAAGGCATCTGCCAGGAAGGAGAGTGAGGGTCACTGAGGTCCTGCACATGGCTCTGCCAGCCCCAGGCCCCCAACGGCCACAGCAGAAGTGAGTCTGAGCTTACCTCTACCCCATCATCTTTGAAGTCTCATGATCTGTCTTAAAAGTTCATGCACATTTTGCCTTCCATGTTATCTCGTATTTATTGCTTTTAATATAAAAATAGCGTTTTCAGTTGCCATCAGAAAATTTATCCTCTGGGGCACTGGGGACCCACGGAGGGCACGGTGTCGGGGAGTGGGCCTAGGTCTTCCCTGCTTCTGGATGACCCACCCCAGAAGGTGTCAGTGGTCTGTCTCCCAGCCACCCCAGTGCTGCCCTCCAGGTCACCAAGGGCATGAGGCTTCGGCCTGCAGGCTTGGTGCCTCCATCCTCAGGCAGACAGAGCTGGGGCCCCAGACCCGGGGTCTGCTCTCTCGTGGACAGCTGTGGGACCCTCCCCCACACTGGCCTCTTCCCTCCCTGGGCGTTGGTTTTCCTAGCTGTCATGGTCTGGGGCTCTGCTGGGCCCCACAGGAAGCAGGGAGCCTGGGTCAGAGCTCCACACGCCACAGGGAGGGAGCCTGCTGCTTCCGGCCAGCCTTGGATTAATGGCTTTTAATTTAGGATTTAATCAATGTGGCTTCTCTCCAGAGGGCTGGATGCTCTGGTCTGGGAGTGAATCGTAAGATCTGTGAGTGGGGTGGGCGGAGGGCCTCCGCCCTGGCCCCACCCTGGCCTTGCTCTGCTTTGCCTGCAGCCAGCCAGCATCCTGGTCATGGAGGACTGCAGTGTGCACTCGGCTGCCAGCATCCTGGCCTCGGTGAAGGAGCAGGAGGCGCGCTTCGAGCGGCTGACTCGGGCGCTGGAGCAGGAGCGGCGCCATGTGGCCCTGCAGCTGGAGCGCGCCCAGCAGCCTGGCGTGGGCAGTGGTGGCATGGGCAGTGGGCAGCCCCTGCCGATGGCCTGGCAACAGCTTGTCCTACAGGTAACAGCCCAGTGACTCAGGAAGGGTGAAAATGTGTGGCCAAGTGGGGAAGCAATCAAGGGGCCCAAGTGGACCACAAGCCAGCATGCAGTGGCTTATTGCAAGACCTCCTGGGGCTTCAGAGGAGAGGAGGAAAGTGGGACCCCAAAGGGACTGGGAGTCCCCCTCGGGGCTGTGCTGCAGGACACAGCCTGAGCCTCAGAATAGAACTGTCTACCTGAGTGAGCCCTCAGGGACCAGGCAGCTGGGCAGGGTCTGTTCTCAGCAGTAAGCCTGGTGACACTGAAGGTTCTGCTTCCATGGAATCTCCCTGCCTTCACTGCAGGTGTCAGTCAGAGAGTCAGGCCCAGGGGAAGGTTTGGGGATGGCTCCAGCAAGGCCTGGGCTCAACCTGCAGCCCAGAAGGTGACTGGCCATTGTCCAGCTCAGCCCCAGGAGGTGTGGGCCCTGTCTGCTCTGTGGCCAGACCCTGAGACCTCTGAAGTTGGATGTAGAGTCGGGTTAGGCCTCCTGGGCTCCGCCCCACATCCACTGTACCCCTTGCCTAACGTGCAGATGGAGTGACCAGCCCCTGGTTCGATGGGTGCGAGGGGCAGAAGGTGGGAGTGCTGGTGCCTGGAGTTTGTGTGATTGTTGGGGTTCCTGTGGTTGAGGTGTCCGCACAGCCAGTTCATGGGAGGCTGGAACTGAGGCTAGGTGGGCCTGGGTACGAAGTCCACCCCTGTGGCCCCCTGGACCTCAGGCACTCCAAGGGGTGAGGCCTGCCCCCCAAACTTGGCGGGGAGCAGAACAGCTGGCTGGGCCACATGGGGATAGTGGCAGCCCATGACCCTGAGGCCACCCTTCAGGCGCCAGGCGCTCTTTCCAGCCCTCCCAGGCCTGAAGGGGCTCTGGCCTCCAGCCCAAAGGGCACTGACGAGGGTCAAAACCCCTTCAGGGAGATGTTCCCATCGCCTGGAACTGCCCTGGCCTCCTGAGGGCTTTGGCCTGAAGATCAGGCCACCACCCTCCCCGCCCACTGCCCCTCCCCACCCAAGGACCTCCAGGCCTGCCCTTGGTGTTCTTTCTTTTGGGAGGAGATGGTTTCCCAGGCTGAGATCAGAGGGAGTGTTTTCCCAGGGCTGTGGCTGGATTGACAGGGCTGATGGGGACACTGGGATGGCAGGGCCACATCCAGCTAGCCAGGCCTGGCAGCCTTTATGTCAGACCTGCTTCTCAGACTCATCTCAGCACAAGGTACTTGGTTACCCACCCGTGAGCCAGGGCTGCCTGGACCTGGTCCTGGGTGTCAGAGCCAGGGTCTGTGAAGCTTGGAGGCTGGTGGCAAGGCAGGGATTGGAAGGCTGGGTGGTGGGGGTCCTGCTGCTGTGCCCCCTAGGCTGCACCATGGTCCTGGCTACCTGCCCTTCATCCTCCAGCAGAAGGGGCCCCCCCTCCAGATACCTGGAGCAGGGCTGGCCCTCACCCACTATATGTGTGTGCGTGAGGGTGGGGTAGAGGTGGGGACACCTTTAGGGACCTAATCAGCTCTAGACTAGGCCAAGATGAGTAAGTGGCTGGGGCACTAGCAGCTGTTGAAATTTGGGAGAAGACAGAAGGGACTCACATGTAAGCATCCAGGGCAAGTTCCCTCAGGAGAGTGGTACAGTCTTCTGCTCCTGCCCCAGGTGGCTCCTCTTAGGGCTGCCATGGGTGCAAGATACAGGAGGCCAGTGGTCAGGACAACTCATGGGAAACTGAGGCTCAGAGGGGCATACTGTGGTCACCCAGAGTGCTTGAGCATGCTGGCTGCATGGCCTGTGTACATGGCATGTCCTGGAAGAGGAGTAGCCCCAGGGGTGGCTTAGTTTTCTAAATGGGGTCTGGGGAGGAGCAGGTGGGAGGCAGGAAGCGGAAGCCAGGCTTCTCTAGTAACCACTCCCTCCAGCCACCACTTCCCTGGAGATCAAAGATATGGAGGAGAGAGGGTCTGAGGCCAGCTGGACCCCATGGGCTTTCGCCCAGGGTCACACAACAGTTGTGCCCTCTCCTCTCCCTTTGATCTGCTCTGACACCTCTCAGGATGGGGGACCCCTGGGCCTCTGTGTCTTGGTGGGGAGAATCCCGGACAAAGAGGGTCAGTGTAGGGCAGTTTGCTAGGTCCTGGTTGAGCTGTGTGGGGGCCAGTGCTGGGCAGTGGGCAAAGGCCTGGGGCCAGATCTGGGAGACCCGAAAAACCTCACAACAGTGACATCCCTGTAACTACTGTCGCATCGGCCCTCTTCCACAGCAGGGGAAACTGAGTCGCACCCAGGATGGGCAGCTTCTGCTGGCAGGGCGGCCTTGCGCGCTGCCCGTGGCCGGACTGCCCCTCCTCTGCCAGAACTTTCCGCAACTGCAGGAGGGTGCTATGAACTCTTTTACTGGGGGCAAACCGAGGCCAGGGAAGGAAGACTCAGTGGGGAAGTCCCACCCCGCGGTGGAGGGCGGGGGTGCAGATCCGGAGCCCCGGCCCGCGGCAGGGGCGGATGGGCGACCCCGGCCCCAGGCTGCAGAGCCCCGCCCCGCTCGCTTGGCCGTTCACCGCCCCGCCCCGCCCCGCCCGGGCGCGGTGCCGCCCGATTGGCTGCTCGCTGCCCCGCCCCAGCCTGGCTCCGCCCGATTGGCTGCTAGCCGCCCCGCCCCGCCCGATTGGCCACTAGCCGCCCCGCCGCCAGGTCGGCCCCGCGGGGAGCGAGTCCGCCGAGCCCGAGCCGAGCGGCCGAGGCACTGGAGCCGAGCCCGGTTTAGCCGCCGCCGCCGGCCCGCGCCCCCTGCGCTCGGCCCGATGCCGGCCGAACTCAGACAGGTTGGAGGGAACTTGGTCCCGGGCGGGGGCACCGTCCCGGGGGCCGGCGGCGGAGGGCGGGACGCCGGCCCGACGGGAGGACCCGCTTTTGTTCGCGGAGCAGCCGGCTGGAGGCGGCTATTGTCTGCACCCCGGGGCCGGGGTCGGGCGGGGCGGCGGAGTGAGTGCGCCGCCAGGGCCGTGCGGGGAGCGGCCCGGGGAGGGCGGGAGCACCGTGGCCAGCGCCCGGGACAGGTGCCTGGGACGGGTGGTGGGCAGGGCCTTCCCGAGCGCCCCCTCTGCGCAGGAGGGAGGCCGCGTCTGGAGAGGGTGGCGAGGCTAGGCCTACCCTACACCCCCAAGGCCCCAGCTCCGGGGGCCGCGCAGGAGCTTCGGCGCTTTAATGGAATCTCTGCAGTGGCAGCGCACGTGGATGGAGGGCTGGGGGACGGCCCTGCCCACGTGCGGAGGCGGCGAGGGGGCTTCCTCCCAGCACGGGGGTGGGGGGAAGAAGGCTCCTGGACAGCCAGCACTCTTGCTTAGAGGGGCGGGGTCCACTAACAGGCCGGGAAACAGGCTGAGTTTAGGAGCAAGAAGTGGGAGGTAGATCTCCAACACACCTGTCCACCTGGACAGCTAGGTGCCTACCTGCCCCAGAGATGAGGGGCCAGTTCAGGGGAGGTGAGGAATCTGGAGTCACTGTCGCTGATGGATGTGGACTAGACTTGGGGAAGCTGCGGTGGGTGACAGCCAGCCCTGCTAACCCCCACAAGCTCGCTCCCCAAGTCTGCTAGGCACCCACTGCCCCTTGGCCTCTTGGCTACTCATGGGGGGAACCACCATGCGCTTGCAGGTGGACTGCTACAGTGGAGGGATGAACTCCAGGTCAGCCAGGGCTGGGTCCACTGCTATGGACAGCAAGGGAAAGGGTGTCTGTAGTGGCCAAGGACTGTTGCCTGGTGGGAGATGCCTGCCTTGCCTTGCCTGGCCTGGGCTCCATCCAGCATGGCCATGCTGGGTGAGGGGCTGGCCTTCCTCCACCCCTCCATTCATCTGTCTAGCAGAAGCCATCTCGTGCTCTCTGGGGGCCTGGGCAGGGGGTTGTGGGGTCCCACTTGAATACATCCCTGGTGTGTGCCTCCGAGGCCGTGGACAGGGTTGGGCAACCACCTCATGTGTTGTTCTTCATGATACAGACTGTGGGTGCGCATCTGTCAAGGGCAGGCAGTGCAGGTGGGTTCATGCCTCTGGGACTCCTATCCAGACCCCCACCAGTTGTGACTTGCTGTGATTCCTTGGTCCCCTCCTCCCACCATTCCCACATGCACCCCCAGAGGCTGTTGTGGGCTTTTGCCCAGGTGGTGGTCCCTCTGTGTCTCATCCCACATCTCATTTTTCTGTGCCCACCCGCTCACCTTGGATCTGGTCACAAAGACGGGCACTTTCCCACCTGTCCCATGGCCTGGACACCCCAGGTCCTTCCTGTTTCCAGATGAGGAAGCTGAGCCCTGGTATGTGATGGGTCCAGGGCCCTCTAGCTCTGGGCCTCTGGGGACCCTCTTGAGAGAAGTGGCAGGTGATTGGGTGCACCTTTCTGGGGTACTGGTCACTGTAGCCCCTGACTTGGAACCCTGGGCCAGCCTCCCACCACCTCCTACCACAGATTCAAGGGAATTCATGGGAAACCCCAGGCATGGACAACAGCCTCTTCCTGAACCAGGCTCAGGGATTATGGACCAGGAGCACCACAGGACAGATGGGGGCCCTGGAAGGTGGTGGGAGGCTGGGCAGCTGTCCCAGCGAGAGAGGCAAGGTTGAGGCCAGGGCCGAGGAAGCTTGATGAGACAGTTCAGGACTTGGCAGGCTCTGGGATGTGCTGGAGGGCTGCGGGTGTGTTGATGTCTGGGGTACGGGGGGAATGTGGGCTGCAGGGCCAGGGTCTCTAAGAGTAGGCTGACCTGCGTAGGTGGACATGGGACATGGGTTCCTAGAGCAGGGCCTTGAGGCCAGCTGAGAATCCAGGCACCCTGGTCAGTGGCCTCTGTTGAGCACCAATTGTGTGCTGGTGGTCAGTCAGTGACCCCACGTACCCACCCTGGGGGTGTTGTGTAGGCACAAGCCGTGGGTCAACCTTGGGGCTCCTTCTACCCGAGGCCTTGGTTCCCTCATCTGCCAGCTCTGAGACTCCCATAGCGGACACCTGGGTGGGTGGTTAAGGGAGTCTAGACATGTGAGGAGAAGACAGGATCACGGGGATATGTGTACCAGGTGCTGTCAGGAGAGCCTGCAGGTTGACATGCTTAGGCCCATGGGCTGGGCCAGGTGCTCACATACACGTGTGTATGTGCACATGCATGTCCAGGACCCTGTCTGCACATGTGTGCCCAGGCATGTGTAACGGGGGCCGGGCCTCCCTGTGATCACTGGCTGACTCACGCTCCTGACTGCCTGCCTGCCCGCCTGCCCACCCGCCCTGGTGAAGTCATCGCCATTTTTAGCTCCCTGAGGTCATTTGCCAGTGGGGGCTCTTGGGACCTTGGGATCCTGCTGCTTGAGCTGGGTGCTGGTGGGTGATGCTGCAGGGTTGCCAGGCCTTTTTGGGCCCCTGGCTCTCCTTGACCCCATCCCCACATCCCCCCGACTCTTCACTGGAGCATAGGCAGGGGTGAGAGGCAGCAGCCAGGCTCCTGTAGCACTGAGATCTGAAATGTGCCCCCAAGCCCCAACAGCCCACCGCCTGGCTAAGGGTAGGGGCTCTTCTCTGAAAGTGTTAATGTATGCAAATGTAGGCACAACTGCTAAAGGGCCTAGCCCACTGGACAGCTTGCTCCCTGCCCCTCCTCTGCACTTGCAACCTTGGGCCTGGTCCCTCAGGGCCTAGCGGACAGAGCTAGCTGCCTGCCATACTTGCTCCCACGGTTGCCAAATACAGATGGAGCAGCCGGGGCCCCAGCAGGGACAGGCTGTCCCTGAACCTTCTGCTCCAAAACCATCCCAGCTCCCCAGTGCCCTCAGTGAAGAGCTGCTCTGCCCGGCAGCCCACCAGTGTGTCCCCACTCTGGGCCTCAGTTTACTTCTCTTTCCCAGAGAGCAGCGTCCCTCCTTCCTGACCAGGCCCCCAGCAGGCAGGCTGCTTGCATCCTAAGGCTGTGGCAGCCAAGGCTGTGTCTCACAAGTGGTAACATTGGGCTAGAAGTCCCCTCCATAGAAGTCTGAAATTCTCCCATTAGCAGTTTTATCTTCTCCCCTCTGTCGGGCCTCAGTTTTCCTTTTTATAAGCTCACGTGTTCCCCAAGGCGTTACTTTGTGGGGGATGGGGGTTTCTTCTGTGACCTCTTTCTCCCTCTGTCACCAGAGCCGAAGGAATTCTCCTAACAAGTTGGTGCAGCTACTCCCTGGACCCCTGAAGATGTTGCAGGGTCCCAGCACCTCAACACTGCACAGTTGGGGGGCATGCATTTCTTTAGGACAGGACCCCAACTTGGGGAGACTTCACATCTGAGGACCTGGGGAGGCAGGCCCTGAAGACAGCCCTGGACACCTGGCCTTGAGTACCTGGGTCTGGGGACAGGAACAGAGCAGGGCTCTGATGCCAGGCCTTCTCTGAGGCTCAGCTCTGTCTGTGCAGCCCTCAGGCCTGGGGCCCAGGCAGAGGACATATCCTGCAAGGCACAGGCCTGGGCCCTGGATTAAGGCCTGTCCTCCTGCTGCCCCAGCCCTGGCTGCCCGGGAATGTACTTCCCCGGTGCCCGCCCACTGGGACTTGGGTTTCAATTCCTGGCCAGATGCTGATCCTGGGATGTTGGCGTGGTTTGGGGGACCCGTGTGGTCAGAGGCCCAGGGCTAGATTGTGGCTCTTGTGTCCCTGTGCCTCTCAGCAGAGCAGGGGTCTGGCCCAGCCCTGCTCTGGGCTGGCCTGTCCTCTCTGAATCTTAGTTTCTCCACTGGCAAGTCTGGAGAAGTGGGCTTTAGAAGAGCCTCTGTCCGGAGCTGTCTTGCCTGCAGGGATGTTGGCAAGGGGTGAGGGTGGGGAGACACAGGATGAGAATGAGGCAGGTGGCCAAGAGCTGAGGGCCAAGGTGGGGGAGACCTGGGAGGTGTGTAGGAAGGGGATACTGGGGTTCTTGTCAGGAATCAGCTGGGCCCCCTTGGCCTGAATCTGTGCTCTCTGATACGACACTGGGGGTGTCTCAGTGAGGGGCACCAAGCACTGGCCTGAGTGAGGTAGGGCCAGGCCGAGCCCACTCAGCGTCCCAAGAGTGTCCAGACCGGAAAGAGCGAGGGTATTTTGGTGCTCTGAGTGCACACAGCTTTCTGGGAGCTGGGTATTTCTGTCCTGTGAGGGCGTTTAGCTGGCCTTGGGGAAGGCAGGAGTCTGGGTGTGGCCCCAGGGAGTCAGTGAACAGTACTGACACTGCCACCCTCTGCACTTGACATTTCTGGGGTGGGCCAGGGAGGAGGCCCAGGACACCAGGAGGGCCCAGCCAGGGGTGATGAGTGATGCCAGGAAAGCTTCCTGTGGGTCATCCCCTCCCTGTCCCCCACCCCCCACTTCCTTGGGTCTCCAGGAGTTGCAGCAGACAGGCCTCACAGCTCAGACAGGGCTGCCCACCACTGCACCACTGGGGCCTAGATCCTTACCCACTAGCTCAGCCCAAGGAGGCCCCCGGGATGGGGTCCAGCCCCCATGGTCAGCCCCTCGGCTTTCAGAGGCAGAGATGTGCTGCTGTCCTTGCCAGCCAGGGCTGAGACAGATCCTGGGGCAGTGGGTACCAGGGTGGAGGGGAGAGGAAGACACCTGGCGTCCAGGCCAGCATGAGTGTCTGCACTCCAGGGGTGTTGAGTTCTGGGTCCTCCCACCAACACCTGCCCCCTTGCTCAGGAGCAGAGCCCGGGCAGCCAGGCCTCGCTGGCCACCATGCCAGAGGCGCCCGAGGTGCTGGAGGAGACAGTGACGGTAGAGGAGGATCCTGGCACCCCTACCTCCCACGTGTCCATCGTCACGTCAGAGGACGGCACTACCCGTCGCACTGAGACCAAGGTACGCCGGGCCCCGCGGTTGGCAGGTAGGCCGTGCGGAGCAGTGGTCCCCCCTGCTGCGTGGGCACCCATTGTTCGGGTGGAAGGCTGAGGCCACCCTGGCCTCTCTGGCTGCCCAGCCCACCAGCCGCCTGCTCCCCAACCAGGTCACCAAGACGGTCAAGACGGTGACCACACGAACAGTGCGCCAGGTACCTGTGGGCCCAGATGGCCTCCCCTTGCTGGATGGCGGCCCCCCGCTGGGCCCCTTCACCGACGGCCCCCTGGACCGGCACTTCCTGCTG
Source organism: Camelus ferus (assembly GCF_009834535.1). Lineage (NCBI taxonomy): Eukaryota > Metazoa > Chordata > Mammalia > Artiodactyla > Camelidae > Camelus > Camelus ferus. Next base: position 10,054,998 of record NC_045727.1, read on the forward strand.
CGTGGGGGCGGCCCTTCTGCCACGCTCTCCCGTGCCTGCATCAGCAGTGGGGGCGGCTTTCCCGATGAGCCCCGTGATGTCCCCAGTTACGGCAGCCTGTCCCGTGGGCTGGGCGTGCGGCCCCCCCGTGGAGGCCTCCATGGCCCAGGTCCCAGCGATGGCTGCTTCACGCTGCCTGGCCGCCGGGAGGCCTTCCCTGCAGGCCCTGAGCCTGTGCCGCCCGCCGGCCGCTCCCAGCCTGAGCGGTTCCAGGCAGAGCCGTATGGCTTGGAGGACGACACTCGCAGCCTGGCTCCTGAGGATGAGGGTGGCCCGGAGCTGGAGCCTGACTACAGCACAGCCACAAGGAGAAGGCCGGACTGTGGGCGAGGCCTTCGGACCAGGTGAGGCCACCGTGTGCTGGCACCACCTCTAGGAAGCCTACCTTCTGCTCCCTGCCACAGGGCCCTAGCTGCAGGGCTGTGTTAGTCACACACATGTTAGTCTGAATTGGCTTCAGCTCTTCTCAGGCAGGTGGCAAGAGCCGGCTCTGGGACAGGGGAGATTACACTGGGCACCATCCCCACGAGTCTGGAGCGTAAGAAGCTGATGACAGTGCCCAGTACCTGCTGCCCCTGCTCCAGCCAAATGGCCAGGAAGACACGGGCCCAGGGGCTCAGCGTGTTTTTCATCCTCTCCCACGTGCACAGTAGCAGCCAGAATGCAGGCTCCCAGCCCTTTTTTTTTGGTGGGGTCTCTGGTTCTGTCCCCTCTGTCCTTGGCTTATCTGTCTGCAGAGTGGGAACATGACCACAGCCTGGGTCTGGGTTATGCTTTGTGACCACGGGTGTGACACCTGACCCCACACCCCCCACCCAGCCTCAGTCCCTCCCCTGGGAAGCAGGTTTGACATCTTATGCCCTAGGGAACTGGTGCCTGAAGGCCCCTCATGTGGTCCCACCAGGATGGCCATGTGCAGGGGTGGGCCTCATGGGAAGGTGAGACCCCAGGCAGAGACAAATGTCTCATAGAAACACGTTTAGCTCAATATCAGGGAAACTGCCTGGTATGGGAGCGAGTGAGCTCCCCGTCTGGTAGGGATACAAGCCCTAATGACCGGTGGCTGGTCTTTGGCTCCGTCACTGGTTGTGAGTCAGTTCTCGCTGGACTGGTGCGTGACTTTCGGCTCCAGTGATGCTCTAGGTTCAGCCCCCCCCCCCCGTCCCCAGGGAAGGTGTGTTGGGGCAGCTGGGGGCCTTGCCAGCAGCTGCGAGAGGACGGTCATGCGCCCTGCTCACCTGCACAGGGCCTACGAGGACGTGGTGGATGATGGTGGAGAGATGATGGAGGAGCGGCCCCCATTCCCGGCCACAACGGCGCCCCTGGCCCAGCCCGAACGCGGCAGCCTGGGCAGCCTGGACCGGGCGGTGCGGCGCTCGCCCTCAGTGGACAGTGCCCGCAAGGAGCCACGCTGGCGGGACCCTGAGCTGCCTGAGGTGCTGGCCATGCTGCGGCACCCTGTGGACCCCGTGAAGGCCAACGCAGCTGCCTATCTGCAGCACCTATGCTTTGAGAACGAGGGCATCAAGCGTCGCGTGCGGCAGCTGCGGGGGCTGCCGCTGCTCGTGGCTCTGCTGGACCACCCGCGGGCAGAGGTGCGGCGCCGGGCCTGCGGGGCCCTGCGGAACCTCTCGTACGGCCGGGACTCCGACAACAAGGCCGCCATCCGGGACTGTGGCGGTGTGCCCGCCCTAGTGCGCCTGCTGCGGGCTGCCCGGGACAGCGAGGTCCGCGAGCTTGTCACAGGTGAGGCTCCTGGCCACCCATGTCCCCCATTCAGTCAAGAGTCCCGGCTGCTGGGCGCAGGAGTCAGGCTCAGATGCCGTGATGGGTCTGGTCTCTCTACCTCTGGACTTTGTTGCTGTCAGTGGGGCTGGAACTGGGCCTAGTACTGGGCCCCTGGACAAGCCTGCTCCCCACCAGCTCCCATGTCCCCACCACAACTCCTCCAGGGTCCACCTCCCTGGTCCCCGCCCCCCAGCAGGGCAGTGCTGGGGCCTGTGGCCAGACAGGGTCCTGTGACAACCAACTTGGCATGGCCCTGGGAGCTGTAGTTCACCTGCCTGTGTGGGTGGGAAGGGTTGGGGAAGAGAAGGCTCTTGTTGGCCCCAGGCCCCCCACCGGCCCTCCTGTATATCCTAGCCCCTCTGGGGAGCCCCTGCCGTTTGCGGCTTGTGCATCTTGCCCATGCCAGGGCAGCACTTGGGACCTCTCCTGGCTTTTGTCACTCCTACCTGCTAAGTCAGCTGGGACACAGGGAGGGCAGGGCAGGTCCTGCGAGGGACCCATGGGAGGAAGTGGGGGCAGTGCCTGTGGTCAGCACTGGTGGGTTGGTGGCACCCTGCAGGCACACTCTGGAACCTGTCATCCTACGAGCCCCTGAAGATGGTCATCATTGACCATGGCCTGCAGACGCTGACCCACGAGGTCATTGTGCCTCACTCGGGCTGGGAGCCAGAGCCCAACGAGGACTCCAAGCCGCGGGACGCCGAGTGGACAACTGTCTTCAAGAACACATCGGGCTGCTTAAGGTGTGGCGGGGCCGGGCGCAGCTGCTCAGAGCTATTCCCAGCCCAGGAGGCAGGAACTAGGCATCAGATCCTGTACACACACCTGGGGACAGCTGTCCTGGGGACAGCCATGTTCCCATGTCCCAGATAATGTGGAATACAGCTGGCTGTCAGGCCTCAGCACCAGAGCCCTGTCACAGTTCCTGCCCAAGTCCGAGAGTGGGCCTGGTGGGGCTGTGTTCACCCCCACGGGCAGCCTCCAGATGTCTGCCAACCTCTCGTCTGCTCCGCAGCTCCAGCCCTGCCCAGCTTCCACCCATCACTGTGACAGCCGGGGTGGGTGGTGGAGCTGTCTGGGTCCCCCGCCTGTCCATCAGGATGTGCCCACATTGAGTCCCGACCTCAGGGTGAGGCAGAGCCCTGAGATGCCGCTGGAGCAGGGGGAGCCCAGGATTGCCCTGCACGGATTCAGTCCTCTGGGTCGACTCAGCTCAGCTCAGGGGAGCCCCCACCCTTGCAGATGCCAGGCTGGGGCTCATTTCTGGGTCTCATCAGTCAGGCCATTGCTGCTCCAGGCCACTGTCATCTGGCAGCAGCCCTCAAAGAGTGGCCTCAGAGTCTGATTTGCAGATAAGATAGAACCCCGCCCACAGCCACGATGGGGCCGGTGCAGCTCCCTGTGGGAGCCAGGCTCACAGAGCTTGCTCTTGGCCACTCAGGAATGTGAGCTCAGATGGCGCAGAGGCCCGGCGGCGACTCCGTGAGTGTGAGGGGCTGGTGGACGCGCTCCTGCATGCCCTGCAGTCGGCCGTGGGCAGGAAGGACACGGACAACAAGGTGGGTGGGCAGGCAGGCCCCAGCAGGGCCAGTCTCGCAGCCGCCCACAAAGGTCACAGGAACTCGCAACTATCTGGTGGCACAGAGGGGAGCGGGCACCTGGGTCTAGGGCAGTGCCCTGGGCGTGGGCCACATCGTAGTGGTCACACCATGAAGCCCTGGTCAAGGGCCTGCATGCAGCGGGTGCCCCACCGTCGTCCTCCCTGGGGCTTTCACCTTAGTGGTCCCTTCCATGCACACTGGCTGTCACCCCCTGCCGTGGGAGGGTCAGCAGTCTGTGCCTGCCCAGCCCTGGCCACCAGCCCCTCTCCCCGCAGTCGGTGGAGAACTGCGTGTGCATCGTGCGGAACCTGAGCTACCACGTGCACAAGGAGGTGCCTGGCGCCGACAGGTACCAGGAGGCTGAGCCCGGGCCCCCGGGCAGTGCTATGGGCTCCCAGCGCCGGAGGAGGGATGACGCCGGCTGCTTCGGTGGCAAGAAGGCCAAAGGTGTGTGGGTGGGCCTGGGGAAGCACTCTAGGACCCCCCACACTGCCGAGACCCACCCCTGACGCCCTCAGTAGTCATGGTCACCTTCTAATGGGCAGGGAGCCAAAGTGGGTACGCTGCCCCGGGCTCCCAGCTGGCAGGCCCAGCCACCTCATCTGCACCGGGGCCCTGGGCAGGTGTCCCTACGAGTGCCCAGACCCAGGCCTTCAGCTCCAGGAAGGCTTCTAGGGGCCCAAGTTTGGGCGGTGCTGAGGACACAGCCACTCCTGGCGTTGGCAGAGCACCCAAAGATCCTGAGAAGCCCTGAGCAGCACCCCGCCTGCCCGCCCGCCTTACTCCGTCCCCACCTCAGGTGCAGCTTCTGATGCCCCCTGCAGCTACCAGGGGGTCTGTACCACCTGCCCCCGCCCCACTGCGTGGGCCGTTTCTGACCCCTGTCCCACTTGTGGGCACTCGGCCCCCAGAGTAGTCAGGGTGAGATTCACATCCCTGTGGTCAGCCCCTCCCAGGAGGGCGTGAAGGGGTGCTGCCCGCTCAGGCTCCTCTCCTCTCTCCTCTGCTTCCCCCGGCCGCCCAGAAGAGTGGTTCCATCAAGGTGAGTCCCCATTTGTCTGGGCAGGCCTGGGGGGTGCAGTGGTCACCAGGGAACCCCCCATTGCTCAGGCAGCCATCTCCATGACAACTGCAAGACCTTCCAGCCTCGGGAAGCCCCCATCCCAGGCCCTTCTCTGGGCAGCTGTCTCCATGACGACTGTGTGGACATGACAACAGCAGGAATGTCAGCCCTCAGCCTGGCCGGAGGCCAAGGGGCTGTCTGTCTGTAACCTCAGACTCGGCTGCCGGGGCAAGGCTGGAGCAGGAGCGGGAGCTGGGGCAGCTGGGCTGAGGGTAGGGCTCGGGGGTGTCCGTCCCAGGGCACCAGGGAGCAGAGTCTGCCCCTCCAATGGAATGTGTAGCTCAGACGGGCCACACGGCCCAGGAGGCTGGGCAGGGTGGGGGCCCCAAGTCTGAACTCAGCTCTGCTGCCTTCCAAGGAGAAGGCCCCTTGTCTGGGAGGGGAGGGTGGCTGGGGAGTGGTGAGCTTACTCTCCTGGAGGTGCGCAGGCCGCAGCTGACGGGGTCTGTGGGTTGTTGGGGGGGGGCTCTCCTCGCCCATGACGGGGACTCTTGCTCCACTTGGCCCTGCTCTGCAGCAGACACATCCTGTCCCGCCAGCCCTCCACGTCCTTGTCTGCTGTGCCCCGACCTGGGCTCCAGGTCTCGTGATCCACACACCTGGTGGCCACAGAAGGCCACCAGGAGGGTTTGCAGTGCAGCTCCCAGCACCTGTGGGTGTTGAGCCCTGGCTGTTGGGCAGGGTCGGGACGTCCCCAGGCCTTACTGCCACCATTGCCCTCTGCTGGGCCGAACTGCCCACCTAAACTCAGGATGCTGCTCTGTTCCCAGTGCCTCTGGGTGCCCAAGTTTGGACACGGGTGCTTTCTGGGCCGTGAGCAGGAAAGTGCTGTACCCACCTCTCCTGACACACAGCTGCCCCCTGCAGGGTCCACCTCACCTCCCACTGCATCTGTTCCAGGGAAGAAGGACGGTGAGATGGACCGGAACTTTGACACTCTGGACCTGCCCAAGCGAACTGAGGCTGCCAGAGGTGAGTGGGCAGAGGTAGAGTCCAGGCCCAGGCCAGTCCAGGAGTTAAGCTTTGTGGCACCAAGCAGGCCCCGAAGGGCCTTGGGGATCTGATGGAGAAAAAGTGGAAAAAACCACAGGTGTAGGGTTCCTGGAGGACTGTCCGGTCCCTGGCCACCGCTGAGGGTTCAGAATCAGGGTCCGTGCCACAGGTCACTTCCGGCAGGGTGTGGGGGTGCAGGCGTAGAGGAGCCAGTGGCTTGCCGGTCACAGCGCTAAGAGAGGCTGGCAGGGATCAGAGCAAGGCTGTTGAGTGAAGGGCGCTGGCCTGCAGGCAGGGCCTCCCATGTCAGCCGAGGAGGTTGGGCTCACTTGGGGGTGTTCTGCAGCCCCGAGGATGCAGCCAGACCACCCTGGCTCGTCCTTCTTGCCCCTGTGCCTGTTGGAGCACTACTGTGTGTGGCACTGTTCCGTGCACTGGGAGTCCAGCCTGGTGAGAAAGGCCTGCCCCAGTGAGCCCAGATGCCCCCAAGCAGGGTGCAAAAGCCCAGCTGTGGAGGTTTAGGGGGAAGCATCGCAGGCAGAGGGCCCAGCTCTTGCAGATGCCGTGGGGACATGCTTGGAGTATCTGGGGAACAGGAAACTGGGGTGAAGGGAAAATGGCGTGTAAGGACTGGGAATGGGGTGATGCTGTGGGGATGGGGGTTGGGAGGTCATGTCCAGGGACACAGAAGCCCCAGCGTGGGGACAGACCTGGAAGCCTGCTCCAGCTTCATCCCTGGAGCACTGTGGGTGGCTCTGCTGCCAGGCTGGGGCCTCAACTGACTGACGGGGGACCAGAAGGGTTGAGCGGCTCTGACTGGAGGATGGGCCCTGGTTATGGGGGAAAGGGAGCTGTTGCTAGGGGCTTTGAGCCCTGTTGCTAGGGGAGCAGCCCTGGTTGCTGCCTCCCTCCCCACCCTGGGCGTCCGAGACTCCAGCTGCCAGGCAGCCCCCATTTCTTTGGGGTCAGAGGAAGAATGACCTCACGAAGTCTACTGCCACATTAGAGTCTGGGTTGATTCCTGTGTGAAATGGAAAAGGTTTTTCTCTCAGATGACCACAGGGGTCATATGTTGGTGCTAAACGTTTTCTTGATGGTGACGAAGCCATGCTGGGCCCCAGCTCACCCTCACCCTGGGAGAGCTGGGGCAGCCTGGGTAACTGTGGGTGGTGGGTGCTCTGTGCCCAGGCTTTGAGCTGCTGTACCAGCCCGAGGTGGTACGTCTCTACCTGTCCCTCCTGACGGAGAGCCGGAACTTCAACACCCTGGAGGCTGCGGCTGGTGCCTTGCAGAACCTCAGCGCCGGCAACTGGGTGGTGAGAGGCCAAGCCTGGCAAGAGGGGGCAGAGGGAATCCCAGGAGGCTTCCTGGTGGAGATGGCATGAGCTGCTGGGGTAGGGCTTTGTCAGGTCCGGGAGGAGGACTGTCCAGTCCAGTTGGAGGGGGTGGTCAGGACCCAGGTGGGCGAGTGTCCGGTGCCTGTGGCCCATGGGCGCTGAGCAGGCCCCCACCACCCCGCCACAGTGGGCCACGTATATCCGCGCCACGGTGCGCAAGGAGCGCGGGTTGCCGGTGCTGGTGGAGCTGCTGCAGTCGGAGACGGACAAGGTGGTGCGCGCCGTCGCCATTGCCCTGCGCAACCTCTCACTGGACCGGCGCAACAAGGACCTCATCGGTGAGGATAGGGGCGCAGCAGAGGTCTAGGGCCCAGGCCTTCCTGCCCTTTGCGGCCCCCCTCCTGCCGGTGCAGGCGCACCCTCACCCACCCCTTCCCACAGGGAGCTACGCCATGGCCGAGCTGGTACGAAACGTGCGCAGCGCGCAGGCACCCACACATCCCGGGGCCCGCCTGGAGGAGGATACCGTGGTGGCCGTGCTCAACACCATCCATGAGATCGTGTCCGACAGCCTGGACAATGCGCGCTCACTGCTGCAGGCCCGTGGCATACCCGCGCTTGTGGCCCTGGGCGCCACCAGGTGGGTGGGGGCACGGCCTGGGGTGGGGCGCAGGTGGTGGGGGCGGAGCCTGGCAGTCTGGGCCAGACCTGACCCTGCCCCATCCGCAGCCAATCAGTGCGCGAGGCGAAGGCTGCGTCCCACGTGCTGCAGACAGTGTGGAGTTACAAGGAACTTCGTGGCGCCCTGCAGAGGGATGGCTGGACCAAGGCGCGCTTCCAGGTGCGGCCCGCCCGGCCCTTCCTTTCTCTCTTTGCCAGGCTGGGTCCCCTGCGGGGGCACCCCTGACGTCTGTTATGTGCCCCACCCCCTACAGTCGGCTGCTGCTAATACCAAGGGGCCCAAGGCAGCACCGAGCCCCGGTGGCTTTGACGACAGCACACTGCCGCTGGTGGACAAGAGCCTGGGTGAGCACAGGGCAAGGCCCATCCCCAGGGTTCAGGAGCGTCCCCCACCAGCTGATGGGTGGAGGTGGGTGCACCTTCCTCTCCTGTAGCCTCTGCGTCCTCCACCGTGGTGCTCACAGTGGTACCAAGCAGGGGGTGGCAGTGCCAGCAGGCAGAGGCCCAGCAGGATGGTGCAAAGATGTTGGTGACAGAGGGTACTCAGGGGGGCCAAGGCCAGCTCCGGCCACCTGCTGCTATTTGCAACCAGCCAGTTCCCTACTCGTGCCTTGCAGACAATGAGAAGCCAGGCAGCCGGGACATGATCCCCATGGAGGCACTTGGGCCAGGTGAGTGCAGGAGCAGATGCTTGTTTCCTGTGTGGGGACAGCCTTCCAAGGAGGTGCTGGTTGGAAAAGAGAGATTTGATTTAGGGGTGCTCAGGGAGTGACGGGGGCAGCCGGCAGGGGGTCACTGCCCAGCCAGGGTGTCTCATCACCCAGCCAAGGGGCAGCTGGAGGGCTCTGAGCTGCCGTGGGGGGAGCAAGTGAGAGGCTGCAAGGCCCACGCCCAGAGGGGCTGTGAGAAGATTTGGTGCAGGACAGTCGGGTGAGATCCTCTCCGGGTGCACCCCCACATCCGGGCCGAGATGGGTGGGGTTTTATGGCACATACCCCTCAGAGCTCTTTTCATGCACGCACCCCTCAGACGGATACTCCACTGTTGACCGGAGGGAGCGGAGGGCGCGAGGCAGTGACCCTGCAGGGGAGGCCTCTGAGAAGGAACCATTAAAAGTAAGTGGCTATGGGCAGCTGTTGGGGGTGTGCCTAGAGAGGGGCCCAGGCAAGATGCTGAGTTTGGTCTCCGGCCTGGGGTCTGCCTGGGGTGGGGCCTCAGCTGCAGGGGAGCTGGGCCAGGAGCCCAGGGTGGGGATTGTCCCATCAGAGCCAGCCTATGGGTGCAGGTAGTTGAAAGCTCATGCCCGGTGGGAGCGAGGGAGCACGGACAGAAGGCATCACCCGGGGAATCTGAACAAGCGTGTCTGCGTCCTTCCTGCATGTGTGTTCGCGGCGCAGCCTGCTCTGCTCCCACCTCCAGGGCAGCCACTGCCGCCTGCTCTGCGCCAATCCCCTGCTTTGGGCACGGGCCGTGCGTGCGTGCCCACATGTCACTCTGCCTCTCTGAGCCACGCTTGGTCAGCGCCCCTTGCCCTCGGCCCTCCCCTAGTGTGCACCCCAGCTCCGGCCTCGCCCCCCTGACCAGCCTGGCCCACACACTCCAGCTCTGACTAACCTGCTCTGTTCTGCCTCTGACGCCCTCCTGCCCACTGCCGTCCGCTGCAGCCCGACCCCAGCAGGAAGGCTCCTCCTCCTGGGCCCAGCAGGCCCACAGTCAGGCTGGTGGACGCCGTGGGGGATGCTAAGCCTCAGCCTGTTGACTCCTGGGTCTAGCTTGCATGCCTGGTAGGTTCTCATCTGGTGTTCCTCCCCCGTGCCCGCTCCTCCAGGCAGGGCCTTCTCCATCTCGGCTGCACGCTCTGCTCTCCCTGGCGGCCCAGCCCTGGCTCAGCGGCCTGAAGGCCCACAGAGGGAAGGACAGGCTGGGGTCTGAGTGGGAGGGGCCTCCTGGGCCTGCAGCCATCCCAGGCAATGTCACCAGGGCCCAGAGGCTGTGGGGCCAGAGCAGGGCTGGTCCCCCAACACCTTCAAATGCCCCCATCCCAGGCCCCCAGAGGACCAGCAGGGCAGGGTTGGCCCAGCTGCCTGCGTCCACACCATCCACCAGGCTAACCAGCCTGCTCAGCCTTCCCCTCTCCCTCCTCAGGGCCTGGGCCCAGCTGGTCATTCTTAGGATTTGACCTCGGAAGAAGGGCCGTTGGGGCCCCGCTGTGGAGCTGGGAGCCCCCTGGCGGCAACTGGCGGCAACTGGCGGCAACTGGCGGCAGGGCCACTCCTCCCGGAGCCTGACATTCTGGACGCGCCTCCCTTCCTGCCTGGCTCCCTCCCTCCTAACTCTTCGGAGTTAGTTTACTGACATGGTGCTGTGTGTGCGTGAGACAGGCTGGCAGGGCGCCCTGCTTTGCTTTGGGGCTGACAAGGCTGGCAGAGCCGGAGTGTATGCACCACTGTGCGCGGGGCACCGAGGAGCAGGGCGGGCCCTGGAGCCCTGCAGCTGAGCGGGGAGGGGGCTCAGGGAACGGACTTTGACCCTGAGCCTGGAGGGTGGAGGGGCTGGCTGCTCTGGGGGCGGCACGCACAGCCTGACCCTGCCTGCCCTCAGATGCGTGGAGCCCCATGGCAGGGCCTCCCTGTGCACCTCTGACCCAGGGCCACAGTGCCCTGTCCTGTTGCCAAGCCCTGAGTAGCACCTTGGGGACTGACCTTTGCCAGCAGCAAGGGACTGCTGTTCAGTGCCTGCTGTTTGAGACTTTAAAACAGCAGAACACTGACAAAAAGCATAAAAAACAGAACCAAAATGAGACTGTATTGGTAAACATCTAAATTTTTGTAAGAAAAGTTAAAAATTAAAAAAAGCAACAAACTTCTGTGGCTCAGACCTCTCTTCACATTCTGCCCCCTCCTCATCTGCTGGGGGGCAGAAGTGGCCGTAGGTGCATGTCTGCTGTGTCCAGCGGGGGCTCAGCTCCCAGGTCCCAGGGGTCTTTCCCCACACGCATCCCCTTCCCACACACAAAGAGGAGTAGGCTTGTTCCTGGGTGGTTAGTAAGGCTTGGGGTGGGGTCCTGGCTAGGGGTTGTTCTTGGGCCCAAGTGGGCTCTGCCAGGCAGGGGTGGTCCTGGGATCTGGAACCCCAGGGAGCCTCTGAGGCAGCCAGAGGTCCAGTCGCTTGGGGGCCGTGGGGCGGGAACACCAGGGCAGGGCTGGGGCACCTGTGGTTTGTGGTAGGTACAAACCAGCTGCTTCATCCCTTGCCAGCTGGGCAACCCCAAAGTGCCACGGCAGGTCTGTGACTGCTCTTCCCAAACAAGGTTCCACTCCATACCACACGGGCCCCGAGAAGCCGGGCGCTGGACAGACCACACCTGGCACTGCTGCAGGGCCCTGTCCACCTCTCCTAGCACCTTCTTGGTCAGAGAGGGCATGAAGGCTGGCCAAATGCCCTGTCCCAGCTTCTCCGATGGGACAGCTCTGGGTGGGGCTGTAACAGGTGCCCTCGGCCCGGCCACAGGAGCAGTACTGGGCAGGTAGACAGCCTGCAGCCTTGGCACAGATCAGGGGAGCAGCATGTCTGGTGCGAGGCTGAAGGCACCAGAGGAGAGGAGTGGCTGACAAGAAGGAATCAGCTGATCTCTTGTCTAAACATTGAGACCTTTAATTTGTGTTTCACTATCTTTTCAACATGATGCTGGTGTATAAGATTGTTAGCAGTGGATTTTAGTAAAGAAGTTGCGTTTCATTCTTACAAAGGAGGTGAAAGCACTCAGGAGTCAGAAGCATGGTGAGAGTTGCTGGTCAGAGTGCATCACTGAGGTGTTGCTGCCACCTGGTGACAGCAGACCTCAAGGACAGGCTGTGTGGGTCCCCCGCTTCCTGGGTCTGCTGGACATTTTGATGGCGGAGGACCTGCCCGTGTAAGAAGCCCTGTCAGAATGCTGGTGGGTGACACTGTGAGGGGCACCACTTGCCCTGGTCTGGTCTTTGCAAGCAGATACTTTGCAGATTTATTGCAGTGACTTTGCACAGTGAGCTGGTTGCCCTAGGGGCGGACCAGCAAGGGACGGCCTGCGGGTGCTGTGCAGAGGCCTCAAGGGTGCTGCGCTGAGGGCCCCAAGCTGCAGGAGCAGGTTGGCAGGCGGGGGTCCACCGCACCCTTTAGAACCAGGCTCGACTAGGGGGCCGGAGCAGGCTGAGTGGTCAAGGCCTCGAAGGGCTGCCCGGGCCCTTGTAGACCACCTTCTCCAGGCCGTCCATCACCTGCGAGTACTCCAGGTACGAGCTGAAGTGTGTGCACTCGAAGCGGCTGTTCCCGCGCACATATGCCAGGAATTCCGGTGTTCCCGGGCAGATGACATTGTCAGCCAGCAACACGGTCCCCTTCCGCAACAGGCCACACTCCTGCAGGGACAGACCGGTCAGAGCGGTGACTGTCAGGGTGTCTGTCAAATCCCCCGCAAGCCAGGAGGGAAGGCCTAGGTCCATCCCACTTCCTCCCCGAGGCCACCCTCCTCCCTGCAGTGGCCACTGCAGGAAGGGGATCTCCTCCATTCCTCCTGCGTCCTCAGCCCGACAACAGTGGGGGGCACACGGTAGGTGCTTACTAAGTGCTAGCGGGAAGTGTGAGTAGAGGGACGGGGCCAGGACCTGGGCCACAGTGGCAAGTAAGGCCAATGGGTGCCTTGGTCACCTGGTGCCAGGAACTCGGGGCTCCTCAAGGTCAGGGAGGTACCCGGTGCCTGGTGCCTGTGCTGCTGGTGGCAGTCATTGGAGGGTTGACCTGGCCCGACCAGGGTGACCCTGCAGGGCTGAGGGCGGAGGTGGGACAGACCTCCCCACCCATAAGCCTGCGCCTTGGGTCCACCCTGGACAGCCCCCAGCCCAGCATTTGAGGCAGCGCATCTGCAAGAGCGCCTGGGCCTTGGGCAGCCGGCCAGCGCTCCTGGGCCTGGGCTCTGCTGAAGGAGGAGCAGCTGGACACAGCCCTAGGGAGTGGGCTCCCGGTCTGCGGTCTCTAAACCTGGGGAGGAGCCATTTGGATTACGTAAGAAAGAAAACCCTTGAGAGGAAACATTTGCCTGGGGCAGGGGTGAAGGGCCACCCAGTTGCTGTGTTGGACTCAGATTTTTTATGCAATCATTGTGTACAACTGAAAAAAGTTAAGCAACTCCAAACACGGAAACCAAATGAAACAAGGGGCCCCAGGTGTGTCCTAAGTTGCAGCAGGACCACGCGGATGTGTGGGCCCCTCCTGGTGACTTAGGAAAATCCACTCTGCACCCCCTAGTGGAGTCTCCCTAGTGGTGGCCACACCTCCAGCCCGGAAGCCAAGGGGAGGCCCAGGGCCCTCAGGCCAGAATGGGAAACATCTGTGAGGTCAGTGAGGCTTAGGGACACCCCAGGAGCCAGGATCTGAACAAAGTGGTGCTAGGAATGATGGAGTGAAAGGCCTAGAACAGAGGGCAGCCCAGGAGGCACCCCCAGCCCTGACGCAGCCCCAGGAAAGCATCTGGGGCAAGAGGTGCACGAGGTGAGCTGGGGATCCAGCTGACGGGCTCGGGTGGGGCGGGGGCGCTGAAAGACATCAGGCACTAACCCTACCGGTTACCCGTGGACGAAGGAAGCAGAGGAGGGGGAAGCCAGGCCACTGCCCTGAGGAAAGGAGATAAGGAGGCAGCACTCCCTTCCCCACACCCCACCTCCTGACGGGGACAGATTCCCGGAGTGGTCTGGCCAGAAGCTCAGGGTCCCGGCAAGCCAGTGGCAGGAGGAACGGCATTCGGAGGACCAGAGGGGTGGCCACTGTCCCCAAGCCTCCCTCCTCTCACCCAGGCTGTGGGCTTGACTTGGGAGTGTGTGTCTCCCTTGCCCCTCTGGCTCTGGGGGGCTCCAGCTGCCATGCTGTGAGGACACCCCAGCAGCCTGTAGAGAGGTCCGGGTGACGGGGGACCAAGCAGCCTCCCATCTGAATGGCCACCTGCCTGCCCAGCCCCTCAGCCCCGACCCAGAGCCCAGCTACAGGGCTACAGAACACATGTCCCCGGTTCAGAACTTCTCTTCTGTTGAGCTAATGACCAGCTTTGAACAAGCGGCACTGAGAAAACAATCAGTTTCTTGGTTATGCCAGTATTTGCTCCTTTTCTATCAGCGCTGGCCCCATGATCATCACACACACCGAAGCTGCCGAAGCCTCCACGCCCATGACGCAGGTCCAGCCTGGTCAGCTGCCTGGTGTCTGCCCTCAATACTCCACTTCCTCCCCCGCCCCAGTGTGCTCCTCAGGCCCCCCAGCCTGGTCCGAGGGGCTCCTTGCCTTCCCCCCGCTGCCCCATCTTGCTGACGCAGGTCCTTGTGCAGCTCCTGGAGCTGGACCTCCAATCCGCCTGCCCACAGCCACCTCCCTCCATGCAGCCGACAGGCTCCTTCTGGAAAGAAGACAGATCTAACTTGTCCATAACTGCTTGAAGCCCTCTGTGCTCATGCCTGTGGGGTCCAGACCTCCACACACCCTGGCCCACTGCCCTAACCTGCCTGTTCCCAGAACATCCCGGGCCCTTTCACACCCAGCCTGCGCCTCCGTGCCCACACCAGGACCACTTAGTGCGGGGTCCTGCCCTGCCTCCAGCTATGGCTCAGCAGGGCCCCTGGCTCTCCGAAGGCTGAGCCCACTGACACGGGAGCCCACCCTGCCAGGCAGGTCTCCAGCTCACCTCTAGAAGGAGCGTGTCTGGGAGGTACCGGTCCTTCCAGTGGTCAAGGAAGACCATGTCCAGCGTGTCCACGTCATATTTCTTCTTCAGCTGGGGGATGATATCTTGGGATGCCCCGACGACCAATGTCACCTGGAACAGCCCTCGTCAGTGTCCGGCCACAGGGCAAACAGACCCCCACCTGGCCCCACACAGTTTTCTTCAGGGTTTGGGAGACACATGTCCCCGGCCCCAGCCTCCACGGAATGATCAGCAGGGAAAATGTGGCATTGAGCTGCTGGGGTGTGATGAAGCCCCCAACCCGCCCGGCCCTGGGAGCCTCAGTGCCACCCCGGGGGTGGTGTCATGCCGCACCCTGTCCTGTAGGCCTGCGAAGTCCAGCATCTGCTGCGTGATGGCGGCGTAGTCGGGGTTAAGCTCGATGGTGAGCAGCCGGGCGCCGGGCAGCAGCAGGCGGGCCATACGCACGGCCGAGTAGCCCACGTAGGCCCCCAGCTCCAGCAGCACGGAGGGGCGCAGCTCCTGCACCACGGCGTCCACGATCTGGCCTGCGGCGGTGGAGGGGGTGTGAGCAGGCAGAGGGGCCTGACCCACTCCCAGTCCTGGCCCAGCTCCTTCCTGACTGAGCAGCAGCCCCCTCCCGATGCCCAGCCCCACGGCCCATGCCTCTGAGCTCCCATGGCCACTCAGGCCCCTGCGCTGGTCTCTTTTCCACCATTCCTGGCTGACCCCAACCCGTCCTAACCCAGAGCTGCCCTCTGCGGAAGCCCCGACCCCACTCTGCCCACAAGCTGCACTCAAGAGCGTCCTTGACTCCCTTGAGCTGGACACGGTTGGAAAGGCCAAGGAGGCCGGACAATGGCTGTCACGTCTGTCCTCAGCCTGACCCTAGGAAATGCAGCTCAGCACGTGCCGGTGCCCCACGCTGGAGTCCAGAGATCAGGAGGCAGCCCTGGGGGTGGGGGAGCCTGGCACCTGGGCTGGGCAGAGTCCAAGAGACTCGGTACGCCCTCCCGCCCAGCCAGGACACCCAGGAACCCACTGCCCACCCGGCGGATCTGGCCCTGCCAGAGGGTGTGCAGATGCAGGGCCTCCAACTGGTGTTGGCGAGGGGCCCCCTGCACAGCACCTCCTGGGGGTCTATCACATGGCTGCCCCCATGGAGATGGCAACATGGTGTCAGGAGTGAGAGGCTGGTCCCCTCGCCCCTGCACACCTGGGAGCCAGGTGAACGGCCACAGCACCCACCTTTCTTGTCGCCCACGTTCATGGCCCACTCCTTGGTCAAGCAGTAGGTGTCGATGGCGCGGACCACGCTCTGCGGGTCGCCGGCCACCGCATGTTGCTGTACGTAACGCAGGATGCGCTGCTCCTTACTGTCACCCATCAGGAGGTTGCAGATGGGGTGCAGGAATAGCTCGTTCCAGCCAAGGAAGACGATGCCGCAGCGGCGCAGGACCGGCAGAACCAGCAGCAGCAGCACCAGGCCCAGGGAGACAGCGACCAGCAGCAGGGGTGGGCCCTCCAGCATCTGGTGAGGGGGCGGGCAATGGCAGGGTGAGGCCTGCAGGAGGCCAGGTGGACCCAAGGGCTCCCGTGGTTAGTGCCCCCTGCCGTCCTGGCTGACCCACCCATGCACGCCTCAGTCGGGGGTGGTGCTGCCACGGACCCCTGTGCTGACGGGGGCCCAAGGTTCAAGGGGCCAGCCACCTGCCAGGTTGCTAGCTCCAGGTGTGCACAGCCCCGCTCACCCGCAAACAGCTTCCTGCTGGGGCTGCGCCCTGGGTGGGGAGCAGCTGTGTGTCTGGCAGTCCTGCCCGGGGGCTGCAGATCACAGCCCCCCACCCCTGGCCCACCGTGTTTTCCCAGGCAGCCCAAGGTGAGCTGAGGCTCCTGACACTCAGGGCAATCCCAGAGCTCCTGCGGTTCTGTGAGTGTTTCCAGATAGGACACAGGTGGCCCCCATGTGAGGGACACAGGGCACAGCCTGCTGGCCACTCCATTAAGGGATGACCACACAGGGCGCATCTGTCCCTTGAGCAGGAAGGCCACCTGTCCGCCTGCACCACAGTGTGAGCCAGATGTGCCCTCCCCCTTGGCAAGGGGCCCTCCGGGAAGGTAGCCCAGGCCCCAGGCAGACGGATGGGCCTGGGGACCCTGTGACATTGCAGGGCTGAGTCAGCCCAGAGCAGAGACCTTAACATGGAAAAGGATGAAAGGAAGAGGCAGGTGTGATGCTTCCACTGGGGCCTGTGGTCACTCACGGGCCACGCACAGGAAGCAGCCTCAGAATCCCAGTGGCCACACAGGCCCCTGCTCTCCGAGAAGCTCCTGGGCAGAAAGGCTCACCCGGGACAGCAGGCAGGGCAGGGCTCTCAGAGGGGAGACCCCTGGAAGACAGCTCCGGGCTCCAGACCCCAATGACCAGGACCAGGAGGGGCTTGGTGGGCAGAGCAGAGGATGAACAGGGGAGCTGAGACCCTGCCCGTGGACACCCAGGCTTTCGGGAGGTCTTGGGCCACGCGGCCTGGTTACACAGTGAGCACATAACCAGCAGGTCAGAGTCCGCACACTGGAGGTGGGAGCCTCGGCCACACCAATCTCTCCAGCTCCAGCACGGCCCGGACCAGACCTGGCCTCCCAGGAGGCCCTGCCGTCCACTCCCCTTCTCTGGGCCCAGCAGCAAAGCAGACAGAAATTCTGTGTTCTCTGGCTTCTAGACCATCAGCAGCAGGAACCACAACCTGCAAGTGACCAGAGCCCTGGAATGTGGGCCCCTCCCCAAGGCCAGGCTCGCCGGGCCTCCCTCACCTCGCTGCCCGCAACGACCCAGTCGGGAAATGGGCACAGGACTTGAGCAGACATCTCTCCAGAGGAGACACGCCAGTGAGCAAGCAAGCATCTTCTCAACATCACTAGTCACTAGGGAAATGCAAAGCAGAACCACAAGGTACCACTTCACAACTGTGAAGATGACGTCCCCACCCCGACCTCCAACAAGGGTACACAAGTGCCGGTGCAGACGAGGAGGAACCGGAAACTCGTGCACGCAATGGGGGCATGAGACGGTGCAGCTGCTGTGGAAAATAGTTGGCGGTTCCTCAAAAAGTTAAATATAGAGTCACCGTGTGACCCAACAATCCCACTTCTGGGTGTGTCCCCAAAAGGGCCGAGAGCAGGGAGTTGACCTGATCCTTGTCCACCGCGCTCACAGCACGGGTCACAGCAGCACCAAGGCATAAACCAAGCGTGGTCCGTCCGCACAGCGGGTGGTACTTAGTCATCAGAGTGAGGGAAGCCCTGAGCCGGGCTACCCACAAGGACGCACACTTAGGACTATGCTAAGTGAAATAAGCCAGACACAAAGGGATGATAAATATTGTGTGAATCCACTCATACGAAACACCTAGAAAAGGCAGATTCAAAGGGCCGAAGTCGAGCAGGGGCTGCTGGGGCTGGGGAGGGGAGGGAGCTACTGCTGAATGCGGGCAGAGTTTGTTTTGGGTCATGAAAAAGTTCTGAAAACAGTGGTGACTGTTACACTGTGTGGACGCACTTAATGCCGCCCCACTGTACGCTTAGAAATTGCTAAAATGGTAAACTTTAACTTATGCTTATTTTTCTACAGTAAAAACAGTGGGACACCAAGAAAACAAGCACCCCTGCTCCTGGTCCTCCCTGATCCCAAACCAGAAAAAGTCATACCATTCTCCGCAGGGGAGCAGGGTCCAGAAAAACCAGCACAGCTCCCGCCTCCGCGGGGGCCCAGGCACTGGAGTCCCGCTCCGGGGTGGACGCCCACCCACGCCCTTCTGGGAGGAGGGGAAGGGCTTCCTTCCAGTGCCCCTAGTGTGTGTCCTCAGAGATGGCACACAGACCTGGGCAACCTGGCAAGGGGCAGGCCCTCTTTCCCAAAACCATAACAGCAACACCCGCCCCCACAACCTTCCTTGCTATCAGCCCGTTCTTAAGTGTTCTTCCTGCACTGAACTCTGATCACCACTTATCCTCCTTGAGATAGAGTCCCCAAAGAGGGCAATGGAGACGCTTTGCAGCTGGGTAATGACCTTGGCCCACCAGGCCTAGGTGGGTGGGGGACAGGCAGACTGGCCTCTGACACCCGGAGCCATCAGGTCTTCATTCTGAAAACGCCCATTCAGCACTAGGAATGCCTTTGGCCGCTTTGCAAAGATTTGAATCTGCCGTGGGGCCCAGGCGGCCGTGGCCTCCGTCTGCAGAGCAGCGGACACTGGGCTCTCTTGGCCACACGCGTCAGGAGGCCAGGGTGAGGAGAGACGGCACTCTTGCTGAGCTGAGTGGCAGGTAGGGGGCCAAGACCTCGGCCGCACCTCCCATCTGCTGTGATGCCAGACATCCAGGAAGACAGCAGGATGGGTGCTGTCCCCAAAGCAGGGGTAGAGGCCAGGCTTCTCCAGGAAGGCATCTCCTGGCCTAGAAGGAACCCCCCGGGGGCATCCAGTGCCCCTGCTGAAGGTGTGCCAGCGCAGGGCCCACTGCCCACTTCCTTCCGGTTGGATGACATCCTTGCCAAGGATGAGGGGGGATTGCAAGAGCTCCTTTGGCGACTCCAGCCCCCCTACCCCAGCGTGCTCCCCACAGGCTTCTCCTTCCTACCCCATCCCTCCTCCCTCCAGCCCCTGCCTCCTCCGCTCTGTCCACCCTGCCAGGCCTTTCCCTCCCTTCCACCCTCAACCCCACAGCCACCGAAACCTTGGGCTCCCGCCCCATGGGGGGCTCTCAAGGGACTCAGGGACCCCCAAAAGCAACCACCTGAGACTGAGAAGACAAGGTCCAACTCTCATATAAACTAGTGAGTCTTACACACCCGGTGTTCACACCTTCCATGCCTCAGGATGGTGTTACCAAACTAAGCTATAAAATCCCTTAAAGGAATTCTACCCTAATTGGCTTACAAAGGAACAGGCACTTACACAAAGTAAATCTTCCTAAAACTCCCAGAAATATAAGAACCAAGGCATAGACACAATCATATAAAACTCAGTTTCTGTAGGAGTTGGGTCTTGTCTTTGCTCTATTTTATATTTTTATCCAAGTTGTATTGTGGCACGTGGAGCAGGCCCTCGATCCACGTGAGGGTTTAAAGTTTTCCACCAGCGTCTGTGGGGAGACCTTTGAGATCTTTTTTGCCCTGGTATATGAGCTTAGAGAGGCGTGGACCCAATGTTTCCAGTTCCAGGTGGTAGCTCTCAGGGGTCCCTGAGTTCCCTAAGAACCAACTCAACTGTTTTTCAAGTTCATGTAATTTGGTAAATCTTTGGTTAATGAGACTAGTTTAATATTGTTGATTTCATAAAACAACCCTAAAGCTGTCAATGGTAAATATGCAAACATATATTTTTATTCTATTTGCTTTACTAAACAACCCAATACTATATCTGTTAGATGTTTGAGATTATACAAATGATAAATTTGCTTTTAATCAAATTTGGTTACTATTCTGAGAAGCTTTATTTCAACAATAATTGTGTTTTATAGTATGTCTACCTAAAAACAGTTTCCAAAGTCTTTTCGGTAACTTGCAACTCTAGAGTTAAGCCAAATTAAGTTAAATAATACATATTCATTAAATACCTTAATAAATTTTTTTAATGTTTTAAAACTATTTTTAAATTGAGATGTAGTCAATTTAACATGCTGTTTCAGGTGTACAGCAACCTAATTCAATTATACATATATATATGTATATATATTCTTTTTCAGATTATTTTCCATTATAGGCTACAGCAAGATATTGAATATAGTTCCCTCTAAATAATTTCTCATTAAGTTATAGTGCTGAAACATTCACTACTGGTTAGTCATCAGGTGAACTTTGTATACTTCTGGCTCCTCATCCATACATGATACAAAGAGACTAAAAGACATTTGGGTGCGTTAATAAATACGTTCTTGCTGCAGCCAAACATGCAGTACCAGGAGCATCTACCTTACAGATCATGAGAGGCTATATTCATAAAATTTGCTAATCTGCTACAGAACACTGGTATAATTTGCTAATCTGCTACAGAACCCTGCTACAGAACCACTGCAATTTGCAGTGGCCAACTTCCTAGTTTTCCTGGTCAAGTAACGGTCGCTAGCAGGTAAACATCACAAACCATGTGTGAGAATAAAACCACCACTAGATACACCCAGAGCAGAGTGAGCTGCCTTTGTACACAACGTAGCGGGGAAGACAGGACGTGTTTTGTCAGGGGAAGGAGGGTCCTTTTGTCCTACAGTGAAATGAGGAATTTTGTGCTGTGAGGTCAGAGCTAAGATGAACCAGGTGGAAGGGAAAGCTTTTTCCCCAGTGAGCTGTAACGCCAGCAGTGTGCTGATACCAAAGTGGGGTTTGGTTCCCTCTCTGTTAAAACAGTATGATTTCTTGGGTTATTGGTTTGCTCTCAGTAGGAGATTGTAAAAGGATTCTCTTTACTTTCTGGAGAATCTTTCTAGGAAACAGAACTTCTGGCTTTAATATAATCCCTGTGCCACTTGACGTCACTCAGGAGGCCCAAGTGTGCTGGCTGTCAAGAGCCCAGGGTTTTTCGGGCATGTCCCCTCCTACATCTACGTTTGAGCTTTTGGGTTGTTGCTCGGGAAAGCGGATTAACTACGTATTGCTCTGCAGTGAGCTGGGATCGTATTTAATCAAGCGTTCACACCTTCCAATGTTTTTGACAACAATCTTCCCCAAATCAATCCTTAATGAAGTCTTGATCTCAAAATGGTTTGGGGATTTCTCAGAGGGTCCTCGGAAAAGCTCACTGATTTGTTCTCTCACACTGTAAGAGGAGGGATGTTAAAAATAATTAGGTTTAGGTGGGGAGAGTATAAGTCAGTGGTAGAGTGCATGCCTAG
Source organism: Camelus ferus (assembly GCF_009834535.1). Taxonomy (NCBI): domain Eukaryota; kingdom Metazoa; phylum Chordata; class Mammalia; order Artiodactyla; family Camelidae; genus Camelus; species Camelus ferus. Next base: position 10,076,151 of record NC_045727.1, read on the forward strand.
CATGCACAAGGTCCTGGGTTCAATCCCCTGTACCTCCATTAAAAAATAAATAAGCCTAATTACCTACTCTCCTAGCAAAAATTTTTTTTAAATGAAAAAATAATTAGGTTTATTCGTTATGTTAAGTTGCACGGGAAGCACTGTCGAATGAGAAGAGGTGCGTAGCCTTCCCTAGGTGAATGTGTGCAGGTAAATGCTATTCACAGACGTATTTCAGAAGTTTGTCAGTGCCCTTGCTTCCCACGTGTCCGGGTACAACGCTATCACTCACAGCTCCACACTGAACGTGGTGTGTGTGCTGCAGGAACAGCCACGTGTCCCTGTCAAGTGTGTTTTTATAACACACTCTCCCCAGCTCTTTAACCACAGCCACTTGAAGTCTTTCGTCATCTGCAGGTAATTCTGTTTCACTCTGATGCTTCTCCAAAGCATCTGCAATGCAATGCAGGCCAGAGCACGTCCTCAGCCACAAAAAGGGCCTGACTTGAGATGCACCACACGGGAAGGGCTGACCAGGGACCCCGATGGCACCGCCCCACCGGCCTGACCAAGGGCCCCAGTGCAGAGACCAATGGGCTCATGAGCTGCGAACCAAAGATAAGGCAGAACAGAAACGGACAAGACTGAGTGCACTGAAAAAGGACGACTGGAATTTTTCGTGACTTTCGTTTAGAATACTGTTGGCTCTTTAACGTTCCCTTTTCTTGATATTAAAAAAAAAAAACCCATCCTCTTCTCTCTTAAGCGAGCTATGACTCATAAAAATCTAGTAAGTTATACTTCTGTAAACAAAATTAAAGCATTTATCTTTTTCTCCCTGTCTGATCCTCCAAAAATCAGAAACTACATTGCGTATTCCTATATTGCACATAAACAGTGATCTGCATAGTTTAACAAGACTGCCCTCCTCGTGACAGGACATGATTGAAAACCCTGGTTGTATTACCAAGGAATGTCAAGAATGAAAATGACTCATAGAGGAACTGTGGTCACTTTCTGGAGCCAAGGCTTACAAAGCCCTCTGGGAAAATCCGGGCTGGTGCCCGGCATCCAAGGGCCTCAGCCTTCCAGTGAGCAAGGAAGGTCACCTCCTGCAGCCCAGGAACCCTGGGATATTGGGGGGCCTTGACAAGACAGGAATTCACCCGCGTCTGCAAGTGAAGTTGATGGCAAGTTCTTGGATCGACCTCCCACGGTGGAAGGTTTTAAACGTGCATCTGAGATTTCCCTATCTAAGCTTCCATGAAACCAGCTGAGAAAGGGCTGGAAGTCAGTCACCATTCTTGCTGTACGCATGGAAGTCATCAGCCCCGCCTAATGAGACCAGAACTGTTTTGTAAACAAGGATATTCTTCCTTTGATGATCCCTGATCAAAAAGGGAAATGACGGCAGAGAGAGATTCTAGCTCAGTGGAGAAAATAATACTCTTGTGGGCCACTGGAGCCCAGCCCCGCCAGCATCTCTGAGGCCCTGTTAGCCACCTGTAACCTGGACTGCGTCCTGCCACCTGCCGTGCTTGGTCAGCCCTCCCTCCCCAAACCTCTGGCTCTTTCTGCCTCCTCGAGGACCCAGTACAACTCTCCAAATTGATGCTCTCCATTTCCCTCCCTTCCAGCTTGGTGTCCCTGAGAACTAAAATCTGGCCGCCAGACCCTTCCCGGGACTCAGCTGTCCTATAGCTGCCCTTCATCTCCAGGGTCTGGAAAAGCCCTGGAAGCTGAGGCTAGACAAGGTGGCGGGAAAGTCCGAGAACTCACCACCCAGCACGTGGGGGCCACTGCAGAACCCCCCTAGGGTTCCCACATCTCCCGGGCTCTGCTCCGCGACACAGATGTCTATGCCGTCACCAGTCACACCACACACCTGGAAAGCCGGCGAGCGGCCTGCCACGGTCACCTCATGCCACCACCTAGAGACACTCAGAGCTCAGTGTCTTCCTGACGCCGTCCCAGGACTCCAAACCACTCACTAAGGAGACTCCCTCCCTCTGATCCCTCTTCTCCACCAGGTCTGACAGTAGAAACACTAAGGGTGGCACCTCACAGTACTTCCCTAAAATGCCCCAGCTCCCCAGGGTGACTGCCTGACCACACTCATGGCTTCCAAAAGGGAAAAAGCCAAATTCTACAGGTGCCAGTTAGCAAGCACGGGCTGGTGTTCCAGGGACCCAAGCCTCTTCCCTCTTTTTGTAAATTTTCACTCCCTCTCTCAAGCCCTGACGCACCCCCACCCCCACCCTCCCTTTAAAAGGCCCAGTCACCTCTGAGCAAGGCTGGAGGGAGCTCAGGTCTCTCTTGTCCTGGGTAGTCAGTGTCCGCTGTGTTTACCTGACCCCACTCTGCAGGCAAGCCCCTCGGAGCCCCTCCAAGAGTGGAGGCAGAGGCGCTCAGGGAACCAGGCTGGGAAAACCTGAAAGGCTGGTTTGGGGCAGATCCTTCCTGGTGGAGTGGCCACACCCCTGAAGGAAAGGCCCAGGGACCCCAGGGCCGGCCAGTAGCAGCCCAGTGGAGATGGCTGAGCCCCACCCAGTTCTCCCTCTGCGAGGGTCCAAGGGCGGAGTCAGGCCATGACTCTGCAACCTGGTCCCAGGTCTGAGAACTCCCAGGAGACTGGAGGCCCTCGGGTCCAGGTCCCCTAGCCCTGTTGCAGCCCCTGTGCCCAAGCAGGCCTTCCCCTGCAGTACGACACTCCTCCATCCACCAGACTGGCACCACCCACTGCCCCCACCCACTGCCCCCATCTATGTCCAGTGACCCCATCTCAGAGTTCCCATCCCAGGTCAGAGACCCTACCCCAGGTCCCTGAACCCCTCCCCACCCCAGGTCAGATTCCCCAACCCCAGGTCCAGAGACCCCACCTCATGTCCAAAGTCCCTGTCCCAGAGCCAGCATCCCAGGTCAGAGCCCTCCATCCATGTCTAGAGACCCCACCCCAGTTCTGGGGGGTGGTCCTTGTACCCTCCACTCCAGACCGGAGCCCCTGCCCCAGGTCCGGAGCCCCCATCTCATGTCCAGAAACCCCCATCCATGTCTAGAGACCCCACTCCAGGTCTGGGGGTGGTCCTTGGACCCTCCACCCTAGACCGGAGCCCCCAACTCATGTCCGGAGCCCAAACCGCACGTCCAGAGACCCCACCCCCCCACCCCGGGCCGGAGCCCCCAGCCCAGGGGGATCCTGTCACCAGAGTCCTAACTCCCCCGACACCCGGGCTCCTCACCGAAGCCGGAGCCCCACCCTCGGTCCGCCGCGCACCCACCTCGCCGCGTTCTGCCGCGCCCCGTCCGCGCGCCTTCCGCGCCCGGCGGTTCGTCGCAGGCAGTGCGGCGGGCAGCCCGGCGGCCGAGGCCCCAAGGCGGCGGCGGCGGCGGCGGCGGCGGCGGCGGCGGCGGCGGCGGCGGCGGCGATGGCGGCGCTGCGAGGACCGGCCGGGCGCTTCCGGTGGCGCGTGCGGGCCGTGCCGGGCGGGGCGCGGGGCGCGGCAGGTAGGGTCTCGGGTGCGGGGCGGGGGTGCGCGCCGGGGTGGCGGAGGGGTGTCCGCGGGGGCGCCGCCGCAAGCAGGGCGCCCGGCCCCCTTTCCGGGCGGGAGGGAGCAGGGCCCCCACCCCGCCCCCAGGCGCTGCCCTGCGCCCCCAGCCCCGGATCGACGTGGTCCCGACCTTGGTGGAGATGGCTCACCTCTTGAGGTCGCGCGTGCCAACCTGGCCTCCTCCTCCCCGAGGCCCTAGCGGCCACACGCATCAGGAGCACGATACAGGCACGTGCAAGAATCAGGAAGGGGACACGGGGGGGCCCCGCGGCATGCCCTGGTCTGCACTGCTCTGTGGGGCTCTCGGGAGGAGAGGACATGCTGGGAGTCCCCCTGGAGCCACCAAGGACCAAATCACACAGTAGTCCCATAACCCTAGCACCCAGGGTGCCGCCAGGGTCGGGGGCAGAGGCTGGGTCCCATGGGAGGACGGACTCCCCTGAGCTGGCCAGTGCCACCACTTAAGCCACGGTGCTGTTGCCAGTCCCGTGCGTGATGACATGCTCTCCACCATGTCCCTGCACAGTGACCTGCCCCCAGACCCTACCCTGGATGACCCCAAGGGGAGTGGGTGCTGGGGCTGGAGCAGGGAAGGGGGAAGTGCTCCTTGTGAACATGGTGCAGTGAGAGGAAGAGTGGCTGGGCCCTCAGCCAGCTGTGTGCTGCCATGGTCTTGGGGAGCAGGGCTGGAGTGGCCTCACAGAGTCCAGGGAGGCCGTCACCTGCTTGTGAGGAGGGGACGGGTAGCTGCTCTCGGTAACTTTGCTGACCTTCAGGACCCCAGCTGCACGTGTCAGGCAGGATGTTCGCGGTGATTTGACGCCCCTCATCCCGCCTGCTGCAGCTACTGCCACAAGCCCAGGCCCTGCAGGCTGGTAGGGGGCCTTGCACCCAGGGGAGCCCACAGGGCCAGGGTGAGGAGGAGCTGGTAGGGCCTGGGGGCAGTGGTGACACCCAACAGGGGCCCCTGGGTACAATTTGGGGCCTCAGCCTCCATTTCAGCCCTGCAGCTCGTCTGAGAAGGAAGACACCTGCCCCGTCTGGGTGTGCGGGTGGTGGGTGCAGCCCCGGAACAGGAAGCAGAGTGGCCGTGCGGCTGGTGTCACCTGTCCCTGAACCCCAGGGAAGAGCATACAGGGAGGACAGCTGTGCGTTCCCCCCCAGGTGGCTCCCGAGGTGGCCGGCAGCCTGTGGGCACATGGGGCCTCTGCTTTCCCAAGTGCCGTTCTCCAGCCTCGCCATCCTCGCTGGGCTCCACTCTTGGCAGGCCCAGTCCCAGGCCCTGCATTCAGAGGACAGCAGAAAATCAAAAAAGGAGGGCTCAGAACGCAGGGGTGAGACAGACCTTTCCAGGCCGAGCCCTGCGTGCAGGGGCCCCATGGGGTGCAGGGGTGCATCCCCCACTGACACCCTAAGGGCAGCGACCCAGATCCTCCCACGTGTTTACAGGAGCTTCCAGAGGCTCAGCTGCTGGCCTCCTCCAAGTCATTATCAGACTGAGGGCACCTGGGCATGCCCCATGGGGAGAGCAAACAGCCAAAGATAAACCCACAATCCATGCGGCCAGCTGCTAGCACTGCCCTCTATCTGACAGCAAGCAGGGGGCACAGGGTGGGCTGTGGGGCAGAGAGACGCATGGGGACCCTGTCGTGGCCGCAGGAAGGACAGGCACCTGCCATGGAAGGTAGGGGTGTTCTGCTGGCAAACTGCGCAGCAGTAGAGGAGAGAGCCCCTGGATGCAGCTCCTGGGCTCCCTCGATCTCCCTCCCCCTCCACCCCATCCTGATAATTTTCTGTTAGTCCTCCTCCCTCCATGGAGAGCGGCTGGGGAGCGTCTGGTGCCTGGAGTCCCTGACGCGGGCCCAGGCTCAGGGCTCCCTCAGGCTGGCCACACCCGAGGACACAGCTGCCCTCACCTGCCCCTCCACTCCCTTCTCGCCACCCACCCCATATTAGTTGTCCCTTGCCTGCCTTCCATGCCAGCATTTGCAGAAGAGGGATGGATAATGCCTTCCGCAGGGTAGGAAAGACAGGGTGAGCCCCAAAGGCGTTTCAAGTCGCTGCCCTCCCAGGCCCAGCAGGCACTCTGAGAGGCCAGGCCATGCTGCCCAGTACAGGGTCTCTCCTGCTCTTGCTCACTTGGAACGAAGGGTGGCCTTTGCAACTGAAAGACAGATGGACTCAGAGCAAACGTGTCTGCTCAGAGCATTGGGTGAAGTTAAGTTTGGGGCAGTCCTGCCGGTTAAGTTACCTTCCTGACATAGGGGTATGTATGTGGGGGGTTCCACCCCTGCCAGCCTCGTCTGGCACTGCTCAGTCTCAGGATGTGTGGTTGCCTTCTGCGTGAGGTGTGGCAGGTGGTCCCCCAGACCACAGGCGGGACTCTGGTCCTGTAAAGTCCATCCTGTGCCACATTAGACCGAACAGAGCTGCCAGCCCTTTGGAAACTGTGGCTTCTGGGATGTGTGCCCCTGGCTAGTCCTGGCCCCCCTCACCTCTCACCCCTTACCCAGCAGGACAGCAGTGCTATGACCTCCTGGTGATCGGCGGGGGATCTGGCGGCCTGGCCTGTGCCAAGGAAGGTACGTGTCTGCATCCTACACCCCGCGGTGTGGCAGGGCCTCCAGGCTTCCAGGCCCTTGGAGAGAGCAGTGGTTGTGTCCAGGGCTGTATGAGTATGTGCCCTGAGTAGCCATGAGCAGAATGCACTGTCCCTGCAGCCGGCCTGCCGGTCTCTGGGCCAGTCACCCTGCCAGGGTCACCCAGCAGCCTTGTCAGTGCGCCCAGCTCCCCATGAGCCCCAGCTGTCTGTGCGGCACACAGCAGCCAGGGTGGCCCGTGTCTAAGCCTGCCTCCTGGGCTGCTGCCCTACCCTGGGTCCCGTCCGCCCCTGCCCCTGTCTCCTCCTCGCTGTTTTGCACGTGCATACGGGGTCTTCCTGGCTGGCCCCCTACCTGGTCAGCTGCGGTCTCATCCCTGTGTAAACCCTGCACATCCCCAGCTCTGCTGTCCTAACCCTGGCCCTGACCCTGACCTTAACCCTGACCCTAACCCTTGCCAACACTTGATACTGTCTTTTCTATTGTAGCCCATCCTAAGTAGGTGTGAGGTGGTGTCTCACTGTGGTTGACTTTTGTTTCCCTAATGACTAACAGTGTGTCTTTTCACATGTTTCCTGGCCATTTGTGTATCTGTGGAGAAATGTCTATTCAGAAACTTTGCCCATTTTTAAATTGGGTTGTCTTTTTTTATTACTGAGTAATAGGAGTACCCACACACACATATATTCTAGACACTAGACCCCCATCAGGTACGCAATTTGCAAATACTTTTTTTTTTTGTCTGTGTATTATCTTTTCTCTTTTCTGATGGTGTTCTTTGCAGCACAAGTGTTTAATTTTGATGAAGTCGGTTGATGATTATTTCCTGTACTTTCAGTGTCATATCTAAGAAACTGATGCCTAATCCAAGGTCACACAAACTTAGGGCTGTTTTCTTCTGAGTCTCAGAGTTTCAGAGTTTCAGCTCTTACATTTAGGCTGTTGGTCCACTTGGGGTTCGGGTGCAGGCATGGTCTGAGGTGGTTGCCTTTGGGTGTGTAGGGTGCACCTTCGAGTGATGCTCTCCCCTGCGTGGGTGGCGCGGGGACCTCACAGCAGTGCCATCTCCTTTCTCCTCCTTCCACATCACCACACCCTCCACTTTTATGTGTTATAAACCCCACAACACTTTGTACTATTTTTGCTCAGTTACCTTCTAAAGAGATTTGAACAATGAGGAAAAAGCTAACACCTCTGCCCACAGGGTCATCTTTCTGGGGCCCTCTGTTCCCTTTTCTGGATCTCAGTTTCCATCTGGGATCATGTTTCTCTACCTGAGGGGCGTCCATGAACGTTGCCTGTAACGTGGCTCCCAGGGTAATAAAATCTTTCAGCGTTTGTAAGTCTGAAGATGTGTTTATTTTGCCTTCATTTTGAAAAGATTTTTTTCCTCTGGCTATGTAATTCAAGGTCGACAGTTTTCCTTTAGCGTAGTCTGTCCTCCATGGGTTCCACATCCACAGATTCCAGTAACCACGGATCCAAAAATATTTTTTTAAATTCCAAAAAGTCCCCAAAAGCAGAATTGGAATTTGCTGCACCCTGGCAACTGTTCATGTAGCATTTACATTGTATTTACAACTATTTATATGTCATTTGTATGTCATTTACGTTGTATTTACAACTACTTGCGTAGCACGTACGTTGTGTTAGGTGTTAGAATGTAGTAATGATTTAAAGTATAGGTTACTGCAGATACTGCAGCATCTTGTACGAGGGCCTCGAGCATCCGTGGGTTTTGTGTGTCTTTTCCTCTGGTGGCTTTGAGGATTTCCTCTTTTCGGTGGTTTTGAGCAGTTTGCTGGTGGTGTGCCATGGTGTAGCGCTGACTTGTCTTCCTGCGGGAGTTCACTGGGCGTCATAGCTTCCACTCAGGCCGGGAGACTCTTCAACCACCATTTCTTCACTGTGGGAGCCTAGTTACATGTTGCCAACCTGCCGCAAGGCTCACTGGAGTGCTTTTCACTTGGGATCACTCCTGTTCCTGTTTTCGGGCTTACTTGCACGAGCCGCTGCGGTTTCTGCTCTTCCAGGAACCCCACTCCACGCAGTTTTCACCCTCCAGTTCGACTTTGGTCCTTTCTCATAGCTGCCATGTTGCTGCTTAACTTTTTGACCATTTGGAATACAGTTATAATACCTGTTTTATGTTCTTTCCCGCTACTTCTGACATCATGTCAGTTTCCATGGACTGCTTTTCCCTTGAAGGGTTGTTTTTCCTGCTCCTTTGCCTGCCTGGTAAGTTTTGTTTTGAGTGCAGACACTGAACTTCACCTTGCTGGCTCCTGGATAGTTTTGTATTCCTAGAAATGTTTCTGAGCATATTCCGGGATGCAGGTAAGAGACAGTTGGATCTTTTTGAGTCTTCTGCTTAAGATCTGTTAGGCGGGCCTGGAGCTGTGCCCAGTCTAGGGCTAATTATTCCCAGCTACTGAGGCATGACGTTCCTTAAAGCTCCCCTGGGCTGCAGGAATAATTTCTCCAGGCTGGCTCCTGCCCCTCTTTGGTCCTGTATCTCAGGAAGTCTGGCCGCCTCGGTCTCCCCGAGACGCTGCTGGACTCTGCCTGGGCTCTCCCAGTGCAGTGTCCTAGGGACTCTCAGCTCGTCCCTTTCCTGTCTCACAGAGATCGCTGGCCTGTTTTCCTTTGTTCAGTCTCTTGAAACCGTTATTTCATGTATTTTGTCTAGATTTCTGGTTGTTTTGAGCCGGAGGGTACCTCTGGTCCAGAGACTGTCCTGGTCAGACCTGGGACCTGGGCCATGGCACGTTGGAAGAATCTCTGAGGCCACAGCCTTTAAGTCAAGCATTGGGGTCTCATCATTAGTCAGTTGAACAAAATGGTTTTGTTAGTGAAGATTCTGAAACTCTGTTCTAATCTTGGTAGCCATGGATCAAGCACTGGTGTTTCAAACACTCGTGGGATCCTGAGTGTGAGACGGGCGCCCTTGGAGCCATCACGTCCAGGGCCGAGGGTTGGCTGTGCAGTTCCCCAGGCGAGCTGGGAACCCCGTGATTAGCCTTGACCTCAGAACTTGGGGCTTGTGGCTGGAGGAGCCTGCTCACAGCCAGGGGTAGGGGGCTCCAGAGAGGGGTGTGTTTGGGGGATGCAGGGGGGCCCTCAGGCAGGGGTATGGTTGGGGGAGGTAGGGGGATGCTCCAGGCAGGGGTGTGGTTGGGGGAGGCGGGGGGCTCCAGGCAGGGGTGTGGTTGGGGGAGGCAGGGTGAGGCTCTAGGCAGGGGTGTGGTTGGGGGAGGTGGGGGACTTCAGGCAGCGGTGTGGTTGGGGGAGGTGGGGGGCTCCAGGCAGGGGTGTGGTTGGGGGAGGTGGGGGACTTCAGGCAGGGGTGTGGTTGGGGGAGGCAGGGTGAGGCTCTAGGCAGGGGTGCAGTTTGGAGCCCAGATCTCCCCATCTGGGGGCTGGCTGAGCTGGACCTGCCTTGTGACCTCTGAGCTTTCATTTCCTCACCTGGAGAGGAGATGACAAACCCCCACCTAGAGGCTCTGAGCAGGGTCGACCAAAGTCCACCCTACATGGCGTCTGTGTGCAGAGAGGAGAGAGCACGCCCCCTGGGGAGAGAGCCAGTGCCTCCCCTGTGATGCCTTCCAGGGAGCTTGTGCTGAATGTCTGGGCCTGGAGCCAGGTTGCAGGGCAGGGTTGAGGGGCAGTGTTGCCAGGCTGGGCGGTACAGAGGTTGCTGTCAAGAGGAGGTGAAGATGCCCGCCCATGGGCAGCACAGCAGGGTGGCAGAGGCGGTGGGGACAGCCACCCGCCCAGTCCTTCCCATCCCTCCTCTGGGGCTCATGGCCTCTGGGTCCCCGCCCCTGGCCCCGAATCTGTTCCCCACCTGTGCCCACCTGCCTGCTTCCCTTGTTGTTCCAGCCGCTCAGCTGGGAAAGAAGGTGGCCGTGGTGGACTATGTGGAGCCTTCCCCCCGAGGTAGGCAGTCCCGTGGGAGCCATGCCTCCCGGGGCAGGGGTGGGGGTTCCTGTGTGGAAGGCAGCTGAGCCTAGCCCACCCACAGCTGTCCAGTCTCTGGACAGCATCCTGCTGCTCTGTTCAAAGTTCCTTGTCCTCTTCATTTAAAACAAACACTGCCGCGATAGAGGGCAGATTCGCATGGCAGGCGCACCGGGGCCGTCAGCACTGCAGACGGCAACTTCAGAGGGATTTGAAGCACCTGTGAGTGGGGACGGCCCGGCTCACCCAAGTGCGGTCTGCGTGTGCTCTCCCTGTTGCGGCAGGTACCAGGTGGGGCCTCGGTGGCACCTGCGTGAATGTCGGCTGCATCCCCAAGAAGCTGATGCACCAGGCGGCGCTGCTGGGAGGCAGCCTCCACGACGCCTCCCACTTTGGCTGGGAGGTGGCCCAGCCCATCCGGCATGACTGGTGAGGACCCAGCCTCCCCTGGGGAGGATGACTGACCCCATCGTGGGACCCTCCCCCAGGCTCAACTCTGGACCTCGGACATTTGGCGAAGTTTGCGGGCATTTTTGGTGATTCCTGCCACGGGGGGCTGCTCGTCCCCTGCACATGCCCCACGAAGCCCAGGCCACCCCTGGAAGGACTACCCACCCAAGGGCTCAGCAGGTGGCCCATGGTGTGCTCAGAGCTCCGTGGTCCGAAGCTCCACTTCCCTGAGCCCACAGGTCCAGAGCCCCAAACCTGGCACAGAGGCGGCAGCCATGGGGACAGGTGGCAGCCATGGGGACAGGTATCACCCACCTTTGTCTCTGGGTGTTCCTGTTAAGGGCTGTTTGCGTGTAATGGTCTGTGCTGGGACCTGTAGCTGGTGCTTGTGTGGTGCTTTTTAACATTTTGTTCTGTGTTACCAGGAGGAAAATGGCAGAAGCTGTTCAAAACTATGTGAAGTCCCTGAACTGGGGGCACCGGGTCCAGCTGCAGGACAGGTACGGAGGGTCCGCGTGGGTTGTGGGGCTGTGAGGACTCTCCAGGAGCCTTGGGGACACAGGGCTTGGCCGTGGGGACAACTCAAAGTGGACAAGGCCCAGCCACCCCTATTCCTTGAGTGCCTGTTCTCCTGGCCTCACTGCCTGCTGCCTGCTGGACACTCTCCCTCCCCAGCAGGAAGTTGGTGGGTTTTGGCAGAGGAAGAACAGGTACACATGGGGGCCTCCACTTCCTGCTGGAGCGTGCCCAGGTGACAGGACTGACCTTGGGGGAGGCCTGGCCACCTCTGTCCTCAGACACCAGGGCTGTACTTGGGCCCTTAGGATGTCCCTGTATGGCAACTCCTCTCTCCCCACCTGAGCCATGGGCGCAATGGGGCTGGGGGGCGAGGCAGGGCCCAGGCTCACGTGTTAGCCGTCTGCATGGTGCTCCCTATTTAATCCCAGAGGTGATGCCTCATTTGCAGAGGAAATGTTTGAAAATCCTATTTTTATTTTGCAGAAAAGTCAAGTACTTTAACTTTAAGGCCAGCTTTGTCAATAAACACACGGTTTGCGGTGTCTCAAAAGGTGGGAAAGAGGTGAGTGCTCGCCTCACTGGGGCTCCTGGGGGACAGACCCGGCCAGTCTGCAGGCCTGGAGGAGCAGACCTCGGCTTTGTTTGGCCTCAGCTCTATCCTCAGTAGTCATCACAGCAGGAACCAACAAGATGTTCCTCCGAGGCCAATCGTGATTCTTTCTGAAGGGGGAGTCACACCAGGCTGCCCGCCTGCCGGGGCAGCCACACCCCTGGAGGCCTCTGCAGGGATCCAGGAGACCTGCTGCCTGTGGGACGCTTTGTAAACTGTGGATTTAGAACCTCTCCTGCCTGTCCCTGGTCCCTGGACGGCCCCCAGTTCCCGGGCCTGGGCTACTGCCCCAGGGTCTGCGCTGCAGGGCAGGGGCTGATCAGAAAGCTGGCTGAGCCTTTGTGTGGGTGACCGTAGCTTTCACGGTTTGTTCTCAGACTCTGCTTTCAGCCGAGCACATCGTCATCGCTACCGGGGGCCGGCCGAGGTACCCCACGCACGTGAGTGTCCTCAGCACCCTCGCTGTGCTACCCACTAGTGGTTGGGTGATGCCCATCTTCCCCTCCGCACCCCCTTCCCCAAGTGGCATCCTTATGTGAGCTCTTGGATCCCCTTTGCTGAGGCGGGCTGCCCGTTCCCAGTCACCGAGGCCCAGAGTGGCTCCCTCTTCCCTTGGCTGCCTGTGTGGGTTCCACTTAAAGCCCCTGGAGGCCATGATCAGCTCCGAGATCACCTCAGCCCCACACACATCTCCCGAGGCACCTGCTAGGGGCTGGCCATTCACCCAGAGGAAGTGAGGCGGGGCTGCGGGCCCCCGGGGAGACCCTAGTGGCCAGGGTCTCTCCTCCCGGCCTGGGGTGGCCCACCGCACCCCACGCCTGCAGGACTGGTGTGTTTTGGTCCCTTTGATATTCAGAACTCTTGGCCTTCCTTGGGCAATCTTTAGAAATTCCTGACTTTATTTTTTTTGCCAATTGGAACTGTAAACTGTCTGAAATCCATTTCCTGTCTCCCAGAACACCTTACTCTCTCAGGTCATGTGTCCCCCACCTGCTGAGAAACCTGAACCATCCTGGGCAGAGGGCCCCCGCCCTGTGCTATCCCTCTGGGGTGCCTGGTTGCTCACATCCAGCCTTCAACCTGGCACCCTCAGAGCTGGCCAGCCTCACTTCACCCCTCCCTCCCCACAGCCCTGGGTCTTGATTTGGGGATTGTGGAGAGCAAGAGGAAGGAAGGCTGCCTCCCAACCTTGCACAGCCAGGGAGCGTCCAGGTCCCCCTGCCCCAGAGGCCACACCTGAAAAGAAGTCTGGAGCAGGGAGGCCAGCACACAGGGGCTGGGTGCTTCTGAAAACTGGGCATCCTCTCTAGGGGAGTCTTGGGACAGCCAGATGACACTGGCCTCACGCTGACCCCTTTATTCGGGATAGATTGAAGGTGCCTTGGAATACGGGATTACAAGTGACGACATCTTCTGGCTGAAGGAATCCCCAGGAAGAACGTAAGGCCCAAGGCGAGCCTGCTCCCCCCACCCCTGCATCACAGCCAGCAGTTCGGACACGCTGGTGCCCTCCTTAGTGTGTTCTTTCCCTTCCCCAAGGGAAAGACCTTGTGCCCATGCGGGGGCCGACACGCTCTCCCATGACTATTTGGAAGTGGTGGCACCTGAGTCACAAGGGAATGGCCGCTATTGTCTGGGGCACTGGTTTCAGCAGGTTCCCAAGGGCCCCGGGGTCCCAGTGGGTCCTCAGGACCCTCAGGGCGAGCAGGCCCTCCTCCAGCCCTGGCCAAACAGCTCCCCTTCACCTGTGTCCCCTTGGCCTCCCTGAATTCAGCAAAGGCTCCAAGGGCCTCAGAGCCCAGAGCACAGCAGGGGAAGCGAGGCCTGCAGTGTGACCAGGTGCGGGCTCCCTGAGCCTGGGAAGTGCAGTGTGTAGCTCCTGGGTCCAGGAACCGATGGGACCTCGTGCGCGCAGGGACCAGGGAGGCCACCAGAGGGCGGCAGAGGCTCAGCCATCAGCGCTGGGCGGCTGGGGACCTGCTATGCAAAGAAAGGCAAAGGGTGCCTGGTGGGCAGGCATGTGCGGGTGTGACCGTGCACATGTCAGCATGTGCGAGGCCATTGTGCTCGTGCGTGTGTGCACGTGAGTGTGTGAATGTGCTGCGCGTGTGTGTGTGCACCTGCCGTGTTCACGTTCTCCACTTCCTTTGTTCAGGGCTGGGCGCGGCTCTCAGAGGGCGTGTGACTTCCCACCATTCACAACTGTCTCAGTCCTCTCTTTCCGGGGTCATAAACACTGCAGTGAAACCTGCGGTGCGCATCTGGTGCCGTCTAAGTGCTTCTTACGTGTCGTGTGTGCAGGTCCGGGGTGTTTCCGTGGGCGGGGAACCCTGGTCCTGGGGTGGGTGGCGTGCCCTGCTGGTGGCTGCTTTCCTTCCTGACATGGCCTCAGCTTCTCCGGCTTCTCTGTGAGGTGCGAAGAGACACGGCCTCTCCTGCTCCCTGGGGAGGGGCGGGCAGGTCGCTTGACCCTGACCCTAACTCAGCGCCCTGGGCAAGCTCCCTTCTACCACCTCCCCCGGGGCTCCAGGCCGAGGTTGGTTTTTAATTTGTGTGACATCACGCTGCCACTTTTTTCTTTGTGCTGTAGTATCTGGGTTGTTTGTTCTTTTACCTTTGTCCTGTACGTTAAACGTGGCCTGGTTTCATTTGCGATTGCTGTTATCAGTCGTGTATTTATTGGCCACTTAAAATTGAGTGTATGTCTGAGTGTGAGAGTGTGTGAGTGAGAGTGTGAGAGTGTGTGTGAGGGTGAGGGTGTGTCTGGGCATGAGCGGGTGCAGGGGCATCACCGTCCTGGTCCTTGGCTGGCTCTGTGGTCTCTCCCTCATCTCCCGGGCTCTCTGGTTCTCCCTCATCTCCCGGGCTCTCTGGTCTCTCTCATCTCCCAGGCTCCCTGGTCCCTCTCATCTCATCTCCTGCAGGTGCCTGTCAGGGCTGAGAATTGCTGTCACTGCAGCAGATTGTCTCGGCTTGTCGTGTCTTTACCTCGTGCACATGCTGGTGTTTTGTTTTTCTCAGTGTAGCTCAGGCTCTGTTTACACTTGGTGGCTGTTAGATTTATTGTGTGTTCAGCGAGGGCCTTTCCACCCTCAAGTTTTCGATGAAAGGCCTGGATTTCCTGTGGGTCCTACAGTTGAATTTTCCTTTGGGCCTGGGGGTCCCGCGCACTGACCACTGGCCCCTCCAGCCAGCCCCGGAAGCTCATCCGAGCAGAGCCCATCCTGCTCCGGCCCTGACGGATCGCAGGTGCCTGGCGCGGCCTTCAGACCCGCGTTGCTGTCTTCACATTGAGTTCTCTGGGTGAGGGAGGCGCTCTGCCAGCCCTGCACGGTGCTCTCTGGAGACCTGGTGGTCACACGGCCTTGACTGTGCAGCCGCCCGCAGCCTGGCTCCCCGCCCAGTGCTCTGGTCACCTCTGCCCATCACCGAAAGTCAGCATCTTCTGAATCCCAGTCTTTTGTTAAATTAGGTCCTATGTGTTTTGTTGTTTTCTTTTATTTGCTATTTTCTCATTGCATTTTAAAAGCATCTCCAGCCCCAAGAGGGGCCGATGTCTGGGGTCTCTCCCCGCCTGCTGCTCACCGGAGGCTGGGTGCACAGAGGGGCAGCCTGGGGCTGCAGACGGAGGCGGGCTCACGGTGACCCTGTGCTGGGGCAGCAGCCCGCGTGGCCGGGAGGACACAGCCCCAGATATTTGGGTCAGGAAAGAAACAGCAGTGTTTATTTTCTCCAGGGAAAAAAAAAACATTTGGAAGATTTTTTTTTTTAAACTCTTTCGTTTAAAAGGAATCTAGGTATGTTATTGTTTAAGAAAAAAAGTGTTTGCAATGTATCAGTCACCCGTTTCATTCTGAGCATGATTTATGTGAGGAAATGGTTTTTTTAAAAATTAAGCTGGAGATATATCCCTGTACGATGCTTCTGTGAAATGCAGCTTTTGTGCAGAGCTGTGAATGCAAGTTGTAACAGTGTGATACGGAGTCAGTGTTTACTCGTTACATTCCTCCGCGCAGTCAAAATAAGCCCGAGGGTCTACAGTAGCATTTCTGTATTTTATCAGCTTGGGCTGGGCTAAGGGGGGCCTCAGCTCACACTCCGAGGGGCTGTTTCTGCCAGATTTATTTGCCATATAAATATTCCCTGTGTTTATTTTAACTCGCCTTTAAAATGGAGCTGAAATTAATATGGACCCGAGGGCTGCCCCTGGGCCTGGAGGCCTCCTGAAGTGGTGGACGTCTCTGCTCGGCCATCCAGGAGGCCCTGCAGCAGTGCCGCCTCCCCCGTGGTGTCTCCGAGGGCCACCTCCGCAGTGAGGCCTTCTGGGTCTGGACTGCCTGGGGGGGCTTGGATACCCTGGTCCCTGCCTCCTGCCACTGTTCGGTGCCCTGATGGTGGGGAGTGGATGCCCTCAGCCCCTCTGTGTCTGGAGGTCAGTTCTCTGCAGAGCGGGGCCCTGAGTGGGCGATTTGGGCTTCTCTGCAGCAGAGAGGACTGGAGACTCCTAATCCTCAGGCCCAAGGGCGACTGGGTCATCACTTCCAGATAAGAACCAGGGCCCTGCTGCCCAACTGCCCACTCGGTCCCGTTGAGGATCTGCCCAGCCTGCTCTCCAGCCCAGGACTGTCCACCCTCCCATAGCCACGCCCTGGCCTGGCCCCCACCCTGGGCCCAAGGGCTCTGTGCAGCGGGGTGAGGCTTTGTGGCGGAGCTGCTGTCAGCGGTGGTCAGCTGGCCATTCAGTCCAGAGACTGGCCAGGTCCTCCTCCTGAGCACACAGGGGAAGACCCATGGCCATTTATTTAGGGAAGCTCACTGCTACTGAAGTTTTTCACTTGTTTTTTAACCTGCGTGTTTGTTCGTGTGACATCCTGTGACCAGCCACCTGCCTGGGCCACGGTTCATCCTGTTGAGCCTGGCTAACCACCTCTCTGGTCAAGGGAGACACTGCCTTGGGGGAGGTGGGCCCAGCATCAGGCCCTGAGGAGTGGGGATGCTGCTGGCGGATCCCGACCAGGGAGGCCCCCTACCCACTCCCGCTGCCTCGCTGGGGCACCCAAGCCCCACAGTTCAATGGGCATTTCCTGTGCTGGCAGGACAGCCCTGGGGCCAGGTGCCCTGTGAGGCCCTCGCCTTGCGTGGGTGTCCCCTCAAGATGTGTCCTCTTGCTGGGATGACTGACCCCTTGAGGGGAGTGTCCCCTTGGGGAGCGGGTTGGGGCCATCAGACTGAGAGGCAGGTGGAGCACTGGTTCAGCTGTGCTCCATGGGCCTGAGGAGGGGCTTTGTTCCTGCTTGCTCCCTGATTCGGGCTTCAGGGAGACAGCCAGCCCTGTGATTAGGCTAATCCCACGGCACTTATACCTTCGAGTCAGTGTTTTCGGCACCAGAGGGACAGAGGGGCTGCCCCAAACACACACAGAGCCGAGTAGGGCTCTGGGGTGCAGGTGGAGGCCCCATGTGAGCCGATGCCCTGTCCTGGGTCTCCTGCTATGGCGTGAGGCTGGGTGCCTGGCCCTCGGAGGCCCCCTTGGCCCAGCCCCCAGGCCTGCCTGGGGCCAGCAGGGCCTGCCGTGGTCACTGTGCCTTGGCACCAGGCTCAGCACCCTGGTTCCCAGTCCCCACCTAGGCTGAGGTCTCCTCAGTGGCCAGCAAAGCCCA
The DNA here is from genome assembly GCF_009834535.1 of Camelus ferus. Taxonomy (NCBI): domain Eukaryota; kingdom Metazoa; phylum Chordata; class Mammalia; order Artiodactyla; family Camelidae; genus Camelus; species Camelus ferus. Next base: position 10,093,477 of record NC_045727.1, read on the forward strand.
CCTGCAGCTTCAGACCTGCCAGTAAAAATGCAGCGTCCGCCTCCCCCCGCCGCCCAGGTGCCGGCAGCTGCCTCCCTTTCTGCTGTACTGTTTTTCCCTAGTCCATCTGAAGGGAGTTCTCTGGCTGAGACCTCGGATCCCACATTTTTCAAAGAATAATTCTTATTTGATAAAGTGGGGTCAAGGGTGGAGTGAAAACCAACACTGTTGACAGTCCTTCCTCACGGAGACAAGAAGCCCCAGGTGACCCTCGGAGCCAGTGAACACCTGCCCCTGTGAGGGTACAGCCGCACATGCTCAGTCAAGGACGCCACTGAGGCCTGGCCTGACTGGCGCCTGCCTCCTCCCAGAGTGTGCCTCTGTCAGTGACTAGGCGTGGACTAGGTGGCCAGGAGTGGGGGCACTGCGACCTTGAGGGGGGAGGCCCAGGCGCTGGGTGGGGGGCTCCATAGAGGAGATAGGGATCGTCCCCTGCCCACCCCCACCCCCTGCACCCTGCCTCCCTGTTCTTTCCCCCTGTACTCACAGTGCAGGGCACGGGGAGGGGCTGGGGCTATGGAAACAAAACACTTTTGCCAAATTTGGGAAACCACATTGCCTGGAGCTGGGCTTTAAGCTGCAGGTTGCAACCAGCCACTCCCTAAGAGGCAGGAAGGCTCAGGGACCAGCGGGGACAGCCCAGTGGGTGGACAGAGGGCTCCCCTGGTGCCTGCACAGCACGACCAGCCCGGAGGCAGCTGCCCAGGCCATGGCCACCCTGAGCAGGAGCGCAGGGCACTGCGTGTTCCACACGGATGCTCTCAACGAGTTCTTGCATTGAGGTGGGACATTCAAAGCTGCTCAAGCCTGTTTACATTTAAGTCTTGCATTTAACCAACTTGTAGTTTCGTGTCTTAAAGAAAGGCTTGTACCGTCCCCGTGAGACTGAGGAAGGGCAGGGTTTATAAAGTTGAGAGTGCACCCGGGCACAAACGTGTGTGCACGTCCTCGTGGCTCCTCAGGCCAGGCTCGGCCCCCTCACCCCACACGGGACAACAGCGCAGCCCTGTCCCCAGCTCCCCAGAGGAAGCCTTCCCGAGGGGCACTGGGCAGGAGTATTCCCTGGGATATGCCGCCTTTTGAAATGGAATTATATCATTAGTACCTGCCGGGATCAGAGCTGACATCTGCTTATCCATCCTTACATCACCTCCTCTTGTTCAAAGGCTGAGGGGTGATCTGACAAGCCCACCCACATGCTGCTGGGGCTAGGAGTCTCCACTTGTAGCTCGGTTCTGTGTGCGTGTGTGCATGTGTGTGTGGGCACGTGTGTGCGTGCATGTGTGCATGGGGGGCACGTGTGCATGTGTGCTGCATGCGTGTGCATGTGTGCGTGTGTGCAGGTGAACAACAGGAGAGGATCAGCGGGGTCCCAGTGTCCTGTGTCCCACCGCCCCCCAGATGCCCTTGCTCGGGGAGCAGACCCTCCTGGCCTCAGGCCTGTGGATGCTGGGGCTGGATGGGCAGGTGAAGCCTGGCCTCTGTGGTCCGAGAGCGTTCCGTCCATGGACAGTGCTTCGCAGGACCCTCCCCAGATCTGGCGCCTCCTGTTTCCAGGGTGACTGCGGGAGGTCCGGAGGGAGCCAAGGCAGAACGTAGACCTTACCTTGGGGCAGAAGGGCTCTGCTGGCTAGGTGCATGTTGGTCCCGCCTCCAGGCCCTTCCCCAGGACGTGCTGTTTTGTCACCGGCCACTCACTCCTTCACCACCAGGCAATTTCCCGACTCTGTGTATCATTCACAGCTGGAGCTCTGGGAAGTGGGTTTTGTACCCTGGGACGACCTGTTTGAACAGTTAGCCTTGGTGACTCAGCGGCAGTGACGCGTCCGCTGACAGCTGGCCTGCATGATACTCGGGGCCGCCCCCTGGGAGCCCCACTTGGGGTGGTTGCTTGCATTCATGGTGGCCACGTGTGGGACTCACTTCTCTCTCTGTCCATCCCGCTAACAGGTTGGTGGTCGGAGCCAGCTGTATCCTTTGCTGTGTGTAGGTCTGCTGTCCTTGCCGTCCTTAGAGTAGAAGCTCCAGTCCGGGCCCCTCCCCTGCACTCCCTCCCGTCGGGACGGGTGCTCTGCCGCCCGGAACCAGACACTTAGCGGCCACTCAGGGTGGATGACCTGTGCTCAGGGGACAATTTGAGACTGACCTTTGAGGCCAGGGCTTCCTGGAGGCTTTTCCTGAGCCACTCACTCACTGACCGGGCAGCTGGACACAGCATGAGGCCAGTGGTCCTCCTTGGAGAGTGGCCCCCCCACGCCCTATCCTTCTGAGGGAGCAGGAACCCCAGGGATGGTGGAAAGGGGCCTTGGGAGGGGCGGGTCGGGAGAGAGCACTTCCAGCAGGAGATGAGGGCACTGGCCTGCTGGCCGAGGTCCAGGCGCCATCTCCTGCCCTTCACCACGCTGCCCCTTGGTTAATCTCCAGGAGTGGACAGATGCCCCATGGAGGCAGAAGCCCCCTGGCCTGTGGGTGCTGGAGGGAGCCCCGCTCCCCCTGGACGTGCTTTTGAGAGATGGGGGTGGGGGTGTCTGCAGGGGCATTGGAGCCTTCTATGGGCTGATGGGGCTGGTGGGCTGTGGGCTGCTGGGGGGCACCGGGGGTCTTGCCACCTGGCCCTTAGTGTCATGCTCCGTTAGTGATCCTTAGCCCGCTCCGGCAGACGTAGCCCTGGAGTGTGCCGGCTTCCTCACCGGGCTCGGCCTGGACGCCACCGTCATGATGCGCAGTGTCCCGCTCCGGGCTTTCGACCAGGTAGCGCTGGGTGGGTCCCCCGTGGGCCCCACCCCACTGTGGCTCTGTCCTCTTGAGGGGGCTGTGTGTCCCCAGCCCCAGGCTCAGGCAGGTGCAGGTGTGGGCTGGGAGCCAGGTCTCAGCCTTTAGAAACCAGCCCTTGAGTTAAATGAGGAGGTTGCTGGCGAAATATAAAACACCCGCCAGCATGTGACAGCGAGGGTCAGCATGTGCGTGGAGTGCTTGGCAGGAACCAGAGGGACACGGTGGGCACGCTGGCCAGCTCCTGGGCTGTGAGGTTAGGCCACCTCTTCCTGTCATTCTCACAGTTAGTGGCCAGCATGTGTGGGTGGAAGTGCGGTCCTGGCTCTTTGCTGAGCCCCTCTGGGGTCTGAGGGGTGCCGGTCTCCATGACATTCTCCCAGCTTGGCCCTCAGCTCCACAGAGAGCAAGGATGGGCCCCTGAGGGGGGGCCCTGTGGGAAGCCACCAAGCAGGAGGCATAGGGGCCCCAAACCTCCTCCTCTGGACAGGCTCACATTGGGCCCCTGCCTTTTAGAGCGGCAGGGTCAGGTCCTCTCCCCAGGCCTCCGCAGGGACACTCACTGCCGCCTGGTCCTCACAGCGCATCCTCTTGTGCTTTGCAGCAAATGGCTTCCTTGGTCACAAATCACATGGCATCTCATGGCACCCGGTTCCTGAGGGGCTGCATCCCCTTGAAAGTGGAGAGGCTCTCAGACGGCCAGCTCCAGGTCACCTGGGTGGACCTCGCCTCTGACAGGAAGGACACAGGCACCTTTGACACCGTCCTGTGGGCCGTAGGTAAGGGTGTGCAGAATCACGTGCTCGTTCGTGCACACACAGCCAGGCGCGAGGAGCCGTGTGCTCATGCGCCCTAGAGAAGCGGGCGGTGCCTTCCCGCTCCTCCCCCAGCGCCCCCACCCTGCTGGCTCCCGGGGAGGCCGCCGCCACACAGTGCACCTCCCAGGCCTCCCAAAGGCCTGCGGGGATGGCACTGACCAGCCTCGCGCCTCACATGATCCAAGCACACTCTGCTCTCCTGCTCTTTCTCCGCACTCCGCGACTTGTTCTGGAAATGAAATTGTAGACGGCTGGAAGCAGGCAGCTGGGTTGTCGTTTGGGAGACTGTTAGTCCTCTCCGCCGCATTCAGTGATAGGTGGTTTATTGAGGCCTTGCGGGAAAACCCCATACCTTTCCTGTTAGCTTTAAATCTTGATATGTAGGTGTGCTCTTCAGTAAATTAGACTTGTTTTCTGCTTTAGTTTCAAGGTAGCTGTTTAAACATGCAAAGGATAAGATCTTTTACTTGTTTACTGTTGTGATAGCACGTGAGTAACATCACATTTCCTGTCTTAACCATTTTTAAGTGCACAGTTCAGTGACACTAAATCCATCCACACACCACCATCCGTCCACCTCCAGGACTTTTCATCTTCTCAGCTGAAGATGGAACTCCGTCCTGCCCCTGGCCCCCACCCTCCTGCTTTCTGCCTCTGAATCTGGTGACTTTTAGGGGCCTTGTGTAAGTGGGATCCCACGGTATTTCCCTTTTTGTGTCCGACTCATTCCACTTGTCGTATGTCCTGAAAGTCATCTGTGTCGCGGCCTGGGTCAGAACGTCCCTGATAAGGTGGGAAATGCTGTAGGCAGCATGTTTAGCTGACCCGCTCATCTGTTGGTGGACACTTGGGTTCCTGTGGGAGATACTGCTGTGAACGTGGGTGGACACAAGCCAGCTGTTGTCAAAATGGAAAAGTGATGAGGATTTATGGCTTCTAAGCGGCTTTTTCTTGCTTCTGATACCTCCCCGTGGGTTGCTTTGAGCTCTGCAGGCCATCACGTGCTAACAGGGTGTCCTCTCGGCCTTCCCAGACATCACACTCTGCAGATTTCCTAAGACTGCAGGGGCCCCGGCCTTTCCCAGCCAGATGTGGGCCGGCCACCCCTCACCTTCTGCTCCAAGAGCCATGGGTCCAACTTTTTGTGGGGATGAAGGCTGAGCAAGTGTGGCCGGGCCCTCCTCGCACCTTGGCTGCTCCCCAAGGAGAAGCGGAAAGCTGATGTTGGGGGGGCCCCTGCCCAGGGCTGGGGAGGGTCAGCCTGGAGGGAACGTGGGCTTTGAGGGAGCTGGAGGGCAGAGAGCCCAGCCGCCGTGCTGTCGAGAGCTGCTGGGAGGGGCTCCCCACGAGGAGGGCCTGGGGTTCCTGCTCCTGAGGGGTGTGGAGCGTACCTGCTGGGGCACCCATCTGACTTGATGCTCAGCCCACAGGGTTGGAGTCTTTTTTCAGAATCTGTCAACTTGCACATTAAGGAACGATCAAGGTCTTCGTTCTTGCAGTGTTTCCAGTCCGCGGTCTGCCTGCGCTGAGCCTGGTCAGCTGTCCCTGACTGGGGGCCAGGCCTGCATCTGTGTGGCCGTCAGAATCCTCGTCCGTCCACACCACTCGGGCACGTTTGCCCAGCACTCAGAGGGCCTGTCCTGCTCCGTCCGCCCAGCCCAGGTGGGGCTCCCAGGGGGCAGGCGCTTCTGAGGAGCCTTACCGCCGATTCCGAGTTGCTCAAAATGGTTGGAAATCAGAAAACCTGGAGGAGTCAGTACCTCACTTTTGCAGGGTTGACCTGAGGAACCAGGGTAAGACCAGAGACGCCCCGGAGTGAATTTAGTGCTTCTTGACCAAGATCCACTGAGTCGCCAGAGAAAATGTTCTTATCAAATTGTGAAAGTACATTTTAAGTGGGCTTATTTTGATGAACACTGTGAAAGACTGTGAAACTATTCAGGCCCAGAAATGTAAACTGGCTTCTTATTTTGAACCCCATTCTAACCGGCCCCTCTGCACGCCAGCCCTCTCCTCGACCCCCTCTGCCCTTGGACTGAGGCGCAGGCCTGCACCCAGATGCCATCGGCGGAGCCCACGCTGAGGGCTGCGGCTCAGAGGGCGAGGGGCCAGGCCCTCGGAAGGCCTGGGGGTCCTCCCAGCATCCAGACGGCCCCGCTGGGCGACAGGCCAGGCCCCTGGAGTCCTCCCCCACCGGGAGTCCGTTTTGTGTTTTGTATTTTCAAAAAGAGCAACCCCCAGACGGTCTGCCTGGTGTGATTGATGCTGGGGCTGGAAGCTTCTCACAGTCCTTGGCCTTTGACCTTGCTTCCCGAGGCGGCGCTGCGGTGGCGGGCTTCTGGCACGCCTCCTGGGGCTGTGCGGGCATGTGCTGACTGCCGCTGGCCCCGGCCGGGTTTTGTAAACATTCAGGAGCCACTTCCCAGTTTAACAACTGCGAATGTCTTCTGCCGGTTTACCTGGTAAGCCTTTAACCAAGCATTATTTCTACTTGCAATAAAGGATGATCCAACCCTGGGGGTCGAAATAGACCGCCCTGGGCGGCCCGGCCGGCAAAAGCTCGCCCCCCGCATGTCCATCCAGCCCGAGCGCTGTCCCACCAGCTGGACTTGACGTGTTAAAACAAAAAGGGAAGGACGCACCTAGTGCCCCGTGGACGGCCCCACACGGACAGCCTGGGCCACAGCAACGAGGCCTATGGATGCAGGTTGAGGAAGTCTGCCCTGCCGCCTGCAAGCCCGGCGCAGCCTTGATCTCCACGTGGTGGATTAAACACATTAGCAGCTAAAGCAGTTAATTGCTGTGCAGGGGGCCCGCTCATTGTTTGTCTGTGAGTCACCCACCCACACCAGGTGTCTCAGATAATAGGCTGGGAACGCGCAGGAGGAGGATTTCCTGTCTGCAGATGTGCGATTGCGGTGCTGAGTGAAGACAGTCAGCCTGCCTGCCGCAGGCTCCAGTTCGCTTGCGCAGTTAACCAGTTGTGGTCTGGATGGCGGCTGTGGGGCCGCCGGAGCACGACCGGGAGGTCCCAAGTGGACACCTGTGCGCACGAACTCTTGGCCTGGTGTAGCTTCTGCCTTGTTTTAAAGAACCACCTCTGGGGCCAAAACAGTCAAATCTCCAGCCTCCAGGGAAGGCCCCGCCCCTCTCCTGGGAAGGATGAAGGCTCTGGCACGTCCGTCCCTGGGCCACGGGAGCCCTGCCCATGGTCAGAAGAGCCCAGGTGGCCATGGTGCGTTGTCCAGAGTGCCTGCCTCAGGACAAGGCAGGGGACGGCCCCTGAAGTCGCATCCTCTTCTTCAGGCTTTATCTCAGTGGAGGAGCCGCCACCTGCACGTCCACTGTGAGATCACCTCTGAGCCTCTCACGTAGGGGAAAGGGAGCCAGTGAGACCCCACTTCCCAACTCTATCTGACCACCATATGGAGGCCCCCACCATAAGCCGGTCCACGCACAGTCCCCATGCACGTGTGCACAGGGGATCACTGCCAGGGAGGTGCGCGGAGCCCAAGGAGAAGGTGATGGAGGCCTGGGGCCCCGCATGACTGCAGCTGGGCCCCTCTCTCTACCCTGGGTGCTCCATGGCCCTTGGATGCTGGGGGAGGCTGGCAGGCTGAGCCCAGCTGCAGCCTGGTTGGAGGAGCCCCAGGCCAGGGCCACCAGGCCTGTTCTGTGGGGCTGCAGGAAGCCCGTGTGTGGGTGTGCTCCTCTTGGGCGGACCCCAGAGTGGCCTGGCTCTGCCAGGTCTGGGGCCACATGCCCTGCAGGAGGGTCGCCCAGGGTGGGTCCCTGCCCAGCCGCCATCTAGCCTCCCAGACCCTTGGCCTCCTGGCACCCTCACTGCATCTGTCTGATCACAGCTCACCTTCACCCCCTCACATGCCTGCTGGCACTTAAATCTCCCCTCATGACCTGGATCACCCTGCTGGTCAGAACGTGTGCCCCAGGGAGGCATGAAATTGGAGGGAAAGCCTGTCTTCCGTGACAGGATGAAAGAGGCACCTGAGCAGCACAGGTCTGGTCGCCCGTCCCCTCTTGAAGGATCAGAGCCCAGTGAGGAGCAGGGGTGGCCCTGCCTGCACCTGGAAGCCCCACCAAGGAACCAGCCACCATCCCCACCCCAGGGGCCCACTTGCCCCACCAGGAGAGCCATGCTGCCAACCCTTTGCTGGGTGATGAGTGGGCGACAAGCGTGCCGGATGGCTGCTTGTGACTGTGACACATGGGGTGATGTGACGGGCCCTCCTCAAGTCACCTCGGGGGCTACCTTCACTTGTGCCTAGGCTACAAGGAGGAAGATTAGGAGGTGACCAACCGTGCCCGGTGCCGTTTAAGCCCAGCCTGGCCTGAGCTGGCATTGTCCTCTAGGCCCCCACCCCGGCACCAGCTATCCCTCTTCCTCTGGGGCTCCGGACCATCCATCCACTTATTCTTTGTACCACTGGCTGGGCTCACGCATTCCCACATACTTTCCAAGTTCGCATACGTAGCATGGTATAAAAAAATCCTGTCTTCAAAACGGACTACAGGGGCCATGGAATTCAAGCACATGTAACCGTCTCCTCTTACTGCTTTCAAATTTATCTTTATTCTCTTCGGACCTTGGATGCGGTTTGCTGGCATCTGCAAGGTGTGTAGTTACCAAGGTTACCACAAGGCACAGGAGGAAGTGCTCGACCTTCTGTGACCAGCCAGGCAGGAGGGCAGGGGAGAGCTCGGGACAGCGTGGCCGGCATTGGAGCAGGCTGGTCCGAGGGCTGCCAGCTTTGCCCACGGACACTCTAGCCCCAGCCCAGACCATCACCAGGAGGTGGAGGGCCTGGGGGTTGCTGTGTGCTGTGCTCCTGGAAATCGGGGGCCCAGGGAGGAACCCGAAGGCTGAACTACTAGCCTCTGCCTGAGGGACTCAGCCCACCCAGCAGACGCTCTGCAGCCCTGCCCACGGGCCCCAGCTCCTTCCTCGCTAAGCACAGGTCCAGTCCCTTCCCAGATGCACAAGGACCCCCAGGTGCCCACAGCAGGATGCTCGTTGAGGGGCAGGCCCCAGTCTACACACTCATGGATCCCAATCATGACCATAGTGCTGGTGTCGATGCCGTCAGATGGTGGGGACCTCCAAGGCCCTGCACTGCCCTGTCCAGTCTGACGGTGAAGGCTGCCAGCTCTGGGCACCCGAGCCCTGGGGCCTAGCAGAGTGCAGAGGCTGGAGCCGGGAGCTGGAGAAGCGGGCTTAGCTGAGCCTATGTTTTGACTTCCCACTCAGGAGAGCAGCTGGAGACTTAAGGTTCCCCTCCTGGGGCTCCGGATGCTTGACCGGCGCCTCCCACCATCCGACCTCTGGGGTCTGAGCTGCAGAGGGCTGTGTGCACTGTGCCTTTGAAGCTGTTGTCTTTGCTGCCAGGATTGCGCAAGCCCCTGGGAGCCCTAGGCATTGCCCGCTGCCCTCCTTGGGTCGGGCAGGAAGAGTGGCCTCTGCTCAGTGAGGCCATGTTCTCTGAGTTGGGGGAGAAAAGATTTTGCAGGCACCCCAGTTGTGATGGGGCCCAGGGCTTGGGAGCATGTGGAGCTGGCAGGGAGGCAGCTGTGCAGACACCCCAGGGCTGGCCTTTCCCCCAGGGGCTGGATTCGCCAGCTGACCGCCCCCAAGGATGGGTGGGTGCACAGTTTGGGCTCTGGGGGGCTTGGAGCTGGGGCTCGGATGCACGGGTAGGGAGGAGCTGCCTGGGATGGGCTGGGGGCCCTGAGACCCTGAGCAGGCTGTGAGTTGCTGCCTGTTCTCAGCCTTCTCTGGGTGGGCCCACACCTCCCCGCCACACCGGGAGGATGCCCACTGGAGACTCTGGGTTCACAAGGGCACAGCCTGTCTTGGTGGACACAGCCGGTGGCAGACAGAAGTGTCAGCTGGGCGTGGAGTACCGTCCTGCCCCACGCCACCCCTTGGGAAGAGCCCCGCATGGGAAGGAGGGTGGCCGGCCAGGGAGGGCCATGTGAGGTTGGACCTATGGGGCTGTGGGCTCACCAGGCCCGCAGGCATCTATCTCACAGACCCCGAGACACCCCCACCGGGAAATGCACGCAAGGGACAGGAGCCCCAGCGTGTGTCCCTGCCTTCTCCTCCAGTCGAGGCCTTGGGGCCACGCAGCCCTGTCCTGCTGTCTGTGCTGCAGGGATCTGTCCTGTCCATCACTGCCGCATGGCCTGGGGTCCCTGGTCCGTCGGAGCCCAGGCCCTGCAGTGGGAGGGGGTCGGGGGACAGCCCGGGCTGGGGCCCCTCGCCCTGGGGTTGTTGCTGCTTCTACGCCTTTTCTGGGTCAGAACCGGAACCTTGTATTTTTTTTAAATCATGAAATTTCCAAATCAAAGCTCACATCCTGGGTTTCAACTGCCCTCTTTGACCCGTCAGACCTCTTAGCAGCTTCACTTGTGAGGACGCGACCCTTGCAGGTGGGGTGACCGTGTGGGTTCTGTGCTGTGCCACTGGGTCACATGGAACAGGCCCCTTTGTTTCAGGTTGTCTACAGTTTATAGGGATTTTTCTATTTTTGATTTTATTTTTTGAACATGTACGTGTGTTAACTGGCTATATGATTTAAAAACCCAAAATTGTGTCACAGGATGTGTTCAGGAAGTCTTGTTCCTGACTCTGTGTCCGGTTTCCTCCCCATTCCTGCTTCGTCTTTTCACAGAGTCTCTGTGCAGACGTCGGGTGTGTGCATGTGTATGTGCATGTGTACCATATGTATGTACCTACGTATGTGCACGTGTGTATGTGTGAGTGCACGTGCACGTATACACATACGTGCACATGTGAACTTGCATGTGCAGATGTGTGAGCACGTGTTTGAGGCCCTTGATGCTGTTGGTACTTGATGTTCTACTAATTCTAAGTGGACATTCTGAGAAGGTTTTAAATAAACCAAGGAGTCTAGGTCAAAACCTCTAAAGAAAACCTTCCAGCCTTGCTCTGTGTCCTTCAGGTCGAGTTCCGGAAACTGGAAGTCTGAATTTGGAGAAGGCTGGTGTCCGGACCAGCCCCGACACTCAGAAGATCCTGGTGGACGCCCAGGAAGCCACCTCCGTTCCCCACATCTACGCCATCGGAGACGTGGCAGAGGTGAGGCCTGTGCCTCTGCCTGCCCCCTGCCCCCTCATCCCCGCCCCCTGCCCCGGGGCTGACGCAGGCTCTGGGCTGAGCCCCAGGAGGGCTTGGCATCGCTTCCTACTTCCATGCTCCTCCCTTCTGTGAAGGGCCGTGTGGGCGCCGTCAGTGGATCCCACTGTGAACCTCCTCGCAGGTCAGCTCTGAGGGAGGCCGTGTGTGCACACCGCGGGCCGGCCTCAACCTCTTGGCCTTGGTTTACCTGTGATCTTGGGCAGTTTAACACCCCCAAGAGGCCCCTCCCCTCTTCTCGGGCCCAGCAGGACAGCAGGTCAGCTGTGGCCCCAAAGCCTCGGGAGCAGTGGGCCTGACCTGTGCGTGTGTGTGCAGCAGGTCTTCAGGAAGGTGGCCGGGGCAGGGTCCCGATCAGAGGCCAGGCCCCAGACCCTGCAGGCCTCTCAGTGGTGAGACCCGGACAGGGTGGCTCAGAACAACAGAAATTGTCTGAAGCCTGAGGTCAGGGTGTTGTGGCTGCGCTCTCTCCTCTGGGAGGATCCTTCTCGCTTCTTCCAGCTTCTGAGGCCTGGGCGTCCCAGTCGGAGCTTGGCCCATCTTCACGGGGCGTCTCCTCAGGGCCTGCATGTCCCTGTTTGTCTCTCAGCAGGACCTTCTCCTTGGATTTAGGGCCCACCCGAATCCAGGCTGACCTCACAGCAGTCCTTGCCTTAGTCACACCTGCAGAGACCCTGACTTCCCAGTGAGGGCACAGTCGGAGCGTCTGGGCAGACATGAGTTTGAGGGGTACAGTTAAACACTTGCATTTAGCACCAGGCACTCTTCTGGGTTCTGGGAACACTGCAGGAACAGACAAAAGTCCCTGCCCTCATGGAGATGACATTCTGGTGGGAGTCACAGATGACAAGCAAGTGAACTATTTCAGGTGTCAGAGATGCTTGGTGTGGAGTCAGAAGAGGTGGTAGCTGTCACCACCACCATGGGACCGTCCTTCTCTCAGCCTCGCCAGCCCTGCCTTGGCTCATGGTGGGTGGGGGCTTGCAGAGAGCTTGGCACACACATGGAGGTGGGCTGGGGCCAGGCCATGCACAGCCGGGCCTCCCTTTGTTCCTGAAGGGCCAGCCAGCCCATCTGAGAGGGTCTGTCCTGCCAGAAGCCTGGCGCCACCCAGACCCCTCCTGCGGAGCAGCGTGGACCCTGGTGTCCCTATCGTACCAGAGGGGTCGCCGTCCCCGTGGCCCGTGCTCAAATGTGAGCCAGTTGGCTGCTGCCTGGACCTTGTTCCCCGTCCCCTCCGTGAGCCCAGGCTGGTGAGAGGGTGCGTGGGGTGCAGGCCTCTGTGTCACGACTGCGGGGGCAGCTTGCTGAGCACAGTCAGAGCTCTGGCTGCTCCTCCCGCTGGGCGATCTGGCCATCTAGTCCCGTCGGTGTGGACGAGGCTTCTCATGTGCTCGCGGCCCCGCGGACCTGGCCGCTGAGCGGGCAGTGCTGAGGCGGCCCGCCGCCTGAGCCGGGGAGCCGGGCCTGTCTGCGGCGGGGCGCTGTCCGCCATGGTGCCTCCGACGGCGCTGCCAGACACACACGGCCCGGGCACTGCTGTTGAAAACGCTGTCTGCTCCCTCAGAAAGGTTGTCCTGAGCAGTCGGAACGGCTAAGGCCCCCGGGGCCCGGTGCGGGTGGCGGGGCGGCCATTGTTCGGGGAGGCATTGTGTGCCGTGCGTGGACGTTTCCGCATTAGTCAGGCCCGGTGGAATGCGCGGGCTGCCTTCACGGCTTTATCTCTGCCGATCTCCATTCATTTCTGGAATGTCAGACAGCATCTGCATTTCCTGCTGCTGCAGGGTGATTGGCAGCCAGTCCCAGGCCGTCGCGTGGGGGAACATGGGGGCTGTGCCACCCCTGCTCCCTCGCAGGACACACCCTGGGCCGGGGGCCCCCAGGAGGAGAGCGTCCGTGTGGGCTTTGTGATGGGCCGTGATGTGCATCCGAGCATACGGGGTGCTCCCAGCCATCTTAGCCCGAATCCTGGTTAGCGCAGCCGGTTGGACTTGGCAGGGTGTTTTGCCCTTTGTCATGGGGGCTGCTCTCCAAGGTCACTGGCAGGAGGAAGGGGTCCCACGAGCGAGTGTGGGAGGTGTGGCCGGTGTGGCCGGGCTCGGAAGCAGCTTACCTCCTCTTCCAGGGAAGGGGCCGTGACCACCGGTGTCTCCCCAGAGCAGGACGGGGAGCACATGGGAACAAGCTGACCAAGTCTGGGGTTTTCTGGAAGGGAGACGCCCCACTGGGAAGTCAGGGTTGGGGGGACACCACACAGACACACTTAGGGTCATGACAAAGTTACTCCTTCCTTCCAGGGGCGGCCTGAGCTGACGCCTACGGCTATCATGGCCGGGAGGCTCTTGGCGCGGCGGCTCTGTGGCCAGTCCTCAGACCTGATGGATTACGACAATGTGAGTGTGCCCTGCTCTTCAGAGCACTAAGTCCAGCCTGAGGAGGGGCAGCTCGTTCTGGGGGTGCGTGTGTGTGCAAGCGTGCACTTATGGCCGAGTGTGTGCGTGTGTGTGCACGTGTGGACGTGTGCGTGTATGACCGAGTGTGCCTGTACATGTGCGGACGTGTGCATGTGAGTGTGCTTGTGCATGAGTGTGCGTGGGCGTGTGTGAGGTGCGGCCCAGGAACAAGTGAGGGTGTCCGCCCACCTAAGGACTGGCCTGCAGCTACTGCTCTGCTTGTCCCCACGTGGGGTCTTCACTTTGGGGCCCGGGGCCGTGCCTGACCTGGGGCCCGCCCTCCAGGTCCCCACGACGGTCTTCACCCCTCTGGAGTATGGCTGTGTGGGGCTGTCAGAGGAGGAGGCTGTGGCTCGCCATGGAGAGGACAGTGTGGAGGTGAGTCAGGGCCTGACGGGGCGGGGCGGCCAGGATTCAGGCTGATGTGGCCCCCACACCCCGACCACGGCTCCTCCCTGACAGTCCGGGTGGGCAAGTGTGAGTGTGGGTGTCCCTGCTTCCTGGGGCCTACAGTCTCACAAAGTGGGGCAGGGGGCCCAGAACGAGCAAGGGCTCTGTGATGGGTGGGAGTGATGGAGGGGCCTTTGGGGTGTGGCCCACCTCACCACGGCCCGTGTCTCCCTCGACCTGGAAAGGCTTCTCCTGCCCTCCGACCTCTGCCCTCCTGCCCCAGCCTGGCCCTGCCCCCAGGTGCCTCTGCCTCCCTGTGCCACCTCCACGCCTCTGGTCCTTGCGGGCCTCCAACAGCCCAGACCTGGGTCCCCACCCGAGGAAGGGGTCGTCATCAAATGGGGGTGCCTCTGGGGTCTGCTTTGGCCACAGGGGCGCCCCGGGCAGCTGGCGGGATGCGGGATGCGGGATGCTTTGAAACCTGCCAGGCTGTGGGTGCTGCTGCCCATCACGGGCAGGCTGGGAGAAACCGGACCCCACGTTGCCCCCAAAGTGGCCCAGTGCCCTCTGGGAATGAGCCCCCAGCTCCAGGGCCTGCTCATGTCCGTGCACCCCATCCCCTCCATCAACAGCACTTTATTTGCTGTTTTTGTTTGATTCGTCACAAGTGCCTTGGGACATATGTCTGTGGCTTTCCACATGGGTGTTTTATGTTTCACGATGTTGAATGGCCAAATCCCCTTTGTTTGTTTTCTTTTCAGTTCTGTCTTCGTTAGAACAATATTCTCTGCAGGTTCATTAATTAACAATGGCTGTGCAGCACATGTGAGGGCTCTGCTCACATTTTACTCAGCCGCAGCCCCACATGCGCTGTCGGCCATTCTCGGGCGCTGAAAGCCTTTGTCCGGCAGCTCCGGTGTGGGCCGCTGCCTCCTCGCTTGAGTGAGGGCCCGGCAAGCGCCAGGGTGCCTGAGGGAGGCCAGATGGGCGGCTGGGCCCGCGGTTACCCTGCCTACTCTCTGCAGCGTCCGCCTGGTGTGCGCTTCTTGGGCTCTGCATTGGGGCAGAGAGTGGCGCTTGGCCAGGTGGCACCCACTCTGCTGCCGTGGTTTTGGGGGGCCTCGGGGCTGATGGGAGAGGGTCTGTCTGCAGGCTGCCTGCCATGCACAGGGTGGGGGTGACCTCTGAGGCCAGTGAAGCTTTGTCCGCGCCCCAGACCACAACCTCTTGGCGGAGCAGGTGGCTCTGGCCCCCTGCTGTGCCCTCGCCCCGCCCATCTGTGAGATGCCCACAGGCTCGTCTTGCCACAGCCACTGACCTCGGGAACTGATACCTTGTCACTCAGGTGTATCACGCGTATTATAAACCACTAGAGTTCACGGTGCCAGAACGGGATGCGTCCCAGTGTTACATAAAGGTGAGTGCCCGCCAGCCTGGCTGGGGCACACGGGAGGTTTGGGGCTGAGGGACCCCCACCACCACACGTGCCCTTACTGACCATGTGGCTTTCAGGTGGTGTGCCTGCGGGAGCCCCCACGGCTGGTGCTGGGCCTGCACTTTCTTGGCCCTAATGCGGGCGAAGTTACTCAAGGATTTGCTCTGGGGATCAAGTAAGTCTGGAGGACTGTCGGCCATTTCTTAGTGCTCAGGCTGGCGTTCCCTGTATGTTGGCAGCACCACAGCCGGAAGTCTGCTGCGTCGAGCTGGCTCACATGTGCTGGTTGTGTTTTCAGAAAGCATCTCCCCAGTGGGGCAGGTCTAGTCACCTGAGAGTCAGTCACATCCATCTCTGGCCAGGCCACTGGCCAGAGGGAACAAGCACATGTCCCCAGCCAGCACTGAGGGGCCATGGTGTGGGTCTTCTCTGCTCAGAATGAGGGTTGAGGGCTGAGGGCCCAGGGGTCACAAGCAGGGCCTGGGCATCGAGTGTGCTGGGAGGGCCACCTGGTGGGTGAGTGACTCCAGGACTGGTCATGACCACATGCCATGCACGGTGGGGGCCCCGGGGCAATGGAAGCTCTGGTGGGAGTGGGTTTCTGGGAGTGAAGATGTTGGGCAGCTGGACAGGGGCTGTCAGAGGCAGGAAGGCTAGAGGTGAGGCAGAGGGAGGGGCAGAGAGGGCTGACCTCACAGAGGAGGGTGCGTGGACCCCTGGAGTGCCCTGCGTGCTGTGGGGGAATGGGGGTGTGGCCGAGAGCCAGCCTTGGGGGTGCAGGTGGGCAGTCTGAGGACAAGGCGAGGGCTTGAGGAACAGACTCATACCTAGGAAGGCTGATGGGGGCCATGAAGGCCGAGGGTCTAGACCAGACACCCTGGGGGCACCCCAGCTTCCCCCACGGGCAACGGTAGTGATTATAAGACAAACTGGCCAGTAGAAAGATAATGTCTATCTTCTGGCAATTCGCAGGAAAAGGAGTTAAAAATAAATAGTAGAAAGCTGCCAGGCCTTATTTGAAACCTGAAAACTTAACTAAAACACCAAGACCCATTTTGGTTGTCAAGGGTTAAAGGATTTGACGCTGTAAAGTGGTGACAGTTCTCCAGCGTCAGGACAGTGGACACATAGGAGGCAGGAGCAAGTCAGTGGAGTGATGAGGCCCACTTTTCAGACAAGGACTGCCCATCGGGGGCTTCCTCTCCACGTCTGAATCCACATACCGGTTGTTTGTGCTGGGGATTCACCATCAGATGTCCTGACACTCGTGCGCTTAGATCCAGGAAGAGTTGGTGGTGCAGCTTGAGGTCCACATGCATTGTGCCCGCAGAGAGGGGGCCGGGCAGGGGCGGTTGGAAGTGGGCTCAAACCCATCCCCACGCCTTGATGGAGAGGGAGGGGCCCAGCAGAAGGTCCAGCTAGAGTACAGCCTGAGATGGGCCTGTGCCCAGTAGGCGGGGGGCAGTAGGAGGCCAGGCTGGAGCCTAGGGCTGGGCAGGGGAGAGCTGGGCCAGGGGCGGGGCTGCCTGGTTGCTGCAGCCTTGAGGTGTTTGCTCCAAGGGAGGTGGGCCACGGCCAGCACAGGTTTTGGCAGGTGTTCCTGGCTGCTGGCTAGAAAAGAGAGGGTGGGGGCCAGGGCTGCGGGTCGGCAAGGAGGCCCTCCCCTGTGTGCACCATCCCTGGGATAGGGGATTTGAACATGCCTCCCTGTGCTGACTTGGCCCCTGAATCATCACCCCCGTCCCCTGGCGTGCAGGTGTGGGGCTTCCTACGAGCAGGTGATGCGGACTGTGGGCATCCACCCCACTTGCGCTGAGGAGGTGGTCAAGCTGCGCATCTCCAAGCGCTCGGGCCTGGACCCTACCGTGACGGGTTGCTGAGGTTAAACAGCCATCCCTCAGGCCCAGGGCACACGGCACACCTGCTACTCCCCAGCCAGGCTGGGCAGAGGCTCAGATCCAGGTAGGCACGTGGGGTAGGTCCTGTGTGTGAGGGGGTGGGTGCCTCTGTGAACTGCTCTCCAGGTGCGGGAGAGGCTGCACCTGCCGTGCAGGTGACCTCAGGCAGGTGGGCCCTGTGCCCAGGTCACACAGCTGGGAAGGGAGGCCACCAAGGGCCCCACCCCCCATGGAGCACTCCCAGACCCCCCACTGGGCTGCTGCTGCAGGAGGTGTGGGAGGCTCACCCCACAGTGCCTGTCATGGGGGACATGGGTGTGGAAAGCAAACCCCAGGCTGAGGTCAGCAGGCCTCCCTCCCGCCTGCCCTGCTCAGAGCTGTGCCAGCACCTTTCTTTCTTGCCCAGAAGGTGGAGACGCAGCCTTGTACATGTAGCCGCCTGCACATCTGGTTCTGTTAGGCTTTGCAGAGCTGGGCAGGGTGGGTGGCCGGAAACCCCTGGTGTGATGTTCGTCCTGAGCCTCCTCTAGGTGGAAATTAGTGAGTCCCTGCCTGACCCTAGCCAGAAGGATGCATGTGGTCAGGGCCTTTGCACTACTGGCCCAAGGGTGTGTCCCCTGGCTGTCAGCCCCTCCTGGGTTGAGGTCCAGAGGGCTGAAGGGGACTGTGGACACAGCAGTGAGTGCCCACAAGATGCCCGCAGGCAGGCGTGAGGGGCCTGGCTGAGGCCAAGGGTCAGTGGGTAGTGGGCCAGCCCCAGGGCCTCTCCTGGGGCACTCCAAGCACCCAACCCCCAGAGCCCCCAGCCAGGGCTGCCTCTGATATGGACAGGCCAAGGGCACCCAGAGGAAACCCTCCTCAGGGTATCACCAACACAGCCCCTAATTCCAACATCTCAGAGTATTTGTGACAGCAATGTGCCAGCTGGTGGGGGTGGGAGAGTGTGGGGCCACAGGGGTGCCCCCTGATGACCCCCATCCTTGGCAGGACGCTGGAGCCTAGGCCACGTCACCTCTGCCTCATGCATCTGGACCAGCTGCTGAGTGCCCTGCAGGGATGGCTCCGGGGGCTGTCGCCCCAGGCCTGCTCCTCGCACCCCCAGACGCTGATGCCAGCCCATGACGACCTGGGCAGAAACCCCACCGTGGGCTGCCCTCGTCCGAGCCCCCTGGCATTTCCAGAGCGCAAATAAAGAGGGTGTTTTTCTAAAGTGTGCTCTGCCTATGGTGTCCCTGACGTAGCCCTACGACAGTCACCCACCTGTCACCCCCCTGCTGGGTCTCTGTATGCCTGGTGGCAGGCGGGGAGGCTGGGGAGGGGTGGGAACACCGGCTCTGTTCCAGAGCCACCTGCCAGTGGTGTAGCTGGCGACAGGGGCTGGAGGACCTGGAGGCTCTGCCCCCCATGGCTGGCACCTCCTCACTGTGCCCCCATCCAGCCTGTCGGCTGAGCCCGCTGATCCCCATGTCGAGGCCCGCCAGGCCAGGGAGGCCCGCCGGCACCACCGTACCTGTCAGTCAGGCGGAGAGACAGCGCTGACAGGGACGGGCAGGGCCGGCATTGTGCTGGGGCTTTAGCGGCGGTTAATCTCGTGTCTTCCCTAAGAAAACATCACTTAGTCTGCCGCCCGGGAGCCCTGGGTGGGACCCCGCTTGTCAACGAACAAAGGAATGTCTTTGCACCTTAATGGGCCTGCGGGAGCCTCAGACACTGCTGCTCGCGTGAAGCGTGTGCGGAGGCCCTCAGACGCCCAATTAGGACGCCAAGTGCTGGGCGGGGCCGGGCCTCGGACAAGTGCGGCGCGAGATCAGCCGTGTCCCATTTAACGCACGGCTGGCGGAGCCCCGCCAGGGACCCTGAGGGAGGGCGCGCTCCACGCCGGGCGGGGCCTCCCCTCCAGGGAGGCGGGGGCGGGGCCCGCGGGGGTCAGCTGACCGGGGCGGGGCCTGAGACGGCCCCCTGCTTCCCGTGACCACATGGGCGTTGCAGCGGGTCTGGGAGTCTCCGTGTGCACAGGGCAGCTCCTTGAGGCGAGTGCCGCGCCAGGTCCAGGCCCTGCATCCCCTTTCCCAGAGCGGCCTTCCTCCTGCCGTGTCCGCGACGTCCTTTGGCAGGTTCACGCAACCGGTGTGTCTCCCTAGGAGGGAACGAATCACTCATGGTGCCCGGGACAGCCCTGGGGCGCCGCCTGGGTTGGGGTCCCTCCCCTGCACCGGGCACACACGCCCTCAGGTCAGCGTGGGCAGGGCCCTGGCCCAGTTTACAGGCACCGGGAGCCCCAGGATCCTGCCGTGAAGGGTCTGGCCGACCGACCGCTGTCACCTGGGCCACCGTGGGGCCTCGCGCTGGCCTTTCCACGTGCGGGGAGGGGGACCACTGGAGCAAGGTGTGCAGACCCACACTACCCTTGCCTAGGCCCTCTGCCCCACACTTAAGGAGGGGCCGTGAGCTTGTGTCTCAGGCGTGAGTCAGCATGGGGAGCAGGACATGTGCATGCACTGGGCTGCGTGGAATTCTGTCTTGCATATCCCTCGGGACTCCCTGGCTCCAGGGTCATTGCATGGCCACCGGCCCCCTCTCAGGGCCCAGCCCTGCCCAGTCCCTCCTCCCAGATAGCGTGGAGAGGGGCCAGAGCCCCACAGGCCAGGTGCTCTCCACCTGGGCCCAGGGCCGCCTTCCTGCGCCTTGGCATGTTTTTATGGTGCAATGAAAATATGATTTTAATTCCTCAAATTGTTCCTTGTAACCTACAATTACCCCCGACGTCCTGTGCTCATCGCTCATGGCTCCGATTGCGCAAGGAAGTGGGGCGGCTGCCGCTGGGGGCGAGGCCCACCCCTCCCCTGCCTCACCCTCTTCTGGGAAACCCTCCAGCCACCAACCCCGCCTTCCTCCAGCCCCCTGAGGTGCTGCCCTCAAAGGTCCTGAGGCCCCTAGGAAGGCAGATACTCAGGGAAGGTGACCAGTCCTGGAGGGCTGGACTGCAGACTCAGCCTGGTCCCCCTGCACACTTTCCACAGGCTGCTGGTGCCCCCCAGCCTCTCCTAGCTTTGCTGGATGCATAGCAGGGAACACCCCTACCCCCATACATGCCAGCCATGCTTTCACGTGGCTGGAGGCCCAGCTGAGGAGGTGACCACAGTGCCCAGCCAGGGGCTCTCACAGGCAGAGTTGCCCCATGAGAAACTGGCATCAGGTGGTGCCTGCAGGTCAGGGCATCTGTCCTGTGGCCTCAGGTCTGGCTCACCTCGCCTGGCCCAGGCAGCAGCTCAGAGGTGTGGCCAGTACCCTGGCCCCAGCACACTCCCGAAGGTTGGGCCTGAGCCCCTCACCCACCGCTCACTGCTGGATGCAGAGCTGCCAGAGCAGGTGGCCCAGAGCCCCACAAGAGGGCCACCCTGAGTGGACCGGACCATGTGCTGGTTCAGAGACCCAGGGCCATCAGGCCTGCTCAAGCTCTGGGTTCCCAGCCCACCCTGGCCAGGGGCCCCTTGTGGGGCTTCACTGCCCAGTGCTCACGCTGCGCACATTCTTACGAGTCCACGTGAGAGGCTCCTCTGTGCTGGCCAGTCTGAGGCAGGAGCCCCAGGCTGTTCCCACTGTGCCTGGGCCCTGTTCCCCTGCCATCCACCCAGTGCGTCTGCTCAGCCGGCAGCCGCCTCGTGTAGGGAGCGGGCTGACTCCCCCAGAGGTTTGCCCAGCTCCTGCTTCCTGGGCTTCCATGGAGCCCCAAGCCCTCCTAGGGGGTCAACAGCACAAAAGACCCTCTCCCAGGACTACAGGCAGTAAAAGCGGCCCCTGCAGCCTTTGGGCTGGCCTGCGCTGCCTCTGCCTCCTCCCACTGCTTTCTATCCTCTCCTGGCCCTCCCCCCACCCCCACATCAGGTCTCCCCAGGGCTGCAGGAGAGGTCTCCCAGAGCCAGGAGGCCTCACGGGGCAGCACCTTGTGCCC
This sequence comes from Camelus ferus, assembly GCF_009834535.1. Classification (NCBI taxonomy): domain Eukaryota; kingdom Metazoa; phylum Chordata; class Mammalia; order Artiodactyla; family Camelidae; genus Camelus; species Camelus ferus. The sequence continues at coordinate 10,114,408 of NC_045727.1, forward strand.
AGACCTTGCTTTGTTCTTCCTCTGCCCCCATCGGAGCTCGCTGCGCTCTCGCTGGATGTTGAGTGGCCCTGGGAGCTGCCTCAGGTCCTTTCTGTACCAGGCAGGGGCATGAACACTGGCCTGGCCCCCTGGAACAGAGCAGGAAGGATGAGGAGGGGCCGCTGGAACAGGCTCTGCGCATCCCAGGCCCGTCTGCACACCAGCCAGGGGAGGTGCCTGACACTGCTGGCTAGTGTCTGCTGGGCCCTCTCCAGGTAGAAGGGGCATTGCCCAGGCCAGGAGTCCCAGTTCCAACAGGGCCGGATCATCGAGGGGCTGGGCTGCCAGGAGCCTCCCTGGGAGAGGCTGGGGAAGGAAGGAGGCACACAGGCACCTTTGGGGCAGGTCCAGCCAAAAGTATCTGGCTTTGGGGACAACGAGACAGTTCTGAGATTCTTCTGCCAAGAGACTGATAACTGGGAGACATGAGCTCACGTGTACAGGCCACTCTGATGGTGCACACATCCAGCTGGGGGTCCCTAGGGGCAGGGGCAGGGCCGGATGATGCCAAGAGGGACGGCCTGGGCTCCCATGCCCAGCACTCCAGCATCGCTGCCGGGCCCACCTCCCTGCCCAGCAGGTGTGGCCAGAGTCACCACTCCCTGTTCCAGACCCGCATGACAGGGAAGCTACCTCGACAGCACCTGGGCAGCACCCCCTCTGGCTGGCGCCACGGTGTGCCGGGAATGAGAGGGACAGAGGCTGTGTGCCCGCCCCCAAGTAGCCTGGGCCCGACGGGAGGTTGAAGCCTGCTTCTGCTGACACGCTGGGAGGGAGAAGACTGTTACACAGATGCTGCTTCTTAACCTGCAGGAGCTCGGTCACAGGTGACAGGTGGGCGGCCTTCAGACCTGGGTCTGCCGTCTGTAGAGCAGCACGGCCAGGGCCATGCTGCTGAGCAGGCCTGGCCAGCCGTCCTCTCTCCCCCAGGCCCGGTCTTTTCTGCAGCCCAGCTTCTGGAGCTCTCGGGTTTCTGGTCCCGCCCCGAGGACTCAGGGAGCCTTGCGTGTCCTGGGCCCCAGCCAAGCACCTGTGCCTCCCCAGGGCCCTGCAAAGCATCTTAAAGCTGAGCTCCCCTAATCCCAGCCCGACGTGGTTTATGGTGCTCGGGTGTCCCTAATCCTGAAACCCAAGCGGGGTCCCAGCAGCCATCCCAGCGCCATCCAAGTGGGCAGGAGGAGGACGCCGTCCCTCGTGTGCCTGCTGTTTGGAGCTGGCCCCCACCAGGGACAGGGCAGGGAGCTGGGCCACAGGGTGAAGATCTCTGGAAACCGTGGAGGCCTGGCGGGTCCTCTCCAGTCTCTACCTGGGCGCCCAGTGGCAACAGGCCCCACTCAGGTCTTGAGGCTCCAGCCTCTAGGGTTTCAGGGGATGGTGATCTGGCCCTGCAGTTCCACGGAGTTAAGTTTTGTTTTGTCTTTTCTTCCTAATAAAATCAGGATCTTTATGGCTTATGACTGACGATCAAATAACACCAAAGCTTGGGAACAAAGTGGGACCACAAACAAGAGGCGCTGTGGCCCTGTAATGTAGCAGCTGGGGGCCAAGAGCCTGCCGGGTCCAGCTGCCCACCCTGCCCTGACCCAGTCAGGGCACCAGCCAGTGGGCAGGGCACCCACAGGCCCCCTTCTCATCATAGTGAGCAATGTGGCCCCCATGTGGTGAGAAAGGCTAGCAGCCCCTCGTGGTCTTAGCATCTTTTAAGAATTTTACACCCCTGAGTTCCCCCGAAGCAGACGTAAGAGGCTTCTGAGCAACAAGGGTCAAGACGGGACAGAGTGGGAGGCGGTCACAGCAACGTCTGGATGTGTTTCTCTGGACGAGTGAGAAAACTGATGCCCAGACCGCCTAGGAGCCCCGTGGGCGAGCTGGTGCAGCCAGGCCCCTGCCTGTGGGAGAGACCGGACGGCAGGTGAGCCCTCAGAGCTGCATTGTCCTGCCCTGGTGGCTGGAAGTGGGCTGGGTGATTGGAATAATAATGTCCTGACAGCCCGCCAGCGGCTGGGTTTCCATAGCTCGGACGGTATTTGGTTTTCAAAGTCTTTGGCAGGGAGATGGCCTACAAGTGGAGTGTTGTTCACGTCGGCCCGTTCTCAGCAGCTCAGAGGCCACCCAGTGCCTGGCTCCTCTGCAGAGGTGCCCGGGCACGCAGGGCAGGGTGCTGCGCCAGGGGGCCCGCCCACCACCCTCCAGGGCCACCATGAGGACCCTGCCTGTCCTGGGAGGCCCTCTGGGAGCGGGGTCACTTCTCCAGCTGCCACCTTGCCTCCCCCCAGCAAACACCTGGCCCGCAGGCCTCACCCAGGCTGCTCCCTCGCTGCTGCCTCCCCCTCCAGGAAGAACACCCTGAACAGCGTTTCTGTCCTGCCCTGAAAGAGCCTCCTCTTCACGTCTCTGTCCCCTGTGCGGTGCCCGCATACACACTGAGGCACAGCAGCTGGTCACGTCGGTGGGAAATCTTTCTGGCCATGTTTTCTGCTGGAGGCAGCTCAGAGCCTAGTCACACCTCCCTCGGCTCCCCAGCTCTGGTTCTCATGTGCCAGGGCCGCACAGGGGAGCAGGACGCCAGGTTGGCGGTTTCACTAACCCTGCAGCGGGCACGGCAGGACTGGTGTTTGCCAAGCAAATGGCGGTGCTGGAATGGGCAGTGACTGAGCAGCTTGTATAAAGCTGCCTTTTTCACAGACAAAAGTGATCAACTCTACACAAAATAGAAGATACCTGTTTGAAGACACTGAAGATCACCCAAAGCCGTCAGAAACTAGAGGGAATCCACCCACTGGAGAAAAGAACACACTGGGTGAGATCCACGTTGGAAAGTCTAGTGTAGCGGTGCCTGAGAGGGAGGAAGGGGCTGAAAATACATTTGAAGAAACAATGACCTAAGATGTCATGAGTTTTGGATCAACTTACAGATACAAGAATCTCAGCCAATTCCACACAGTATAAACCCCCAAAGCCCCAAACACTAAGGCACAGCATAGTCAAACTCTTGAAAATCAAAGATAAAGATAAAATCTTGGAAGCAGCCAGAGAAGTAAGGACACAGTACACATGTCTGATTACACAGCAGAAAAAATGAAGATGGGAAGAAACAAAACCAAATTTATGTTTGGAAAGAAAGCCGTCCCGGAAATCTATGTGCAGCACAAACATTATTCAAAGGTGGGAGAGAAGTGAGGACACTTCAGTGACAGCAGGGGTAACTGCCACCCGCTGTGTGGACTGCAGGGACTACAGCAGGAGGTTCCTTGGGCTGAAGAGAAATTACACCAGGGAGAAATGAAGAGATGGTGGATGAACAGGTAAACTTAAAACACTATTTTTCCTTCTCTTATTTTCTTTAAGACACTGATAAATGCAAGAATTATAACAACGCACAATTTGGGTTTATATGAATGAGAACCTATGACAACAGCAAAAAGATGGTTGCAAATGGAATGTTACAGTTACAAGGTTCTTACGCTTAATGTGGAGCAGTACAGCGTTAACTGTAAGTAGGTTATAGTAAATTAAAGATGCATGTTTTAAACTCCTAGAGCAACTACTAAATATAACACAAAGAGGTACAGCCTCTTTGTGGAGTAAACACATTTGACCACGTTCAGCACCTATTTATGAAAAAAACAAGGCTCGCGCAACATAGGACTCAGAGGAAACTCCCTCGCCTGATAGATGGCATCTGTGAAAATTGTCGACAACTCCCACTGGACTTTAACGGCGGAAGAACAGCCACTGTCCTTCCGAGACGAGGAACAGGTCAAGGACACCTGCTCCTGCTTTTACCAAACTTTATTCCTGAAAGTCCCGGCCCCTGCAATGGGAGGGGAAATAACAGAGTTATACGCATTGTGTGTAGGTACACATGTACCCGTTACACACAGGCATACAAATGACATTTGATGTGACAGAAGAAAGCACAGCCGTCTGTATTTGCAGATGACATGGTCACGTACATAGAAAACCCCAAGGAATCTATAAAACGAGTACTAGCACTAATAAGTAAATTTAGCAAAAGCTCAAGATAAAATGTCAATTCTATTTTTCTATACTAGCAAAAACAATTGGAAAATTAAAAATTGTAAATACTCTTTACAATAGCATCAAAAACCATAAAATGCTTAGAGGTAAATTTGACAAAATTTGGCAAATTTGTACCCTGAACTCTATCACGATTCCTTGAAAGAAATTGATAAAGATTTAAATAAATCAAGGGATATAATCTGTGCATGAATTGGAAGACTTGACACTGCTAAGATGCTCCCTATCTTCAAATTTATTTATGGATTCAACACAATCCCAATTAAAATCCCATTAGAAACTGACAAGCTGATTTTTCCTATAAATCGACAAGTTGATTCTAAAATGTGGATGGAAATGCAGAATTAGAATAGCCCAAATAATTCTGAAAAAGGGAAAGAGGTTAGAGGACTTGAACTATGTAATTTTAAGTCTTACTATAAAGTTGCAGTACATAAGACAGGATGAGTTGGGACTAAGGACAAAGATCAGGGGACCAGAATAGAGGGTCCAAAATTAGACCCACCCACCCAATCACAGTCATCAGATTCTAATAAAAGTGCTAAGGCGAGGTGGCAGAGAAGAGGATAGTTTTTTCAAAACAAAAGCTCCTAGAACTATGGGATTTCTCTATGGATAACAATGAACTTTAACCCATAACTCACACCATACATGAAAATTAATTCAGAATGCACCACTGACCTTCATGTAAAAGCTAAAGTGGCAGAACTTCCAGAAGTAAACAAAGGAGAATGTCTTTATGACACTGGAGTTGCATCATTTCTTAGGGTGCAAAAGCACTAGCCATCAAAACGTAAAGCTTCTGCTCTTCAAAAGACACCAGGGAGAAAATGAATAGGCAAGTGACACACTGAGAGAACGCTTTTTCCATCATGCATCTGACACTTTGAAATTCAGAATGTGTGCAAAAACTCTCACAAATTAACAAAAGATGATTAACAATCACATAAAAATACGGACATCATTCGTTACCCAGGAGACAAATCGAAACCACAATGAGCGATCACTCGATTCCTGCCAGAATGATTAAAATTAAAATGATTAATGATACCAAGTGTCAGCATGGACGTGGAGCAGCTGGCATCTTCATGCATTGCTGGAGGAAGTGTAAAAGTTCCAACTGCTTTGGAAAACTCTTGGCAGCTTCCTATTAATATATGCACCTACCCCATGACCCAGCAGGTCCGCTCCCAGGTATTTACCCCAAAGAAATGCAACCTTATATTACAAAAGGCACTTGTTCAAGAATATTCATAGCAGCTTGATTAATAGTAGCTCCGTGCTATTAAGATCTGTGCACTTCACTGAAGTAAATCTTACATCAATTGGGCGGGGGAGGGGCGGGGGACCCACAGCAGCAACACTGGCTTCCAAAAGCCTGTCTCAGAAACAAGGCTGGTGGCTTATAAGCAACAAAAATTTATTTCTCACAGTTCTGGAGGCCAGGAAGTCCAGGGTCATGGCACCAGCAGATTTGGTGTCTGGTGGGAGCCCACTTCCTGGTGTATAGACAGCTGACTTCTTCTGGGTCCTCACATAGTAGAAGGGGTGAGGGAGCTCTGGGCTCTTTGATTAAGGGCACTAATCCTATTCACGAGGGCCCCACCTCCTGATACCATCACGTGGGGGATTAGGATTTCAACATAACACATTTAGGGGAGGGACACAAACATTCAGTTCATTACAAGACTGAAGCACAAGGAACCCCAGGGGCACCAGGCTCAGTTCCTCAAAAAGTTAAATGTAGTGTTACCCTATGACCCACCAATTCCACTCAAGGAATATGCCCCAAAGAAGTCAGAGTAAGGAGTCTGATACATGTACACCCATGCTCACAGCAGCGTTAGTCACAGGAGCCAAAAGATGGAAGGCACTCAGTGTCCACCAACAAATTTATGGATAAACAAAATATGGTATATACATGTAAAGAAATATTATTGAGCCTTACAAAGGAATAAAAATTCTGATAGGTGCCACACCATAATTAAACCTTTAAAACATTCTAAGTGAAATGACAAATAGTGTATAATCTCCTTTATACAAGGTGCTTAGGCAAATTAACATAGCCAAAGTAGAACAGAGGTTACCAGGGGCTCAGGAAAGGGGTGGTGGGGAGAAGTGTTCTGGGGACAGAATTTCTTTTGGGGGTCATAAAAAAGTTCTGGAAAGGCATTTTTTGATGGCCTGGCCCAGTCTGATCAAGGTTTAGCACAAGCCTGCTGCCCACTCTCTGCTGACCACACTGAGTTGCCCTGAGCTGCCAAACTGTCGGGAGCTCCCCCTCTCCTTTGAGGCAAGGAAGTTTAAATTATCAGGTCAATTAGGGAAGACACAACAGAAAAATACAAATTTCACTCACTTCCAGAAGGCGCTTCCTGGCTGGGTGCCACTTCTAGCATTTTTGGCTAGGCAGCTGAAAGCCCCGCAGACCCTGAGAAGATACAATGTAATCGTTGATTCGTTTCGATGATCAAAGCGAGAAAGTTTGGGTGTAAATGCAGATAACATTTCAGGGATGGTTTTATGAAAGGAGTCGCTAGACCAGGGCAGAAAGGGGGCTGGTGTTAACATCATTTCCAGTGACCTCTGCCACCTTGGTCCTGGTAACCCTCCCCGACCTGGGGGTCCCCAAGGCACGAGGTCCTGGGGTTGCTTCCCCCTGCTGCCTGGGCACCGCGAGGACGCGGGGCGGAAGCAGGGGCCGCGCACGGAGGGCATCAGCTCCCCCGGCACCGGCCTTCCTAGTGTCGGGGTGCAGCCTCGCTGGGTGAGCGGCGCCCACGGCGAGGGAGCCGGGCCCACAGGGGACAGTCTCCGGGCCACCCTTCCCTGTCGCTCCTGGGCGGCAGGTGCCCAGCCCGGGCCCCAGGCAGGTCTCCAGCGAGGCGCACTCGGCGAGCACACCGGCCGGTGAGCGCTGTAGCCCCTGAGTGACCAACCCTCCCTGGTGCCCTCGGCCCCCAGCACCCCTCTTGACGCTCAGAAGGAACTCAGGGCAGTGACTTGGGGTGAACCAGGTGGGCGCCACAGCCTCTCAGTTAACCAGCCCTCAGCGCCAGCCCTCGCCGTGCGCCTGCGCGCGCGGCCCCGCCCGCCGGACGGACACAGCCCTCCCCGCGCCTGCGCCTGCTCGCGCGGCCCCGCCCTCTCTCGGGGCACTCGGCGCGGCGTCGGGCCCGGCGCGCTCCCATCGCCCCCCGCGCCACACTGCCCCGCTGTCAGGGCTCGGAAGCGCCTGCGCGATCGCGTCCCCAAGGCGCACGGCGCAGGCGCGGCTCGGTGGTAGCCCAGCGTGGGGCTAGCCGGGGTCCGGCGCGGGGACGTACGGGGCGGCGGCGCGCACGCAGGGGGCGTGGCCGCGCGACACGGCCGGACGAGAGTCGGGCTGCTCTCTCCGGGCGTTGTTAACTGCGGCCGGAGGGTCAGTGGGGCGGGGTCTCCGCCTTTCGGTCCCTTCCTGACTCCCGGTCCGCGCCGGGACTGTGCGCTTCGAGCCTCCTGCCGGGCCTGGCGTCGCCTCACGGCGGCCGGTCTCGTACGCTTTGTTGGTGCGCTCGGGCTCGCCGTCGAGGGAGCCGGGCCGTCGAGGCCGGACCTTGCGCGGCCGCAGGTAAGTGGGCTTCGAGCCGCGGCGAGTGACCCCGGGCCCGCGTTCCGAGTCCGGGGTCGGGGTCGCGGGAGCACACTCCCCCACCGGGGGATGGCTGAGGACCCCGCTCCCTGAAGTTGCGAGAGCTGGGCGGGTCCGTCCTGGGAGGGAGGGCGTCGGCACGCGGGCGCGCGTGGTCAGTCACCACCTCACCTCGCGGATGGCAGGAGCGAGAGTAGTTCGCATCATTGCTTTTTCCAGAGCTCGGTGAGGACCTGGACTGGGCTCGGCAGTGGACGGCATTCACTCGTGTGCTGTGTCTTTGGCCACTGCTGCCCTAGCAGGTGTTTTAGTGTTAGGATGACACGGGCTTTCAGGTGGAAGACCCCCCAGGGTGGGGGGTGTATCTGAGGTTCCAGAAAGCCTAGGTGGCCGAGGTAGGTGCTGGGGGCTCCTGTGGCTCCGAATGCTGCAGGCTACCCTGAGAAGTGCTGGGTGGAAAGACCAACAAGCAGTGCCTTCCCAGAGGATCTCCCATGGTGGGGATAGGTAAACAGGTAGGAAGCTGCCCCGAAGGTGAGTGCAGACCGGTGCCCCTAGGTAGGAGCCAGTGGAGCCTCGGGGTATTTGTTGAGGGGGGGGGATTGTTGGGAAGATCGCGCAAGGGGTGAGTGAATCCTTTGTGGAGGCCACGAGTGGACCTCTCGTTGCAGAGAGACTGGAGAGGTGGCTCCCCTCAGGCTGAACAGTGGGAGGGCTCCTTGCACTGGAAGGGAACCTTACCTTCCGACCTACAGCCTCCTTTACTATGTCTGCCCCTCTTTGGGCCACTCAGCGGTGGTGATCACTGCTCTCCAGGCCCTTTGCAGGGGTGATTTTGGGGCAGTGAGAGTACACAGAGCAAGTGGGATTTAATTTGGGGGATCAGGTGCTGGGCTGTTGGCAGGGATGGGGATGCAGGGAGCTTATTTGTGGTGGGAGTGGCAGCACTCTGGGTAGTGAGGTGAGTCTCAGAAGCCTGGGAGAAGGCAGGCAGGTGACACCTACATTGTCACGGTGCTGTGATGTAGAGGGCGGTCATGATGCCGGCAGTGTTCTTAGCGGTGCTGTGTTTGGGGCGGTTGGGGGATGGTTCAGAGGACAATGAAGTCCATAACTGGCCTGGTAACGCGTGGTGACGTGTGTGGTCTCTAGAGCCGGGTCAGCTGCCTCCGCCACTTGCTGGTTGGTGTGTGGCTGCAGACAAGAGATTTCACTCACCACTCTGCTTCAGGGTGGTAAGAGTACCAGCCTCGTCCTCGTCAGGGTCAGCGTTGGGCATGAATAGAGCGTTCAGTGAATGGGTTACTGTTGTCATCCTTCTCCTGAAATTCCCCAACAGCCATCCAGGCTGTCTGGGGAAGCCCAGGGGCTTCTGGTCTGGCCTCTTCCTTTCCCTGGGACTGACATCACTGACATCACATCTGGCTCTTATAGCATCCCAGGTGGTGTTTGCCACCTTCTCAGGCCTCCCAGCCTCCTCCCACTCAGAGCTCTGGGTGGGGTGCCCAGGTTGGCCCCCTGTTGCCCAGTGGTCATGGTTGGGCCTAGTTCCTGCTCTTCTCACCTTGTTTTTGGACAGATTGCCTTGGATGGTGGCCTGCGTCTGACAGTCCCATCGCTCCTCTCTGCTCTTCTGAGGTCGCAGCTGTCAGCCCTTCAGCGCTTGCTTGGAATGCCAGGGTTTGCCACGGCCCCTCCAGCCACCTCTGTCCTATTGTGTCCCGTGTGCCTTCTTCCCACCCTGCCTGGACGTCTCTTCTTCCTTTCTCCTCTTCCTTCTCGCAGTTGGCGGGGCAGCTTGTGCCTGCTCCCAGCATGCCTCAAGGCTGGCGCCGTCGGCAGGGTCCTCGCAATTCTATCTGGGTGGCAGCCAATTACGCCAGTTCACGCCTTTGGCGGCAGGTGGATGGGGCCTCTCCTGGGGTCACACATGCACCATTGGTGGATCTCTGGATCGAGCAGCCCTGCTGTAGGGACCTTGTGTGCGTGTGCACAACCATGGAGCAGATGAGCACAGTGGGCCCTGCTCCTGGCGGTAAGCCTACAGAGAGGGGGCCCCCAGTGATGCCCATGGCCCCCTCTGGGTGGACTCCCACTGGGTGCCCGACTCAGACCGAGGCACCTTCAAAGGTTCCCCTTGGCTGCTGAACCGCTTCTTGGCCCAGCTGGGTGATTACATGTCCTTCCACTTTGAGCACTACCAGGACAACCTCAGCCGTGTCTGTGAGGTTCTTGGGCGCCTGATGGGCCAGGCCTGGGTGTGGGCAGCCCCCTACCTCAACGGGGACCTGCCCTTGCCTGACAATTGTGAGCTCTTTTGCAGAATCTTGAGGAAGTTATTTAAGCCCTGAACAACTTCACTGAGTACCACGCTGCGGTTCCCCACCTTTTGACTCCGGCCTTGAGCCAGCCGCCCGTAGCCCCGCAGCTGCCTGTGATAAGACAGTACTTAGCTCGGTTCTCTGAGGCCCTGGCATTCAACATGGGCTCTCCTCCCAGTCCCAGCTGCTCTGGCCACCTCTGCTGTTTCTAGTTCTGACTCCACATCCAGAGATGCTCTGTCCAAGCAGCAGCTAGCCACGGAGAGCAGCCTTAGGCCCGCGGAGCCTCCTGCCTGGTCCAGTTCTGCATGCAACACCGTTCCTGGTCCTGGGGGGTCAGCTTCCTCCCAGCCAGGGGTGGTGGCCTCCAGACTTTTCCCTGCCCTTACAGAGTCTACTAAACCCTCTGCCCAGAAACCAGGTCCCGCTCACCCAAGGGGTCCAGAACTCCAGAAAACAGAGGAGGTCTCTGAGACAGAGGGAGACCAGGAGGCACCCTTAGGTAGCCCACAGAGGGCAGTGGACGCCTCGGAGACCCCAAGAGAGCCACCATGTCCTCCCGTGCCCCAGCCCACAGCCCTGGATTCTAAATGTGCAGGTGCAGCAGTGCCCCCTCATGATGAAGTGGCCTGCATAGCCAAGGAGCCCCCAGCCCCCTGTCAGGACAGTGGCATTGCCAGATGACTATAGATGTAGCACCAGGTGTCTCTCTGTACACTTGCCCTGTTGCTGGGCATTGGTGCACCTGTCTGAGCATACACGGCTCCTTAGCACCACACCCCCAGCACAGGAGGACACTGGCCTCTGCCCTGCCCCTCAGGCCCCGACTCCCCCAGTGGCCCAGAGGCTGCCTCCTCCCCCAGCTCTCAGCTACATCTTCACATCTTGTTGGGGAGTGCTGTCTCACCTGGCCTGTTCCCACTGGTCGATCAGTTCCCCACCTGCTATTTGTACTGTCCTTGTGACTGTCTCCCTCCTTCCCCCCCCAAAACTGACTTCCTTGCATGCTGGCTGGGACTGGACTGGGTCTGCCATGCCAGCCCTTTGGGCTTGATTCTTGTGTGATACCTGCCTGGACCCCTACCTCAGTGTTCACCACATGTAATCTCTGTCTTCTGGGCTGGAAATTAAGGAAGGCTGCATGGAGGAGGCAGCTCCTTTCATTATCCAGTGTGAGTAGGGTGTCTTGGCAGAGGAGGGCGCTTCCCTGTGGGCCTCCTGGCATCCCTGCCTCACAAGAAGGCTTAGACACAGGGAGGTGTGGTGGGCACCTCCTTGCCCTACCAGCTCCTCCCAGGCGTTTGCCCTGCTGTAGGAGCTTCTAGTCATGCCAGGTCTTCAGGAGGCAGCCCGGGCCTGTGCTGCCCTCCCTCCTGCTTTTCAGCAGTCCTGCTCCCCTGCCCACATGTGCATGGCGTGTGTCACTGCTCAGACCCCGACACAGTAATGACCCATGTCTCTGGGTAGACTGAGCCCTAGGGCAGGTGCTCTCCCTCAGTCAGCTTTGTGGTCCTGGTACACAGTTGGTGCTCATTAAATGTGTGTGAGCCCATGGCTGAGCTGTGGTGTGGTGGCTGCTGACAGCAGAGTCCTTGCCCATCAGCAGGAGCAGAGGCCTAGCCCCCAGTGCCTAGTCAGCGTTGCAGGTGTGATTTCTGATGGGGGCTTGGAGCATCGCAGGGTCTGGCTGAAGGGGTTGGGACAGAGTGAGTGGGAGTGGGAGGCTCGGTGGGGGCAGTGTGGCTGGAGGTCGAGTGGGGAGTTAGCAGTGGACCAGAACTGTGGGGCTGCAGGGCCAGAGGGCTGGGGTGGAGAAGGGCTCATCCTGCACGGGGCAGGTTTCCTAATGACCAGTGAGGTCAGCACCGGACAGACACAGTGCCCCTGCACGGAGGGCAGGTAGGCAAGCATTTCCAGTCCATTGGGGTTTTGCAATTGTGGAAACAAAGCAGAGCACCTTTTTGGAAAGTAGGAGGGAAACATAAGTGGAAATGTGAACTGCAACTGAAACGATTCATTTTAGGAAAAACAGTTACAAGTGGGTAAAACGTTTTAAGTCAAATAGATACCTTTGGGATTATTTCATTCAGTAGTTTGCTGGAAAAGGCCCTGGGTCCGGGTGGTGTTACTTGAGAGTTACTCTAAGGCTCAGACATCCAGTAAGTACAGCACTTGTAGCTGTGCATCTTAGAAAGACTCTGAGGCGGCGGTGGCTTTTACTGATCCGATGTGAGATCTGGACGGTCCTGCCCAGCCTGTTCGCACTGCTGCCCCCATGCTGTCACTCAGGCCCGGCCCTCCTGTGGGTCCAGGGTTGTTGGCAATGTCAGGACTCTTGTCTGAGCTGGTGAGATGCCTCTGGCCACAGAGCCTGGAGCCGCCCTCGGACAGACGCCCAGTCAGAGCCCCTCTGCCCAGCCTGCCCTTTCTGCTTTCACTTAGTGGACCTGGAGTGAATTCCTTCAGCTCGAGATTGTCCTCTTCCCTTGTGACTCCTGGGCCTCTTGGGGCCTGTCCTCCCAGACAGCTCCTGGGGCCTGGGTTGTGGTAGCACACCTCTCCTGAGGGCTGGCTCTGCGGGACAGGCCTGAGGGGACTTGGGCAGAGACCAGACAGATGGCCTGTGAAGAACAGGTCCTGCCATCAGGCCTGCACCATGAAGGGAGGGGCAGGAGGGCAGGCTTGGTGGCCAGGCTGTAGGCTGCCCATTCCAGGGTGCCTGCGTGGTGCAGTCAGGGGAGGCTGGAAGGGAGCTGTGCCCTGCCTTTGGACAGAGGTGATGACCCACCTGCTTTCCCCTTGTCGGAGGGAGGAGCACACGGCCAGGAGTGAGCCCTGCACGCAAGGTGGCAGGAAGGCCCTTGGGTCATTCCCTACTCTTGGCTCTGCACAGGCAGGCAGGCAACCCGGAGGTCGGTGCTCTGGGGACACACAGCCTGGCAGGGTTTGCTGGGTGTGCTCAGGGTGGGCTGGGGTGTTGGGGCCTGCTTTCCATATGGTCGTGTCTGTCCGTCACTCCCTTGGAAATACCCGGAGGTTTCATTTCCTAAAGCTAAGACATGGGGCACTGTGGGAGGGCTTTTAAAGCACCTGACTCCACGGAAAATTCTATGTCTGGAAGTATGGAGGATGAGGTCCTGTTTTGTATCTCACATTTTTTTAAAGCTGCAAGAATGAGAGGACTTCGAAATCGGTGTGGACAGATGAGCAGCGGAGGACGGAGAACTTTGAGATAAAGCCAAATGAACAGAGGGATTTCGTTCACACACGTGGTGCTGCTCCTTATTAACGGGGGTAGGGTGGGCCATTCTGCGAAAAGAACTGGAGCAACGGGTCAGTTACCGGGAACGGTGACACCGGGCACCTGCCTCTACCAGCCATACTCTGGGACAGAGTTAATGTTAAAAAGTCTTAAAAGTACACAGGGAGATTGGGGGTGAACTGTTTTTGTGCTGTGATTCCAGGACTTGGATGTCGTAGGTGCCTGGAATTGCAGGAGGCGTGGAGGTGCTCTTTGGCACTGTTGGTGGGAGCATCACAGGCCAGGATTGGCCGTAGCAGCCCTGGGCCTGCCTGCGGACAGATGCTGCTTGCTCTGTGGCGGCATTGACCTCCAAGCCATCAGAGTAGCTGGTCCTCACAGGGCGGGGGGGAGGGCCGAATGCCGCCACGTTGTGCACTGGCCGGAGCCCCAGCAACTATTAACAGCCCAGAGGTGCAGCTGGGAGGAGCAAGGTGACGGGGCTGCCGGGGCCGAGTTGTTATGGTGGGCACCAGTACTGCAGAAAGGAACCTCCGGTGTCTCCGCAATCCCGTCCATTGCTGTCCCTCGGCCGACGTGGATGGGTTCCTCCGGACACATCTCTCCACCACTGTGAAGCACAGGTGGTGCACTTGACTGCCCCGTCTAGCGGCCCAAGAAGCCACTGCACCTTTCCTGAGCACTGATCTCCACAGGTGGGTGGGCCCTCGGCATGGCCCAGCCCTGCAGCCATGTCCCCACTGTCCTCTGCAGGCCTCTGCTTGGGCAGCGGGGCTTAAACGACAGTGTGTTTCCTCCTGGTTCTGGGCCTGGATGTCCGAGGTCTGGGTGTCATGAGGCTGTTCCTCCTGAGGCCTTTCTCCTTGGCCTGTGCACACTCTCATCTCCCTATGTCCCCATGGCTGTCCTCAGGGTGCCTGCATCCTCCTCTCATGAGGACACCAGTCCTGTAGGTTTGGGACCCACCCGTGTGACCTCATTTAACCTTAATTACCTCCTTAAAGGGTCCACCCCCAAGCACGGCCATGTTGAGGTGCTGGGAGTAGAACTCAGTGTCAGGGGAGGGAGGTACAGGTTAGCCCACAGTAACGCCTGAGCTGAATTCCTCTCTTGTTTTTGCAGTTTGGGGCAGTGCTCGTCAGCACCCTTCCACGTGGTCCCTGTGTGCAGAGCTGTCCCAGTCCCCGACCAGGACGTGCCCCATTGTCCCGTATCCAGGACTCCTTTTCCTAAGAAACCTCTCCCTGCCTGAGGGTGCACAGACATTACCCTGTATTTCCAAGTTCGGATATTTCCTTTTACGTTGACTTTGGAATCCCCTTGTAACTAACAGAGACGATCTGCTGTCATCACAACCTGTGAAGAGCAGACCCGCCCACCTGCGCCTCACCTGTAACACAAGTGGGGAATAAACGTTGGATGTGTGAAGCCACAAGTTCTGGGGCTTGTGTTTTCCACAGCATGACCTAGTCAGTCCTGATCGATAGCGCCCTGCTTCACCTCCCCACAGGGCACGGGCTGCCAGCATCAGGCTGGTGCTAGGCTGGCTGCACCTGTCCCTGGTCCCCTGTCCTGTACATGCCTGGCTCTCTGGTCTGGCCTGTCCCCACTAATTAAATGGCTCTATACTGAGTCTTCATTATCTGGTAGAGAAACACCACCTCTCTACCCTGGTTCTGCAAATCATCTTAGCAGGTTTTTGCAACATGTTTTATCCCAAACACAGACTGAGAGGGTGGGACAGGGGACCACGGTGTGGCCGTCACCCAGCTCTAGGGGTGGTCAGCCCTCACCCTGGGGTCACCGTGTTGCTGGACTGCCTGGCCCAGCACGATGTCCGGGATGGCAGGCGCCCTGAGCTCACTCTGTCTCTCTGGGCTATAGATGGGTGATCTGTTCCAGGGCATGAAGGGTGAGCCAGGGAAGAGCCCCTGGCCTGCAGGGCACCCTGTTCCTTGTCCTCCTGCTTTGGGGGTGCTCGTCCACCTGCCCAGCACCCTGTCTCCCCATTGGCGGGGCTGTCCGAAGGCGGGGAGGGACGTCTCTGGGCTGCTCTCCACCCATGGTCTGGGCGGGGAGCCTGGGCCGGTGGTCAGGAGTGAGCCCGCGCCCTGCCTGGCGGGTGCCACTCTTCATGGCTGAAGTGTGGCTGCTGCATGACAGCCCAGACCCCTGCTCCTCCCGGCTGTGCCTCTGGGCTGTTAGCCCCAGGAGACAGCAAGCTCAGCGCTTCTGCCGGCCAGAGACTCTGCTAGGCCAGGCAGACTAGTGACACGGTGCCCCCAGGGCAAGGGCTGACCACCATGCCACCACACCACGTGGTGGCATTTGTCTCTCCCACCCTCCTGTGAGGAGAGACAACTGTGGCTGCTGGAAGCGCCACATTCCCCCCAACGAGTCCTCGGGCAGACTGTCCACTGTATACTTCTGTGCCGTAGGCAAGGCTTTCTAAAGGCCATGTGTGGGTGGGGAGGTGGGAGGCCCATGAGGGCCTGCAGGGTAGGGATCCAAGAGGCACGGGGTTGGCCGGGCACCTGGTCAGCGTGCTGTCCCCTGGGGCACAGCAGCCTCACCACCTTGGCCCAGTGTTCTCCAATGACAGGGTGCAAAGGGGCTTCAGGTGGTGGCACCTGGGAGGGTGGCCTGGGCCAGTGCGGTTCTGCCCCTGCGCCTGCCATGGCCTCCCGGTCCCTTCATTGTCCCCCCACCTCCAGCAAGTTGCTGAAGTTCTCCAAGCCTCTCTCTTGCCTCCTGTAAACTGCAGAGAGTCGGCCTCGGGGCTGCACCCCGCCCACTGTCCCTCCCGTGAGGTCAGTGTGAGTGTACGTGTACCAGACAGGTGTGGGCACGGAGCCCTGGCCCACGGTGGGCACGGTGCACGACGGGATGTGTGGTGCATCGCTGCGCGTGTTCCCCACTTGAGGTGGCCTCTGCCACAGGAGCAGCCACTTGCACCCCGGAAGAACATGCCCCCCAGCACCACCCTTAGGGGCCCCCTGGCACCAGTCCCTGGGAGCGTTGTCTGGGCACAGCCGTCAGCACTAGGCAGCTGGCCCCTGTGGACCAGACCTCCTGGAGGAAGTGGCCCCAGTGGCTGGCAGTAGCCCCAGGATGGTCCCGTTTCCTGTAAAACTCAGAGCTCTTCCCCAGGAGCAAGCAGGCCGCGGCCTCTTGTTGGCCGGGGTCCCACCCCTGCCCGTAAGTGCCGCAGGCCGACTGAAAACGCCCAGTGGGCTTCCTTCCTGCCATCCCCAGGCTCCATGGACCCGACAGCCCTCACCCTGGTGTTTCCTCTCAGCCCAGCCAGGATGCCCGTCCCCCAGTCCCAAGGAGTCCCACTCGCAGCTCAGCGCCCGCAGCTGCAGGAAGCACCTCTCACACCTCGTGTGTTCACGCCTTGCCCGCCACGCGAGGCTCCAGGAGGCTCACTGCTGCTGTGGTGGTGGCGGGTTAGGGGAGGTCGGGCGCGGTGGGCTGGCGGGAGGGTCCTACTCAGCTCTGCCCATGCACCCAGTGCAGCATGTGGACCTTGACCCCCAAAGAGGAGCCTGGTCCCAGGAGTCTGGCCTCTGATGTGTTCTTCCCCAAACGCGGGGGCAAGTCAGGAGGGGCGCGCAAAGCCCCGAGGGGCTGCACGGGATTCAGCTGCCCCGAGGGGCCTGGGATGCTGCCCTAGGGAGGTGAGGTCGGTGCCGCTGCTGCTTGGGGTGTGGGGCCTGCTGGAGAGGCAGTGTCCCCTCCTGAGAGCCGGAAGCAGCCCAGCTTTGTGGGAGAAGTGACTTGCTTCTCTTGGATGGAATACGAGGCTCGGGCCCAGGACGAGGGGGTGGGTGGCCGTCTTCCCTGGGGTCTTCAGTAGCACAGCACTCGGCTGCACCCCAGAAACCGTGTCCATAGCTGTCCTCTGAGTTCGCTGTGCGGTTCACAGGTCACAGGGAGATGCCCTGCCCACGAGGGGCCCAGGCTGGGCTTGGGAGTCTTCCCTGTGCCCCCAGAACAGCCGGCACCAGGCCTGCCAGCCCCGGGCCCAGCACAATCAGGCACCACTGAGGCTGCCCCCTGGCTGCTGGGCAACACTGTGCCAGAGGCAGGCAGGCCTGGGACCCCACCCCCAGGAGCACACAGAGGTACATCAGGCCCGGGGGAGGTGGGAAGGGCCTGCCTTGGGGAAGGCGGTACAGGGATGGCGCCCGGTTCCCTGTCCGCACTGGGCTCTGAGGCCCGCAGTGCACAGGGCTGCCTGTGGCACCGCCCCCCCCCCCCACATCCCCCCCCCACCCTGGGATGGGATCTGCATCTTTGAAGCCACGGATACTGACAGAGGATTCAATGAATCCAAGGTCGCCAGCCGGGCGTTGACAGATGCCCGGCCACGATTCTATTTCTGATTTAATAACCGAATGGGAGGCTGGCCCTCGGTAATAATTAGGGCTAATTACTGAGGAGGTGTTGACAGACGGGCTGAGAGGAGACAAACTACCTTTATCCCGGGGCTTAGAGTCGGGTTACCGGCCGGCGCTTTCTGCCCCTCAGAAGGAGACGCTTCAATCACTCACCGAGGCTTCAAAGGGGAAGGGGCCCTGACAACGCCCGGGCCTGGAAAGGAGCGATGAAGTGGGCCTTTGACTCGGACGGCCACATAGAGCCCTGTCCAGAAATGGTTTCTTTGTGAAGTTTGAGTTCCCCGGGCAAAGCTGCCCCTGCACTCGGGCCAGGAGGGGCTGCGTGGGTGCGGGCGGGCGGGCTGCTGCCATGGCGGGCCCGACCCTCCCGGTCCCTCCTGGGCTGGGCCTGCGCTCGGCAGCCCATAGGGTGGGCGGGGCGGCGCGTCGTGTTTTCCTGGGCCCAGGAGCGCGTGTAGTCCTTTGTGGCCGAGAATGGCAGGTAATGGGACAGAGATGGTCATCTGCTCCCTCAGGCCGCTCCCCACCATCCGCCCCGTCTCACCTGGAGCACAGCTTCTCCACAGCCCTCATGGGCAGGCCCGGCCTCTCTGCAGGGAGCTGTGTCCTCATGGGCAGGCCTGGCCTCTCTGTAGGGGCAGGGTGTGTGTCCTTGGCCTTATTTATGGCCTGGGTGTCACTCGCAGGGTGCCCCAACCCCCGTCTTGAGCGGTGAGCCAACATGCTGGCTGGGCTGCTGACCCCGGGGCCTCAGTCATGAGAGGGGATGACTTGGAGGATCGCCCTGTGTCGTGGGCTGGTGGTCGATGCTCTGTGTGTGCACCTGCTGACTCGCCTGGTCTCCCTGCACTTCAAGGACCCCAGTTCCTTCTGTGAAGCAGAGGTTTCCCAGTGACTTGGCCTGGACCGTCCAGGCCACTGCATCTGTAGTGTGGCATCGAGGGCCGGTTCTGGGATTCAGGCCCTGCCGTGGTCTGCCCTGCTCAGGACAGCCTGTCCAGGTGTGGCCTGGGTGGTGCGGAGGGAGGGGGTCTCTTCCTCCTGGCCTGGAGTCTTCCCGCCAGAATGGCCGTGCTGCTGCAGAGAAGACGGTGTCGCTGGATCAGCATCCCCCTTTCCCACGTGCCGCCCTGCTCCTGGGAGGAACAGGGTGGAGATGGTGAAAGATCCCAGGAAGTTGCCTGACTGAGTACTGACCGCCCTGTGTCGGGCACTACTGATGAGTCTAAGTCTGTTTACATTAGGGCAAAAATAGGATGGTATATTTATTTCAATACGGGAAGCACTTAAAGAGTGGCCTTACGTCTGTTTAAAGTCACCTGGACTGGATTAGAAACTGGCTCTAAAGCCAGAACAATCCATGCAGAAGACTGGGTTTTCATGACATATTAGGTAAATAAAATACCACTAAATGCAGCTGGAGAAAAAACAGCCTCCAAATATTGTCCAATGTGTTTTATTTGAAAAGTAGCCTCCCAGAAGATGGCGGAGAGGGCAGCGGCCCAGCACGGTACCGAGCGGTGGTGGAAAGGTGCCCACAGAGATGGGCCAGTGCCTCACTGGTGGGAGCCCAGCCCGGAGCTGGTTCAGACGTCCGTAGTTTTCCCTCAGCCCTCCTCCCGTCCAGGACCCACTGGGGACCCCATGACGTTCGGTCGTCACATCTCCTTTGGGTCCTCTTGGGGTCCTCTTGGCTGTGAGCCTCCCATTGCCCCTCATTCATGAGGGCCCTCCACTGGGACTGTCACATCTTTTTCTTGAGATTAGACCGGGGTTTGGGTTTCAGGAGCCATCACGTCATATCGGGGGTGTGCTGACCTCGATCACCTGCTGGTAGCAGGGGTCAGGGCCCCTGGTGAAGCTGCCCCCTCCAGGCTGCTCTCTGAGGAAGGCAGCCCCCCACCCCACCCCGCACACCCCTGCCAGGGTGGGAGTTCTGCACAGATTTGACTCCTCTCCCCTTTGTTTATTTCTTGAATCATTTCTCTCATTGCTGTGGACTCGTGGGTCCTTCCCACAATTGTGAATGTCCTGTCATGCACTTACAGGGAGTCTTAACATGTGTCTGCAAACCAAACCCCTGCCTCAGAGCCCTCCTCTCACTGCCCCAGTGGTCAGCTCACCCCGACCCTGGCCCCAGCCCCGGCCCCTCCAGTCTCGCCGTCCACCTGGCCCCGCCCTTTCTAGAACTCTGTGTGAAGAAGGCCACGTAGTTGTAGCCTGTCCCTCCACCCCGTGATTCTCTGGGGTTCGTCCACGGCGCTGCACCTATCAATACTTGGTGCCTTTTGTTATTGCTCAGGAGTGGGGTCATTTAGGTTATTTCGCATTTGGGCAGATTCTGAGTGGAACCTTGAGGAGCAGCCAGGGACAGGCTTTTGTTTACACATCGCTTTCATTTCTCTGGAATAAATATCCGGAGGCAGGGTCTCCGGCAGCATGACACTCAACTTCGAGTTCCCGGAAGCCGCCCAGGCCTTGTCCAGGGTGCTGTGCACAGGATGCACTGGGCGTCCCCACCAGCGTCCCCACCCACACTTGGCTACCTCCTGAGCCCCGAGGGCTGCTGCTGCCTAGCATCGTCCTGTGCTCCCAGCTTCGCTGCTCTGTGCATTTCTAAACTGGGTCATTTCGTTCCTGTTGAACTTTTTTAAAGTATTACTGATATACAGTGAAGTGCACGTATTTAAAGTGGCTAATTTGACAAGTTCTAGCACTTGTGTGAGCATCGCCACACTGGAGACGTGAGCTAGCCCTGTCCTTAGGGAAACCTCAGGGTTCCCGCTTGACCCTGTTAGTGCCGCTCCGCCCCTGCCCGGTGCCACTCATCTGCTTCTTGTCGCTGTAGGTGTCTTGCATTTTTTCGAATTTTGTGTAGACAGAATCATGGTATTGACCCTTTTTCCTGCTGCATGTACTCAGTGTCTTGATTTCGAGGCTGATTCCCGTGACCGGCGCTGGGCCCTTTATTGTGGCGTGTGTGTAAATCACTGCTTGCTCAGCCTGCGATGGGTGTTTCGATGGGTCCCAGTTTGGGGCTTTTTTTTTTTTAAGAAACAGCCAAACTTTATTCCAAAGTGCTGCTCCCAATATATTCCCATCAGCAACATGTGAGAGCTTCTGTCACCCCTGCGGGCGTGGCCGCCCTCTGACTATGGAAGCCTGCAGTGCGTGTGCCTGTGGTGTTTGTTGTTTCCATGATGCCCAGAAGTGCTATGTTTTCATGTCCTTTTTTTCCGTTTGCGGATCTTGGCTGAAGTGTTTATGTAAATCTTTTGCCCATTTCTAACTTTTTAAATTGATTTTTCTTTGTTTTCCTACTGAATTGTGAGGATTCTCTATACATGCTGGTTACATGATTTGCAGGTATTTTTTTCCCAGTCTGTACCTTGTTTCTTCACTTTCTTAGTAGTATCTTTCACAGGGCAAAAGTTTGTAATTTTGTTGAAGTCAAATGTATTCATTTTTCTGTTACGGACCAAGCTTACTGAGAGTTGTAAAAATTGTGAATGGTGAAAATTTCACCTCTTGGGGAGTGATGGAAATGTTAGCTATCTTGGTAAGTGGTGGTGGTTTCATGGGTGCATACATCTATCAAAATTCACCAAATTGTACATCTGAAATATGTGTAGTTGACTGTACAGGAATCATACCACAATAAAGGTGTTAAAGAAAAAAATCACATTTCTGTGTGCTGAATTTTGCCAGATGCTTTTTCTATATCCATGTAGCTGATGTGTGCCCAGGTTTTTCTTCTTCGTGTGTGAATCTGGTGGAGTGTACCCATTAATTTTTGAATGTTGAATCAGCTTTGCCTTCCTGAAATAAACCCTAGGAGGTCATGGTGTATTCTTTTTATATACTGATGGCTTTGATTTACATTTTTTTGAGGATTTTTACATCTGTGTTCATAACAGATACTGGCTTCTGGTTTTCTTTTCTTGTGTTGTCTTTGTCTGGTTTTGGTACTAGGGTCATGCTGGCCTCAAAATTGGGAAATGTTTCCCTTTTTTCTGTTTTCTGGAAGAATTATATAGAACTGGGGTGATTTTTTTTCTTTAAATGTTGGATAGAATGTACCGGTCAAGTCATGTGGGCTGGAGTCTTCTTTTTTAGACAAGGATTTTAGCTAAAACGAAGTTCTTTTAATCGCTAAAGGGCCATTCAGGTCATTTCTTCTAGGTGACTTGGAAGCCACCTAGTCTGTGGTCTTCAATTCCCATTGCATCTGAGTTGCTGGGTTTATGTGCATTGTGGTGTTTATAGTGTTTCCTTATCGTCCTTCTAAAGTTTGTGGTGGCTAGTGAGAACCCTTCTTCCCATGTTATCTTCTCTTTTTCGTCAGTCTAGCTAGAGCTTTATCTGTTTTATGGCCCTTTTTAAAGACTCAGTTTCTGTTTCTGCTGATTTTTCTACATGGTTGCACTATTCTCTGTTTTGTTTCTTTCTGTCTGGACTTTATTTCCTCCCTTCTACTGGTTTTGGGCTCATTCTGCTACTCTTCTTGTTTCTTGAGGCGGGAGCTAGGTCACTGACTTGAGACCTTTCTCCTTTCCTAATTTGGCGCTGGATGCTCTAAATTTCCTCTAAGTGCCCCTTCAGCTGCACCCTACAAGTTTCAGTAATTTCCATTTTCATTTTCAGTCAGGTCCTCTTTGGGCCATTGATTATGTAAAAGTGTGTTGTTTATTTTCCCAATATTTGGAGATTTTTTTTGGTTAACTTTCTGTTATTGATTGCCAGGTTAAATCTATAAGGTCAGAGAACATACTCTGTATGCTTTTGGATTTTCTACATTTCTTTTTGCGATATAATTGACATGTGGCATTATGTTAGTGTCAGGTGTACAGCGTAATGATTTGCTATTTGCGTGTGTTGCAGAGTTATCGCCGCGATTAGTCTAGTTAGCATCTGTCACTTCAGATAGTTACACAGGTTGCTCTACATTTTTTAAGGTTTAGGACACAGGATGCGGTCTATCTTGATGAACATCCCGTATGTGTTGGGTGGAACGCTCACATCATGTCCACGAGGTCGGGGTAGACGGTACTAGGTCTTCTGTGCTATTTTCTGGACTTGTTCACTCTACTGCGAAGGAGGAGTTGCGTCTCTGGCTGTGATTACGTATCTGTTTCTGCTCTCGCTTCTGTCGGTTTTTCCTTCACACGTTGTGAGGTTCTGCTGTTAGCTGAATACGTGTTCAGGACTCGTGTGTCTTCTTGCCTCTGATAACAGTCCTTGTTCTGAGGTCCACTTTGATGTGAATACAACTACCCCAGCTTTCTTGGCTGTTTGTATAGTATAGCCCTTTCACAATTTTACTTTCACTTTGTCTATGTTTTTATATTTAAAGTAGGCTTCTCCTGGGTATCTTGCATAGTTGGGTCTTTTTTTTTTAATTCAATTTTTTTGAGGAGTAATTAGGCTTATTTATCATAATTTTTTAACGGAGGTTCTGAGGACTGAACCCAGAACCTTGAGCATGCTAAGCACACACCGCGGAGATAAACCTCCTCCCTCTTTTTTTTTTTAATAGCATATAGTTGTTGGGTCTTATAATTAATATGCTGAGAGCGTTTACGTTTATTGTAATCACTGTTACGGCTCTATTTTGGTGTCTCATTTTGTTGTTTTCTCTTTTTCCTGAAGTTTTGGTCTGCTGCCCTCTCCTTCTAGCCCTCTTTTGGGTTTTCTGGATATTTTCAAATACCTTTTAAATTTTCTATTGACGTTTTGGCTATATCTCTTGTGTGAAATACTATGTTTTTAATAGTTGTTCTAGGGATTACACTGTATCTGCTTAACCTTTTGCAGTTTTCTTAGAGCTGTTTTTTTCCATTGCAAGTAAAATATAGAAAGTTTACAACCACATGGGGTCCCCTCACCGTCCACCCTTCATGTATTGAAAATCCCACCAGACAGTGTTAATATCTTTAACAATATACATGTTTGCTTCAGAGGAGAAAATTTTTCTTTTACATTCTCTTTTTTTTGGTGGGGGGAGGTAATTAGGTAATTTGGTTTGTTTGTTTAAGGAAGTTCTGGGGATTGGACCCAGGACCTTGTGCGTGCTAAGCACGCGCTGTCTTTTATAGTAATTTACCCAGATAGTTACCATTTTCCTTCCTCTGCCTTCTTGAAGGTCCACACTGCTTTCCGATCTTTCTTCTGAGCTGTAGAATCTCCTCTAATATTTCTTTTAGAGCACATCTCTTGGTTTTCATTCGTCTGAGGGTGTCTTTATTTTGCCTTCATGCCCAAAGGAAGATTTGCTGGGTGAGGAGTCCTTTTCTCTCAGCACTGCCGTCTGACCCCCGCGGTTCTGATGAGACACTCACATTCATTCAGACTGTTAGCTCCCTGTATGTGGCGTGCCGATGCTGCCCAGGTTTTATTGCTGTGACTTTTCAGCAGCTTAATTGTGATGTATGATTGTCTTTGCGTTTATCCTGTTTATGATTCATTGAGTTCTTGAATCTATAAATTTTTGTCTTTTCCCAAATGTGTGAAACTTCAGGCATTATTTATTCAGGTAATTTTCCTACTCCATCTTTTCCTCTTCTCCTCAGACTCTGGTGATGTGAACGTTAGACTTCTCCTGTCATCCCACAAATCCCCACTGCTCTGGTCGTTTACGCCCGTCCTCTGTCTTTCTGGTCTCACACTGGGTCATTTCTCTTGACCAGCCTTCATGTCTCCGACTCTCACCTTTATGATCTCCCATTCCATTGCTGAATGTTTTTCTTTCAGTAATTGTATTATTCTGTTCTGAAGTTCCTTTTAAAAAAAAAAAAAAGTTCTCTCTCTGCTGAGAACTTGCCTTCATTCATTTCCGACATGTTTACCTTTGCTTCGTGGAGTATACTCATAAAAGCTGCTTTAAAATCCTTATCTGACATTCCAACATCTGAACGGTATCGAGGCTGGTGTCTATAAATCGTTTCCTTGGAGAAGTGATCTCATTGCCCAGTTCTTGTGTGTGGAGCACTTCTGTATTGTGCCCTGGACATACCTTGCGTTGAGTATGACGTTGGGCACTCTGGAGAATGTTAAGTTTGGAGTAACAGGTAGTCAGCTCAGTCAGATTTGCACCACAAGTTCTGTCTCACCCTCTGTGGGCTGTAGTTTTAATCTCATTTCCATTTTCAAAGCTTTGATACGCTGCTTTGGGTCTGTCCTGGGCGTGTGCAGCTTGGGGGTGCCTGAGGTTTTCCTGGGCTCAATCGCAGAAATAAGGGGTCTTTTTCTTCATCCCTTCCCAGAGGACCCAGCTGGACAGAAAGACGGGGTTTCTCTCAGAGTCACGTCCAGGCAGCTCCAGATCCAGCCATCCCTGGGGCAGTGGCAGAGCAAACAGAAACACAAACCATCAGGGAGCTTGTCTTTTGACTTTTTAGAAACTAGGATTTTCTATGGCTTTTTGGCTATACCTCTTATATTGTATACTATCTTTTTAACCAAATCTAAGGCTTACACTTTTTCTCTGCACTGCTGTTCAGAAATCAGTTTCTATCCAAGTTTTAGGCACCACTGCCTTGCAGCTGTGCAGCGTGGACCCACCCTCAAGGCAGTGCCCCAAGACATGGAAGAAAAACAGGAAACCTGGGCCCGTACAGGTCAGTTCTCCAAGTTTTTGCTTGTCTCCAAAGTCTTTCTGCTGTTGTTCACTTTTCAGACTTTTCAGGTAAGTGATGTTCATTTTTTGTCTCGAGTTTTTAGTTGCAGTCAGGCAGGTAGAGAGCAGAGAGGCGATAGGGAGCCTACTCCCCCCGGCCGGAGCCAGAAGGTAGTTTTACACCGGTATTTCCACTGCTTTCTGCTTTATTTCTGCTTTCTCACTGCATCTGTTTGCCTGGTATGTCTTTGTCTCTCATTTTTGCCTCTTGGAGTCACTTTACTAACTTTTTCCGTACTGACTTGTGTGTGCTGTGCCGTGACTGTTTCCTCCCTGTTTCTGGCCACATTTCTGACTTCAATGATGTCTTCTGAAGAAAATTGTGATTTTGAACTTGGTCCACGTGACATTTTCCACTCTGTGGAGTGTTCTGTCGCATTCTGCAGCCGGTGGCCGCTCGGGTAGCGCCAGGCCCTGCTACCGTCCACGGTGCTGCTTTGAGCGTCCCGGCGCACGTCCTTGTGCGCAGCCGTGCGGACGCCTTTAGGGTGTTAAGAGTGGCTGCTGGGTCGCAAGGTGTGCGAGACAGTCCCCGCCTGCTTTCCAAAGTGACTGTTTTAGATTTTGCCCCAGTTGCCTCACATCTTGGTCAACATTTGACAGACTGTTTAATTTTTGCAAATCTGCCAGGAGTGCAGTCATAGCGCATGGTGGTTTTGACAGGCATTTCCAAGGTTATTAATTAGGTTAAACATCTTTCATGTGTTTATTGGACATGTATGTTTCTTGTGAAATGTCTGTTCAAGGCTTTTGCTCATTTTTCATTTGGTGTTTGCTTTTTTATTGTGTTGCTCTGTGTTCTCTGTCTGTTAGGAAGCACTCAAGTCCCGGGTGGGTTTGTCTCCCGCCCTGCCCCCACACACGTTTATATTCTGAATTACAGAGAAGTCACCAGTGTGGTAAACGACACTTGTGTACCCTGCACCTGCGCCTGCTGGTACTTGCTTTACTGTGTACTTGCATGGAGGTAGGGAGAGACTTGCATAGGGCTTTTCTGAAACATTTGAAAACAGATTGCAGACATTTCACCTCTAAGATGCTGCAACCTGAGAATGAGGGCACTCTTCTGCATAAAACACCATTGTTTTCCCTAAGAAAATTAGCAATGCTCATTCCGTATTATCAGCAGCCCAGTTGTGCCAGAACCGTGCTCGTGGCCTCATTTTTTGACTCAGGATCTCCTGGGGCCCGCACACCACGTGTGGCCGTGAGGCTCTCCAGTCTCTGCATGTGGAAGAGACTCCCTGCTGCTGCCCTTGCTGTTTGCCCTTGACCTTTTCCACCCCATTGGCAGGTCAGGGCCAGGGTGGGAGTATGCCTTCTGGTGCCCATGGAGGGGGAGCCGTGAGAGCCAGGTGTCTGCCCTGGGCAGGAGCGTCTCCTCCTTGGTGGGAGTGGCCTGTGGAGCCACACTGCGACCATGACCCCGAGCACATCTGCCCACCAGCAGCCCTTCACCGCCAGGTCCTTCTCCACATCTGAGAGGTGATGTTCAGTCTCTCGCTCCCGGTCTGTACTGGCCGTTCTGTCTTCTTGCCTCTGGAACCGTGACGAGCCCATGTCTCGCAGCCCCACTGCCGTGCTCAGGTGCCCTGCTGCTTTTGCCCCTAGAGTCCTCCTCGCGGCGGCTGGGTCTCCTGGTCTGGTCCTGTAGTGCTGCCCCGAAGTCTGCACTTCTCAGGGCTTTTCCTGTGGGTTCACTGAGGCCTGGGGCAGTGGAGGGGGGCTCCTTCTGAGAGACAGCAATGAGGTTTGGGCTGCAGCTGGAGGGCGGGCATCATTCTGGCCCTGTGGGTGCGGTGAGATCTGGTTCTGTCCGACACCGAGCGTTCAGCCCAGGGGTCCCGTCTTAGTGGGGCTCCTTTGAGATCACTGTCCTTGGGCCGGGCTCCAGGTGTAGGGCTGCAAGGGCCCGAGGGCAGGGCCAGCCGCGGGCTCTGCAGGCTTCTCCAGGTTTGACCTTGATGAGCTTTTCGCCTCTGAAGTTTCTAGGCTTTTTCTTACCAACACAGTATCGAAGAGTTTGGTTTCTCCTTTATCAGCATTTTCAGTTGTTCTGGGGAGAGTGTCATTCAGGCCTCCATCCTGCTGGAAGGGGCGCCGCCCAGGCGAGGAGCATCAGGGACTGGGACTGCTGGGGGAGCCTCACCCTTGTCCCATGTCCCCTGTGGCCTGGCTCGCACTGTCGCACAGGCAGCAGTGACGAGGACCCGCAGGCAGGGGCTGGGGTTGGTGGTCCTGTTGGTACAAACCCCCAGCAGCCCAGGAACGTGGGGTGGGACCTGTGGTCTTTGGACACCAGGCCCCTGCCCAGCCCTGCCTCCCCTGCCTCTCAAATTGCACAGGTTTCCGGCCCCGCGGCTGTGTGTGGGCTCCTGCCTCCCCTGTGCTGCCCCTCCACCACTCCCACAGTGGGAGGCCGGTCCCCCTCGAGTGGTTCCCATGAGGCCTATGGCCGCTGCCAAAGCTAGCGCAGAGGGACATGGGGCCAGGGTTCGGGGGGGTTTGTGGCCACGGTTGGCGAGGCTGTCGGCCTGGGCAGGTGGTGTCAGACTGTCTCCCTTTTCCACTGTAAAGGACTGTGTCTCGCAACACTGGGGCTGTGCTGTGCGGGTGACAGTTCGGGCTCCTCTGCCTGCAGGACAGAGCAGGGAGCCAGACTGACATGCACCCCGACTTCCAGGGCCACAGCCTCCGCTCGGGTGGCCTGGTGCCAGGAGATAGGATAATGTGATTCTTCTCAGTTAGAGTAATAAGGAATAATTAGACGTCATAAATCAAGTCATCACGGGATATTGTCATGGGGAAAGTATGTAGCTAGAATTAATTAGTTTTCAAATAAAGCATTTACTTTAATTGCTTCAAATGATGGAGCCCTTAATTGCCGATGCTTCGTTTTGGCTGAGCGTCCAGCACTGTAATGACACAACAGATTTTTCCCCGCGGTCCTGGGGAGACGGGGGTGCTGGATTTCATCACCTCGCAGTGAGCCTGATGTGCAAGGTTCTGGAAACTCCGTCAGGCCGCAGGCAGGTGGCAAGTGTGGGCTGGGCTTGTGCTGGTGCTGTACAGGGCTCCCCGCCACCTGCGTGTGTGTGTGCGGGCGCCTGTGTGAGCATGTGTGAGCACATGTGTGAGCACGTATGTACATATGTGTCCACAGGTGTTAGCACGTGTGTGCATGTCAGGACTGCACGATGGGAGCCTGTGTGCAGGTGGCCTGTCACTGCAGCCTGGGCTGACTGGGGGCTGCACCCCCGGTCCTGGACAGGGGCCTCTCTGCTGGGCTGAGGTGCTTTAGCAGGGTCTGTGTCCTTGGGTTTCTGGGGTCCTGGGGTCCGGCAGCCCCGCTCCTGTCACTGGCCAGCGGTCTCTGGGGCAGGTGTGGCACAGGTGGGCAGTGGCTTCTGAGGGTCCCACAGCTGCCCCTCCAAACATGTCCTCAGGCCAGCCGGTCCAGGCAGCCACCGCAGGGTCTCCAGGCAGCCGTCCTTACATCTAGGAGTCAGTTGGCTTTTAGCCAAAGGTGGGAGGGACTATTTGGCTGAAAACCCTAAAAGAGAGAGAAACAGAGACAGAGACACAGACAAGCAGAGACTCGGCTGCTGTGAAGCGTGTCCCTGGCCCCTCCTCCCTGAAACCCTGTGACAGAGGCAAGATGTCAGGGTGGAGCATCTGCCCCTGCAGGCTCCACGGTGAAGGTAAGTCGCCCGAGTCAGACCTGCGGCTGCCTCTTCCTGGGCCTTGGCATTTTGGCCCAGCCCTGCTTCCACCGCCCTCGAGTTGGCCAGACCTGGTGACCTCCAGGCTCCTGTCACTGCCTGCCCTCTGCTCCTCATGGCTGCCAGGCCCCTGCTGCCTCAGAAGCACCACTTCTTAGGTTTTGAACCTTTTGCTCCAGTCACACTGCTCCTGGGCCTCTTCCGAAGCCCGGGGCTGGAAGGAAAGGCTGTCCCATCTCTGGGGTGGGGAGGTGCGGGGCTCAACGTCTGAAGCGGCGAAGCCCAGGGACCAGCCACTTTTTCCTCAGCCCCAGCTGTCCTCCCAGAGCCCTTCCTAGCGTCCCACCCTCACATTTTCCCGTCCCCCCCACTGGTGGCTGTGCGGCCTTGGCCCTGGCCCCATCCTGCAGAGCCCACAGGAAAGGCCTCCACCCAGCTGCTCCAGCCTTTCCCTCCCCCAACTCAGCCCACCCGGGGCCTGCGGGCAGACGGAGGTGGCTCTGGCTGCCTGTGGGACTGAGGTGGCGGTCAAGTGGGCTTGGTAGGAACCCTGGCGCTTCTCCTTTGGGTGGGTGGGCCCAGCAGGCCTTACACGCGATACCACTGATTAGAGGAAGGGTCTCTCCTCTGTGAGGGGCGGCCTTCCTGCGGTGACAGGGTAACTGGTCCCCTGCTGCTTGGTGGCAGTGCAGGCTCTGAAGCACTTGAGGCGTGAGCCTGGAGGCGTAGGGTGGTTCTCTGACTGTCCCTGGGTGGCTGTGACAATTGGAAGTTGTGATGTACAGGACTGGGACCCGGCGGGCCGTGTCTGCAGCTCACGAGGAATAAGCTCCCCTCCGTCTTTGAGTCCTGCTCATGCCTCTGGCACCGGGGACCTCGCACACGTCTGACTTTGCTGGGAGGAGCTGGAGCGAGGCCTGGACTGAGGGCAGGGACACTCCAGGTGGGTGAAAAGCCCAGAGGAGCAGGACCCTGCCCCAGTAGGATGGTGCTGGTGTGGCCAGGGGGCTCAGAAAGCAGGAGGTGCAGCTGGTGGGTGAACAGAGGCAGGTGCAGGGCACGGTGGGAGGGCGTGGTGCTGCTGGGCCTGCCTGGGGAGGCCGGTGTTGGGACGGGGGTGCCCCTGGGTGCAGAGGCCGGGAGCAGATGGAAGAGGGGTTTAGGGGTGGGCAGCATGCAGGGAGACTCCGGTGCCTTCCTGAGGGAGATCACTCACGCCCTCCTTCGGTCCCCAGGTGACTGCATCCCGCCCAGCATGGTGGCCCCACCGTCCCCACCGCCCCCACCACCAGACCCTCAGTTTGTCCTCCGAGGCTCCCGGTCAGCAGTGCATGCGCTGCACTTCTGCGGAGGAGCCCAGGGGCAGGGGCACCCGCTGCTCCTCTCAGGGTGAGTACCCCTTGGCCCGGGGGACTACGGCTGAAGTCGGGGGGCGGCTAGCAGTGAGCCAGGCACTCTGCCCTTTCAGAGCCCTCTCGACAGGCTGTCCCCTTGGGTGTCCCCCAAGAAGGAGTCAGGGACACTCTCCCCTGGAGCCGGGACCAGCTCGCCCTAACCCTAACCCCCGTCTCCCCAAGAAGAGGCTCCCCAGGGCCCTGCCCGCCTTCCTTGGCTCAGCTCACATTCAGGTCACCTCGACTGGAAGCTGCTGGCTAAACGCCTGTCCACCAGCTGTGCGGGGTCCTCCTCTGAACAGGTCTCTGCACGGGCTGGTGCACATCTGGAGCCTGCAGACACGGAGAGTGCTCGCCACCCTGGATGGCCACGCGGGCAAGTGTGTGACCTGGCTTCAGACTCTGCCCCCAGGGCCCCAGCTCCTCAGGTGGGTCTTGGTGGCAGTGAGTGTAGCTCCCAGGGAGCCAGGCTGTGGCCCTCAGTGGAGGCCTGGGGGCCTCCCCAGCTGCCGAGACGGCTGGCTCCCAGCGGCAGAATAGGACGGGACCCATCCCAAGGCAGCGCCACCAGGGGTGCGGGGTGCCCGGCAGCTGCTCTCTGAGGAGAGCTTGACAGACACACGCTGCCTGTGGTCTGAGCAGAGCCCACCCTGGCCTGCCAAGATGCCCAGGGCAAGGGCTAGGGCCCCCCTCAGAGGAGCCTCAGTCCTCTCCTGCAGGCCGGGCCATGGTATCACGCTTGCCACCCTGCAGGTGGCCTTCTCTCCACCCTCCTGTGAGGCAGGGAGGACTGGTTGGCAGAGTGGCCCAGAGTCTGAGCCTGGAGCCCACCCAGCCTGACAGGGCTGCGCTCCATCCCCCGTGTACCTGGGGTTCTGGGAGTGACAAAGTGAGTGGGAGATGGTGGAGCCAGGGGGTTCTGGCTCCCCAAGGCAGTGGCGGTTCCAGCCTGTGAGTGTCAAGAGGGGCTGTGGGGTTGGGGGGCTGGTCTGCACAGTGCAGGGGAGAGGGGCCTGTGGAGGTGACGGACCAGGACTCCAGTGGGAGGCGGGCCAGAGGCAGCAGACAGGGGCTGGTGGATGAAGGAGTAAGTTGGGTGGGCTTCCATCCTTTCCCTGGAGGGAAGGATGGTCCGGGGCGTTCACAAACCAGGAGGGCCTGGGAGAGCGGGGCCGTCAGGTGGCCAGAGTCTGAGGTTGCTCCGATTTCTGCCCCTGTACAGGGGTCGCTGTACCAGAAATCTACCAGGTCACAGAGGGCCTTCCCGAGCGCCCTCTGCCCCCAGAACTCCAGGACAGCTCTGCTTTCCTCCTGCTCCGGACTTGGAGCCCAAGCCCCAGAAAACAAGGCCTGCTGGGCCCCCACTGGGCTTCAAAGCACTTTTGTGCTGGACTTCAGCTGGTGCCACGCCCTGCGGGGGCTGGGGACCCAGGGCGTGCGGGAGGCGGTGCCCTGGACGTGTGCTCCCTGAGGGCCATCCTCGCAGGCCCTTCTGCTCCCTGCCCAGCTGCTCAGATGCCCCCTCGTGCTGCAGGGGTCCCCGTATGGCTTTGCTCTTTCCTTGACAGTTAGAGCAGACGTGGTGTCCAAGGACCCTGCTAAGCTGCTTGTGTCCACAGTTGCTGCTGGTAGACCTTCCTCCTGAGTTTTCAGCTGCAATGTAGGCCCTTCAGGGCCTCCTGCTCCTCCAGGGCCCAGGCACCCTGGGCTGTCTTCAGGGACCCCCTGCCCGGGGGCCCACTCCCTGGAGGACCGGCTGACGCTGTGCGGGAGGCAGGCTCCAGGGGCACTCTGGGAGTGCGTGTGTGCTGGCTGGCGCCGCTGGAACCCTGCTGCAGGCGGGGGTGCAGACCGTGCAGGTGCGTGGAGTGCCCAGGTGCGTTTACGCTGCACTTAGAGGCCAGGCGCCCAGCTGTGTTTGGAAGCAAGTCTCCAAAGTGGCCCTTGACGGGGAAGGTGTGCTTTCATGTTCAGGGGCGGCAAGAGGACAGAAAGCTGGGAGCCAGGGCCCCGGCCTGGCCTGGCTCTGCAGGCACCCCCGCCCCACCCGCACCCCCAGGACGCACCTGTGGCTGCCTGGGTGCGTCTGCTTCCCACCTCTTTTACTGGGAGATGTGACGTGCTCACAGGAAGGTGTACGAGCAAGTCAGGCCGTGTTGTGACCACCAAGTGGGCGCCTGGGTCACCACTCCCAGGCCTCCCTACCCGCCAGCCCCCCCATCTCATCACCCTCAGGAGGCAGCCCCCGCTGCATTCTTGCTTTACCGTCTGAATATGTGTCTCCAAAAAGCACAGACTCATTTTATGTTGTTTTTTTTTAATGTAAACAAACAGCCATACGGAACTGCTTCCTTTGCATCTGACTTCCACTTGACTGCGATGCACTGGGGTGTGAGTGCTGCAGTGTGGGGCTTCCTGTCCTGTCCCTGTGGACAGGGATACCCAGCTTCCTCATCATTCTGCTGTCACGGGGGTCTGGGCTGTCCACTTGGAACTGTTGGATGAGGCTTGGGTGCACACTGGACCCAGAGGGGGCTGCCCGGAGGTCACCAGGCTGCACCCCAACCCCCCGCTGCCACCGCCCGGGCCTGGAGCTTCTGGCTGTGGCCTCATTTGTGTTCTTCTGACCACATAGTGAGCCAAACCCTCCTCTGCGTGTGGCAGCCCCTTGGATGGACTTTCTGCTAAACGCCCATTTCTCTTTTGGGTTGACTGCTTCTTTCTCACTGAGTTACAGGCGCTCTTCTCACAGTCTAGATGTGGAAGGTGTTTCTGTGTCACCGGTTGCTTCTCTGACATGGTGGCTGTCATTTCTCACTCTTCGTGGTATCTTTAATGAGCTGAAGGTGGTCGGTTTTGTGTGCTCTAATGTGGCATCTTTCCCTCCATGGCTCATGCATCTGTGTCTTGGGAAGGAGCCAGCACCAGGTTGTCACTGTTCCCTTTGTCCACACTTCACCTGGAATCTCTGTTGGTGTGGATGAAGGTTATTTTATTCCTTATGGATACTCTGGGGTCCCATCTTCCCAGCACTCACTCCCCCTCCAATTTCAGAGGAAGCACTCACTCTCCCTTCAATGAGGGAGAATTGTCCACAGAGTTGTCGGCTGTAACGTGCCCAGTGGGGAGAGGAGCAGACTGGTGGGGGCAGGTCTCAGAGTGGCAACTTCATCAGCTGAGTGTGTCAGTATGTATCTTGAGGACAGTGGGAGCCGGGTGTTTCCCTGTGAGGGAAGAGAGTCCCAAACCCAAGGAGGAGGAAGGGGAGAAAGAACTGGCAGGGCGTTGCTGTGAACTTGTGGAGATTTGAAAATACGTGCACGGAGGGAGATACAGAAAGAGTTGTGTGTGTGTGTGTGAGAGGTGTGTGTATAAAGTAGGTGTGTGCGGCGGTGGGCCTACAGCTGGGAGTGGGCGGACGCCACGGTCTCCTTCCCGCAGTCCTGACCATAGTGGGGTGAGGGCTTTGCACAGGACACGCCTGGCCAGCGCCTCCGTCCAGGCAAGCGGGATGGGCAGTTGGCCTCATGTGCGTTGTCGTCCCTGTGCTGTCCTCCCCACATGTGGAAATGTCACCCTAGGGATAAAAGGCACATGAGGGACAGAGGAAGGGCCTGGTGAGGACTGACAAGCCCTGCGCTCCCCCTGGGCCCTGAGCTGGCTGCTTGAGAGCAGTGATGCCGCTCCGTGGGGTCTCCTTGGCGGGGGAGGTAGTGGCGCGGCCGTAATGTGTGCAGCCCTGGAGTACAGGGTGGAGAAGGCTCGGAACCACTGCTCTGGGAGTTTGAAACATTCAAAATAAAGTTGCTTAGAAGCAGGCCAGTCCTCTGCTCTCAGTGCGGCTGCTGCCAGCCAAGGCCTCGTCTTTTCTCCGGCATTGCTGCCCCTACAGGCAGTGCAGCCTCATCCCTGTGCCTCCTGCCCCCAGTGTCCGGCATGTCCTGATGACACAGTGGGCCCCTGGCCTGTGTGGGCCTCCCCCTCCCCCACCTGACGGGGGTGCTACCGGGTGGTCACAGTTAATTCTCAAAGGGGCAGAGGGCAGGAGGGGGAGGGCACACGGTTTGGCAGCACAGGAGGCAGCGGGAAGGCCACGGGGGAAGGCCACAGGGTGTGTGCCATGGAATGCCCAGGCCTTGGTCTTCAGCCGTCCCCAGGGTGGCCCGTGAGCAGGTCCTGGCCCCAGGCGCCTTGTGCTCAGACTCATGTGAGGCCCTTCCTCGGTGTTGACATTTGTCCTCACCTGCTTTCGGCAGCCAGGGCCGGGACCTGAGGGTGCACGTGTGGGACCTGGCAGAGGGCAGGAATGCCATTGTGGACTCTGTGTGCCTGGA
Organism: Camelus ferus; assembly: GCF_009834535.1. Taxonomy (NCBI): domain Eukaryota; kingdom Metazoa; phylum Chordata; class Mammalia; order Artiodactyla; family Camelidae; genus Camelus; species Camelus ferus. The sequence goes on from NC_045727.1 coordinate 10,149,230, forward strand.
GAGCGTGGGCTTCTGCAGGGGCTCCGTCCTGGCCTGTGGGCCTCAGCGCTGGATGCTGGCCATGCCAGGGAAAGGCGGCGACGAGGTGAGTGCTGGCCTCCCAGACCTGGTTTATGAGCCCCAGGCGCTCACCCTCCACCCCACGTTGAGGGAACACCTGGCCGGCTCAGGGACCCACGTAGCTCTGGGGCCTTGGGCCAGTCTGGGCCTGGTCACCTATGAGGTAGCCCTGGTTGTAAGAGTCGGGAAGGGGGCTGCGGTGGGCCGATGTCTCTGGGAGGCCTGGTGCAGCACAGGATGGACGGGGGTCAGGGCCTGAGGCTGGCAGGGGCACTGGGGAAAGACTGCCAGGCAGGTCATCAGAGGACTTGGGAGCCAGCGCGTGTGGAGGGAAGCCCCAGGCAGACCCTGTGAGGTCAAGGCGGGCCTTGGAGCCCAGGCAGCAGGGGAGGGCCCCTTTTGGGGAGCAGAACTGGGCCCTGGTGTGAGAGTCCTTGAGCAGAGCTGGGATGCGGGGGTGAGGGCTGGCACCGAGGTGGTGATGGCAGCACAGAGGGGCACCAACGAGCATGGACACTTCAGAAGATGGAGCTCCCAGGACCGAGGCCTGGCAGAGCTTCCGAGGTCACTGTCAGTTGGGGCTCAGGCCAAGTGGCCAGCAGCAAGGGGTGGCAGAGAACTGGTCAGGCTGGACAGTGGTGTTTGCACCCCAAGGACAGAAGAGGCAGAACCCCCAAAGGAAGCAGAGCCCAGGACGTGGGGCCGACTGGGCAGGAAGCAAGGGCAGAGGAGGGGGGCTGACTGGGCTCCAAAGGTGGGTGGGGGGGCCAGGGCACGCGTGCAGGGGAGCCCCTTCCTGCCCGCTCCCTGGCCTCCCCACGACCCCTGAGGGTCTTGCGGTGGGCGGGGTGGGCAGGGATGTGAGCCTTGCGCCAGAAGTCTGGGCCCCCTCCCAAGAGACCTTGTGAATCTTAAAGCAGATTCAGTGCATAAATAATGAGGCAGGAACAGGCAACTGTTTGTTCACAACGGCATTTAAATCTCCAATTAGGCACTACATGTACTTTTCTTGCCAGGTTGCCAAAAACCTGTTAAAAATTTTATTAATGTGAGAAGAGGCAGCTGTGCTTCCTTGAGGACGGCAGCGCCGAGCCTTCCTCCTGAGCCGCTGCCCCTTGCCCTCTGCCCCCTGGCTGCCTGGGCCCTGGGACCACCAGCCCCTCTGCTCCAGGCCGTTTTTCACCGACTGGTCCCAGTTCTCCCTGGCAGGAGCTGCAGGTCTGGGGGCCTCACACATCCTGGAAAAGCAGCTGTTTTCCATGTTTCCATCTGGATTCTGCCCGGCCTGTGCCCAGACAATGCCGGGAAGACGTGCTCCTCCTGGGCTTGGCTGTCTGGGTGGCCACACTTGCCTGAACCAAACATTTTTCCTTCTGGAAACAACAGTTGCCCTTGAGTGCCAGGTAGAAGCAGGCTGGGTGTGGGGGTACCCAGCCAGAGCGCTGAGCCTTCCTTAGGCCACAGACACCCTGGGCCTCAGGTCAAGGGCCACTTGCTCTGGGTGCCACCCCCGCGTCCCCTCCCAGGGCACCTGGCTCAGGCCTTGGGCTGCCCTGGGCTCCCACCCTGCCTGGTGCTGGCCCTGCCCAGTTCCCTTGCCCTCACCCTCCTCACCGTCACCAGCCGTCCCTCAGGTACCCAGGAACCCAGGTGCCAGCTGTCTAGGGTGCAGACGGTGTCCAGCAACTTCTGCTTCCCCCGCATCCCACTCCCATCCCTCCCCTGGCATCTGCATGTGCCGAAGGCCCTTCCTCCCCAACAGCCAACACCCTGACACCAGTACATTCTCTTGATGTAATGAGAGGGTGAACCTCAGTGGAGGACACCTGGCATGGGGGCCATGCAGAAAGTAGGGAGTCAGGGGTCCTGCCCCAGCACCTTGGTCTCTGACCTTCCGGACTGTGGGCCGGCAGTGAGGGCCCTGCCCACAGCGAGGAGGGGCTGAGTGGGCGTGGCCCTGGGGTGGGCACAGCCTCCCTCCCACTCACTGTTTTCTCGGTCAGCCCTGTGGGGGCTGCACACCCTGTGATATTATTGGTAGAGCTGCTTTCGTCCAACTTTGGGCAGCTGAGGCCGGCTGAGCCTCCCCACCACGTGGGGGCACTTGGCCAAGCCCCCTCTTCCAAACCCCACAGGGGGCTGTACCCTTGTCCCCGCTTGGCAGGTGAGGGTCGCAGGTGGCTTGGGCCCGACCCTCATCTGCACCCTGAGTTCCCTAAGCCTGCTTCTGGCAGCCTTGGCTATCCCTGCAACTGCGAGCAGAGCCTGGCCCAGCTCAGGTGGACGGGCTGGAGTGTGAGCCAGCCGTGGGGGCCAGGAGGGCCCTGTGTCAGCACGCAGGCGACCCTAAACATGGCCAGCATGCAGGGTGAGGGTGGGGGTGCCAGGCCTGGTGTGCAGTCTCTGTTCCATTCCACATGCCTGTGAGAGTTTAGGGCCCTCCAGATGAGTCAGGGCTGAGTGGCCAGAGGGAAAACCAGAAGAGCCCGGGGCGGCTGTGGGTGGGAACGCCACTCACTGCGCCACTCACTGCCCGAGCAGGTCACTCATGAATGACACGTGCGTTTCACAAGGCCCCGAGCCCACGCGCCTGTGAGCCCAACCAGGAGGCTGGGCCTGGGTTCCTGCCGGAGCAGACAAGCTCATGGCCGCCTTGCTGAATGCCCGGAGAGCCTCCTGTTTGTGTAGCGCAGACTTGACTTGGCACCGGCCCAAGTCAGCTTGTTTTCTTACTGTCAGGTTCAGATTCTGGAGATGCCATCCAAGACGTCAGTGTGCTCCCTGAAGCCTGAGGCTGAGGCCAGGCCGGGCATGCCCATGTGCCTGCAGCTCTGGCAGGTAAGGCCCAGCGCCCGCCGGCCACGCCTGCCCGCCACGCCCACCGGCCGTGAATCATGCCTGTCAGGGACTGGCTCTCTGTCACCGCCAGGCGGTTGACCCATGGGAGGCATTTACACACTGTCCTCCGCAGCCTGGCTGGCCCGTGGCCCCTGCGCCCTCCTGCTGCTGCCAGGGAGCCCTGCAGATCCCACAGGGTCACCCAGCTTGTCACTGTCGCCATCCGCATCCCTGTCCTCATCCCTGTCCCCGTCCTCATCCCCGTCCCCAACCCTGTCCTCATCCCCAACCCCATCCCTGAGCCCGTCCTTGTCCCCGTCCTGTCCCTGTGTCCCCACCCCCGACCCCATCCTTGTTCCTGACCCTGTCTTCGTCTCTGTCTCCGTGTCCACGTCCTCATCCCCATCAGCATGTTAAGCCCACTCCTGCCTCTATGAGGCAAAGAAGTAACAAAAACTAATCCCAGAAAAGCAGGGTGGTGCAGGCCTGCAGGGTTAGTCAACACTCCCCTCCTGGACCCACGTGGCCCTCCCTGGATGATGGGGGTTGCTGTTCCTCCTCACCACCCGGCAGCCCATGGAGCCTGCAGGGGCTGGGACGAGGACGGGCCTCCCGAGAGCCACCCTGGGCTGCCCGGGACCAGGAGGGGGCCATTCTTGCCTCTGCTCCAGCTTCCATGCGCTGGACAGAGGAGCTCAGCATTTGGAGATACAGGATCCACGGGCCAGGACCCCAGGTGCCCTGCCCCAGCTCGTCCCTCCAGGGCACTGCTCTTTCTTGCAGTTGGTTTCCCTGCAGTTTTAACTGACGGAAGCCCCTGGGGTTAAGGAGGTGGGGGCTTCAGGCTCACCTGGGTGACAGAGCTGCTGGTGCCAGCGGGTTGGTGGCGGGCACGTGCTGGGAACACCGAAGGCTGCAGGTCTGGGGCGGGATATCTCTGCCTCCGCTCACTCTCTGCTTCCTGGAAACAATCATTGCCTAATCGTGTAGGATTCTCAGGAAGATGTGTAGAAACGGGATGTGCAACCTAGTTGTGGTAATTGACGTGGCTGACGGTAGGACAGTTGTGTTGTCTGCAGATGCGGCTCCAGAGCAGAGCAGCCTATTGAGGGAAGGCGATGTTGATCTGACACGTCCTTTTTCCCCCTCAACCTGAAGGTCCAGGTTGTCACTCATTGTCTGGCTGTATTAATCAGGCAGAGGAGCCTGACCTGGGGTTTCTTTCTGCAACATCCAGATGACTCCTTATCTGCGCCTCAGAGCAGCTGACCTGTGTGGCAAGGACAGTCGTCAGCGTGGGTGGTCAGGCCTCGGAGCCCCCCCAGGGGTCTCTGAGCTGAGGGCTCCCTGGGAACCTCGAGGTGCTGCGGGGCACGGGTTCTCACGGCAACCTCGCCCGTGGAGGTCAGCCTGGCATTGAGGGCATGGCCTTCAGAGGCTTGAGGCTGTGGGCAGGGCCTGTCTCTGGGGGCCACAGGGGTCCTGCGTGCTGGGAGAGAGGCCCGGGGGGAGCTGCAGCACAACGCCAGCAGGGGGGACCTCAGCACTTGGGACCCTCGGCAACCGCAGGGCAAGCTCCTAAGGCCGGGCTGGCTCCTGCTCTGGCTGCCCCGTGGTGCCTGGACCTGCAGTAGCCTAGGTGCTCAGGATCCCCAGATCACAGACCTTGAGGGGGCTTGGGCTGCAGAGACTGACCAGAACCTGTGTGTTAGTGATGGGGGGAGCCCGGACGTGGGAGGAACATGTGTGGTGGGGGCCGGAGTGCAGGCTGGGCTGAGGTGACGAGGGTGGGAGGACAGAGTAGTGCCCCAGGGGACCCAAGTAGGCCGGTCTTCAGAGTCCCCCGTCCCTGCAGTTCCTCCCAGTGCTCTTGGGTGGGTCTGCAGTCCTGGTCTGGGGTGCAGGCCATGCATCTGGACTGTGCTGACCTGCCCTCACCCTGCCTTGGCTACCGGGGGGCCCTGTCTGCAGAGGCATGGCTGCCTGAGCAGAGGGCCTGACCACCCCTTACAACACAGCGGACGTCTGTGGGGAAAGTGGTGTGAATCATGCCAGCCACCCAGGTGGTCACCGTCGGGCTACCTGAAAGGTGGTGGTGGGGCTCTTCCCTGTCGGGGAAGTGCTGGCAAGCACCGGCCCCCAGGGCTGCTGCAGGGAGGTGGGTGGAGGTGGTGATCAGTGCACTGCCCCTCGGGGTCCATGGTTGTGGGGCCACTCACCCAGTAGGGCCTGTGGGGGCTGCAGCCTGCAGGGGGCCCCAAGGAGGCACCTCAAGCACCACATACAGCCATTACGCTTCCTTGGGTTGAGGGTGCAGTGTCCACACATGTTAGACACACACGGTGCCTTCTGGCGAAACCAGGTTGCCTTGCCCAGCTGAGTGAGGGCTCTCGCAGAGAGCTGCTGTGTATGCATGTGTGGCACGTGGGCCCCCAGCGCCTCTGGGCAGGCGGAACCCCATACCCACGTTAGCTGCCCTAGCAGCAGGTGGGGAGGCCCAGCCTCACCCACCAGCAGTGGATTCTCCTCAGAGGGCAGGTGACCCAAGAGGGAGGCTGCCTCGCTGACCAGCCCCAGGCCCCAGGCTCAGCACTGGCCTCACTGAGGGAAGTGCGCTGTGAGGAGGTGTGCTTGGAGTTTCTGAGCCCCGGCAGCTCCGTGGGGGAGGCAGAGGCCAGTGGAGAGGAAGAGACATTGCTGGGACTGGGTACCTGGCAGGGCCGCCACTCGATCGGTGCCAGGGCGACCTGGGGTCCCCACGCTCCCCCGCAGGCGCCACAGAGCCCTCTGACCTGCAGCCTCATCCATCACGCGGCTGGGCCAGTGGAGTGTGCACCGTCAGCACCGGCACTCTCCAGGCTTGGCGGTCGGGGGGCTTCTGCAGCGACCTTGACAAAGTACAGGAGGCTCATTTTTCACTGAGAGGAGCTTGAGGCTTTCTTTGGCCGGCAGTTCAGACAGGTGACCGGCCCCACCCAGGGGTGGCTGAGTCATCTGGCGGGAAGGACGGGGGCCAGCAAGGGTGGTGCAGCAAGTGCCCTCTGTCCAGGTCCCTGGGCGCCCCCCAGCCAAGGCTGGCCTGAGCCCCTGCCCCCCACAGCTGACTGCATGCTGTCCCTGCAGGCTGACTCCAGTCCCCTCCCACTCCTCCTGGCTGGCTATGAGGACGGCTCGGTGGCCCTCTGGGATGTCTCTGCACGGAAGGTGTGCAGCCGTGTCGCCTGCCATGAAGAGCCCGTCATGGGCCTGGACTTCGACTCCCAGAAGGCCAGGGGTGTCTCGGGCTCTGCAGAGAAGGCACTGGCCGTCTGGAGCCTGGATGAGCAGCGAGCTTTGCAGGTCAGTGGGCCAGACTGAGGTGTCATTTATCCTGCTCTGCACTAACAGTCTGATGGGCTGAAACAATATTTAGGCATGAAGAGGAGCCGGTGCAGACCCTGGGCTAATTAATCACCGTGAGCCGGCGGGCGGGCTGGGGCGTTTGTGAGCTGCTCATGTGGTGTGGGTTTCTCTTAGACCTCGGGGAACAGCGGTCACGTCTCGTCCATCTAGAGAAAAGGCATGTAGAATCCAGGACCATGCAAGCGCGTTTGCAAAGCTCAGAGGAATTTGGTCAGTAAGGAACTGATTAATCAAAAAGAAGAAAAAAAAAAAAACCCCAAAACCCGATGTAGGGAAGTCCACGGAGTCAGGCCTCTGTGGCCGCCCACAGGCCGCCCAGGGAGGCAGGGAGGGGCGGGGCTCGGGCAGAGTGGGCGCTGTGGGCGCCTTCCCGGCACGTCTGTGCACGCCGCCCCATCCCACAGGGCCCGCAGGGACCCTGGGGCCATGTCTGGACCTGTGCTCGGGGCTCAGCCTGGCTGGGGTGGGGCGACGGAGTTGGCGGACGGCAGCCCCTTGTCCAAACCCCACTCTGGTGCAGATCCTAGGGGATGCAGTGCTGGTGTGTCCTGTCCCTGTCAGCCCCCAGAGGGTGGCCTGGGTGCACCCTAGCTTTTAGGGAGGAGAGGAGCCCCCATTAGCCAGGTAGCCTCTGGAGGCTGAGACCTGACCACAGCCAGTGAAGGGAACTTCCTTGAAAGGCAGCTCTGTGAACACAGGTATGGTAGGGGAGCAGGGCCCCAGGTAGAAGCTTGTGGCCCTGCTCCCAGCCCCACCTGGGCTCTTGTCCCTGGAGCACTGGAGGACCGGGTCTGTAGGGGGGTACCCTGCAGTCCAGGCTGCGCTGCAGACAGGTGGCTGCAGGGAGAGGGCATCTCTTGGGCCCCCCCATAAGGGGAGGCCTTGCCCAGCCCTGGGCCCCCACAGCCAGGGAAGAGCCTCTGGGCACTTGGGTGGGGTGGGGGTGGGGGCATGGGTGAGGATCAGGACAGGCTGCAATGCTCAGCAGGCATCACCAGCCTGGGCACCGGACAGCCGGGGCAGGGCTGTCACCGGCGGGCGAGAAGTCCTGGGAGACCAGGACAGACATTGCGGTCATGCAGGGAGACCTCTCACTTGGCAGCTGGAGGGGCTGCTGGCTTCCTAAAACACACAGTCAGTGGGGGGACCAAGCTAGAACCAGCGCAAGTGGGTGGGGCCCTGAGGTGGGAGCAGCCCTGTGGGGCCTGGGGAGGGGGAGGGGGCACAGGAGGGAGAGGTCCCCCTCAGCAGCACACGACCCAGGAGGTGACCCAGGAGGCACTGCTCCTCCCACCGCCCCCTGCTAGAGACATCCATGCCCCCGGAGACCCTGACAGACACCTTCAGGTGGTGGAGCACTGGCCTCACAGAGGAAGCCTCAGGGCCTTGACGCCCTCGGCATCTGCAGTGTCCAAGGCAGCCTCGCCCATGGGCCCTTGGTGCTGCGGTGGCCCTGCAGGCTGGCCCTGGAACCACGTGGGTGAAGGTGTGCCTCACCTCACAGCCTGCTGCTCTAAGGAGCCCAAATCAATCTCCGGGCAGGCGGGCGGAGACGGGCTTCTGAGCAGAGCGTGGGTAATGGGAACCAGATGGGCCGCTGTGTACACATTCTTGGCACCTGAGGTCATGCGCTGTGAGAGCCACTGGTGCCGGGACCCCTCCCAGAGGGTCCTGGTCCAGGACAGGCTCAGCCAGGGGCTGCAGTGGTGACCGGAGCCTTTGGCCACCGTCCTGGGGTGAACACTGGGCTGCTCACCTGCCTACGGAGATGGCTTCCCTGGAGCCCGGGGCTTGGGCGCGTCTCCGTCAGGCGCAGGTGGTGTGCAGACCTGCTTCTCCCTCCCACACTTGGGGCAGGGTCCATGGCCTTGAACCAGGGCTGATTTACAGCCAGCAGTGTTTTTAAGCCTTTGAATAATAATGGGCCCCCACCCCAGCCAGCCTAGGCTGGGAGTTGGACAACCACACTATCCCCACCACGCTCCTTCTAGTCGGCCGAGCGTCCCCTCGTTCCCGCTGCGTGGCCACTGCCATCCCCTCGCTGGCCCTCCCGGGGGCTTCCCTCTAAAGTGTCAGCAGCAGGACACGGGTCCAGTGAGAGGGAGACCAGGGGACTCTGGGCTGAGGAGCTGTGGGCATGACCCACCCACTGGACTTCTCAGGACATGGTGGAAGGGCAGCAGCCATGGCCATGAATGGGCACTGACCAGCCCAGGCAGGACTGGTCTCTTCCAGTCCAGGTCCCCACGACAGGCCTTGTGCCTTGATGCCACAGCACTTCCGGGAGGGGCTGCAAGGTGGGAGCACGTGAGTCCCATCCTCTGGCCTTGTGGGTGGTACTGGGCATCTCTGCCCTGTGCCCGAGTTGGCCACGTGAGGACCACGGCTCGGGCTCCACTGAAGCTCGCCCACGGTTCCTGGGGCCCCCGGGGCTCATCCGCAGACTGCAGGTTTGGAAGCAGCCCTTGTCTCCCTGGGAGACGTCCCCACGGTTAACACCCAATGAGAGTCGAGGGCTGTGGGCTGTGGGCTGTTCCTGTGACCTGACCCTGGGCCCAGACTCTGCCGGGAGAGGGCAGTCGAAGGCTGGCAGAGAGCACAGGACACGCGGGGCCGCTGGCGGCCACAGTGGACGTTGGAGGAGGAGGGCCGGGTGCTGAACAGCGGTGGCTGGAAGGACAGGAGGTTGGGCATGAGATGCGGGGCAGGCATGGAGGTGGCTGGACAGGTCACAGGGCTGGGTGCGGATGCTGCCCACTTGTGGGTCGCACTGACCTTCCTCAGTTTTTTGTGATGACCGTTTGGATTTCTGTGTCTGCAGGCCGGTCCCTTTTTGCTCCTGAGCAGCCTGTGTTTGTTATCTGTAAGCATCCCTTTCTGTTGCACCATTTCTCTCCACCTTCCTCTCCCTCCGCCGAGTCTCTTGGGCGCCATATGCTGCTCTGACCCGGTGGGGCATGTGCAGCAGCGAAGGCTGGCTGCGTCTGGGACCCTTCCTCACACTCAGTTCCGGGCAGCCCTGGTTCTGTCTGTTCTCTGACTGCAGAGCTGATTAGAGTGTTTCTGTTTCCAAATGTTTGATTCTGCCCGCATTACTTTCTTCTTCTCAGTTTCTCACTTGATCCTCTGCATTTGGGGAATGAGTTCTGAGTGGTGTCCGCTCTCTGAAGTGTGGAAGCCAGGAGGCTTTCCCAAGTGTCCCGCGTGTTTCTCAGCGCCCGGCGCACGGCTGCAGCCGCCTGGGTCCCGGGCCCCGGGGACACCCATGCCTTTCCCGTGTCCCACGTGCTCCCGGTCTCTGTGCGTGGACGCTGGGTAGGAATGTCTCTTCCCAGGGAATTGAACCCTTGTCCCTGGAAAGGATTTTTGCCTAAAAAGTCTGTCTTGGCAACGATTCAGGAGGCTCAGGCCAGGCTCCTCCTGGTTTTGTGCCTTTTATTTTTCCCTCTTTAGCCTTCAGCCTCCTCCTCAGGCCAGCGTCCCTCTCCCAGAGGCGGCTTCCGTGTGACCTCGGCTCACGCTACTGTTTTGCTGGTGAACACTGCCCGGGGCTGCCTTCTGCAGCCGGACAGTGGGCTCTGCGTGGCCACGGGGCCAGTCCTGGCGTCCCTCCTGGTTTGTGCGGCATCCCTGGGCCCGTCCCACAAGCGTCCGTTTTTGTGTCTTCGTTTTCCCTTGTGATTTCCCCTTTGATCCGGTGCTTCCTTAGAGGTCTACTGCTTAACTCCCGTGCGTTTGTTGACTTTGTAGAGGCCGCTGATCTCAGCTCTGCTGTCAGGGCTGGCGGTCCAGCAAGGCTGCGTCAGGCCTGGCCCTGCTGTCCCTGGACAGGCTCTCAGCTGCCGGGCTGGGGCTGTCGGTCTGTGAGGGCGGGTCCCAGCGTCCTTTCCCGTCGGTCGGCCTCGTGCTTCACCCGGACTGAGCGGCTTCAGGAACTTGGTTGCCCTGACCCTGGGAACGCAGCACTCAGCTGTCCCCCCCGTGTCCCGCTGGGCGGCCCCACCAGTCGGCCTTTCCATGCTGTGTCTGCACACGAGGCTGTGTCTGCACTTGGGGCTGTCCTGGTGCCCGCCCCCTCCGTTACCTCACAGGAGGCTTCTGGCTTTGCAGCTGACCTGTAGGTTAGTTTCTGTGCTGGCGTCAGTTTGGCCTCGGGGGTTTCTACGCGTGTGGACGCCCCGGTGCTCCAGCACCGTTTGTTGGAGAGACTCTGCTCTTGTGTCAGAGATGGTGTACACAGGGGCCTGTTTCCGGGCTGTCTGTCCGTCACCGATGCCCAGCGCCTTCATTCCTCTGACTTCCTAGCACGTCTCGGAGTCGGTGTTGAAGTCCGTCCCGACTGGACTTTTCTCCTTCCACATTCAGTTGACTGTTCAGGGTCTGTTCTTTTTTATAATTTCCATTTCTCTGCTTGTAGCTCCTATCTGTTCCCTCATCACGACAATGTTTTGGTCATTATTTGAACGTTTCTTTTCATTGTCTGGAAGGGACATTTAACTGCTGCTGCAAAGTCCTGGTCCGACAGGCTCTGCACCTGTGTCATTCTGGGCCCCTCGCTGTTGCTGCTCTTCCCTTAATGACAGGTCCTCTCCTCCCACTTCTCCGCGTGTCTAGTAACTTTTGTTTGTGTGAACGACACAAGGTGGAGAGTGGGTTCTGTTGATCGGCTCCGCAGAGGGATCTCTCTTGTTCCCGTGGGCTGTTCACCTGCTTTGTCGGGGCAGCTGGGGGCCCAGGGTCCTCCCCCGGCTCCTATGATGGGGTGGGACTCTCTTTCCAAACTCTGCCTGCCCTTCAGGCTTGTGAGGCCTGGTCTCCAGCTTCGTCACGGTGTTGAGAGTAGACCCCAGCCACAGTGTGATCACTGTCTTGGGGCGTGGCCACGTGTGCTCCAGGAAGAGCTTCTGGGTGCTTTCCTGAGTTCTTATGTGTTCAGAAATGCTGGTCTGTTGTTCTCAGACCTGAGCGACAGTTTGGCTGGATATAAAATTCCTGGGCCTCCCCCGAGCCTTGTGGCGTCATCTGCCGCCTAGCACAGACTTGGCCCTGGGACATCAGCCCGACTCTTGCCCTGGTGCTTGACTCCGTCTGGTTGCCTGGCTCCTGGGAGCATGTCTTCGGCTTGGAGTCCAGCAATGTTACTAAGCACACCTTCCCCCTGACCGTTCCAGAGCCTGGATCCACAGCTTCAGTTTCCAGGAGCGAGAGTTGACTTCCTAATTCAGTGAAGGTCTTCCAGTCGCCACAGCTGTTTCTGGATGCTTTGCTCACTGTGGGTCACTCCTGCTTTTGCTGTCTTCTCTGATCCCCCACGTCTTGAGTGTTTCCTCCACTTCCCTTAGCGGCGCGCTGCCCTGCAGTCAGGCTGCCCGCTCTGTGTCTGCCCTTCAGTTCTAGTTGTATGGACGTAGTTGCTTCACCAACTTTTTTTTTTGCTGATGTATGGCAAAAGTGCCTGGTGAGTGTCCTGTTGCTTCCAAGGACAGCAACCCTCTTTTTCCCCACGTCTCTTTCCTCCTGTTCCTTGCGTTGTCTTTGTAGACGCGAACGACTCTCCCTGGAGGCAGCTGTGTTGCCAGCCGGGGTTATTGGACCCTTCAATCAATAGAAGCCGATGAGCGGCCGGACGAGACATGCATGGAGGCTTCACTGGGACTTGTGCTGCAGCAGAGGGACCTTGCTCGGTCCCGAGGAGGGAGCTGCTCCCTTAAATGGGGTGGGGGTGGGGGCAGATCAGGGGTCTGGCCACCCCCTTGGTGGGGCCATGGGCAGGAACCATGCACAGGACCTGCCTCTGCTCCTGGCACCCAGAGGTGGCACTTGCGTTTTGGCCTCTTTGTATCCGCTCACAATTTCGCCCAGCTGTGCGTGTGTGCAGTTATCTTTAGTCCCTTATAGTCCCTTTGTGCTGTGTTGTCCTGTGTAAGCACTGCAGCCCAGGGTCCCAGGTGCCACCTGTCTCACTGTGGCCCCATCAGGAGGTGAATTTGGAGAGAAAGGGGAGTTTCTGCAGGCGCACAGGCGACTTTGGGGCAGAAGAGCTCCTGGTGCCTGGGGCTGGGCCGAGGCAGGAAGGGTGGAAGGACGTGGCCAGTTGGGTTGTCGTGATGAAGGGGCAGAGGTGCCAAGTGGCCCCCGCGGCACACACAGTCCTGGAACCAAGAGTGGCCGGACCAGAGGGGCTGTGGGAAGGCGTGTGGGGAGGCCCAGCCCCGCTGAGAGCTCATGTGGACAGATGTGCCTGCAGTGCCCTGTGACATGGCCCTGCCCCTCTCAGAACCTGGCCCAGGCCTTCTGTGGCCAGTCGCCCGCCCACTCATGCATGTCCCACCCTGGGCAGCCTTCACTGTCACTCCCACCTGTGCTGCGGGTGGGGTCTGCGTCCTCTTACCCGCCTTGGCTGTCCTGAGATTTCTGCACTGACTTTGTGCTGCTGTCACGCGGGTGGTGCTGCCTGGACGCCGGGGGGCAGCATTTCCATGGGGAGGGTCCCAGGACCCTGCCCACAAGGTCTTTCCTATCTCAGCCTAAGGGTCTGGCCAAGGGCAGAGGTCTCTGGCTCCAGACAGCCTGTCCTGGGAAGCCCCCTAACGGTCCTCCCCACCACTCTCTCGATCACAGGTGCATGGAACTCACCAGCTCACCAACCCTGGGGTCGCCGACGTCAGGATCCGGCCAGACCGTAGGCTCCTGGCCACCGCGGGCTGGGACCATCGCATCCGTGTGTTTCACTGGCGGACGATGAAGCCGCTGGCCGTGCTGGCCTTCCACAGCGCCGCTGTTCACTGCCTGGCCTTCGCCACGGATGGCCTGCTGGCCGCGGGCTCCGGGGATCAGCGCATCAGTGTCTGGTCGCTCTACCCGCGCATGTGACATGCTGACAGCGGGGAGGTGGGTGCGCAGGTCACGAGGGCTCCATTATGGGAAGAGCCAACGTCCTTCTGGCTTGGCACTTGCTTCCTTGGGTATGGGACGGTGACTGCGGTTTAAAGTGTAACTGGGCCGGACACTAGGCACCTGCAGCCCAGGTCAAAGGCTGACTGGGGGCGCCTGACAATAAACTCCGTTTGCAAACCTGCAGGCTTGAGGTACGAATTCTCCAGGGTGACCCACTGGTTCCCTTGGGGTCAGAGCCCAGAGCCATCCTCAGAGCCTCCACTAGGCAGGGTGGTCGGGCCCTCCAGCAAGGACCCTAGGCATGGTGCCCGGGTCCTGGGCTCCCCACCCCAAGGATGGCCAGGAGCTCCTGTATCACAGGGCTGGGGGTGGCAGATGCCAACAGGCTTGGGGCCGAGCAGGATCAGTGGGAGGGAGGAGGTGCCGCCCCCCAGAGTGAAGTCAGGGGACACAAGAGGCCATCCCAGGGCAGCTTCTGGGCATAAAGCACCAGCTCAAGGGAGACTGGTGGGCACCCAAGGGCACCGTCACAGCCACGCATGGGGCAGCCGCTGGCTCCTATGTGGGACCAGGCCAGAAGTCAGGGCAGCTTCTCTTAAAGCTGGGCTGTTGATAGGAAGGAGGGGACCCTGGAAGTTGGCATGGGGGCTGTCGGGGGCCCCTGACGAGGCTGGGAGAGCCCCCAGGTGCCCTGCCTGAGGTCAGCCCCTCTCAGGCCGGAGGACCCGGTGGGATGCTCAGGATCCCATCCCGCTTTGCCTGAGGGAGTGGAGCCCTCAGTGCGTGTGCCCCAGGAGGGCTGCTGCTCCCCAGGGAATCTGGGGCACACGTGTGTGAGTGGCAAGATGCTGAATCCACTGGAGCAGTCCCCCTGCTGGAGGGTCTGGCCTCTAGGTCCTGCTCGGGGGTGACAGGCTCTGAGGTTTCGTTGGTTGATTGAAGCAGGGGCCATGGGCTGGGACCGCAGTGCGGTTGACATGCCAGCACCGTGTGTTGCTGAGAGGGTGCAGTCTGGGCGAGGGTGCTGGAAGGACTTACCCCGCAACGCCAGCTCGTCCTCTGCAGGGGCTCCAGGGGACATGCCTTCCCCGCAGCTGCAAGGGGCACCCACATCCTGGGAAAGCTCTGTGATCACTCTTCCCTGAAGGTCGGAAGCTTCACTGGGAACAGGGAACCCGGGCTAGCAGGACCTCATGGTGGACAGTGGGGTCCAGGGCTGTAGGTGTGGGCTAGTGACCCTGTATCCCAAGAAAGGGGCTGACTGGCGGCTGCTGAGCCCTGGCTGGTCCATGTGCACAGAGCAGGCGTCTGACCCCGGCCACCCAGACAGGCAGGTATCTGCCCCTCGGTCAGACCCCGGCACCCGCCGTGTGAGCTGTTATCGCCTGAGCTCCCCCACAGCCCCTTCCCTCCCCGGGGGCTGTGCCCTGTCCCGGCAGACAGACAGACCTTACTATTGGCCTGCTGGACAGAGGTCCCGCTGGGTGTCCTCCATCACCTCTAGGAGGGGCCATGCCAGCCCCTGTGTGTTCTATACCCGTGGCCAGGCCACCAGGATGTGGGGGGACATCACTAGTGTCAGAAAGGAGGGCAGCTCTGTTTAGGCAGCAGCAGCTAGAGCCTCGTCAGACACAGACAGGGAGGCGTGTGCGGGGCGTCCTCCGGGCACCGCATTCCACTCAGGACACTGCCCTCCACTTTCTCCATGTGAGGTGCCGTTTGCTGACGTGCTGGAGGCCATGCTCACCTCGGGAGAAAGACCTGCCCAACCTGTCCCACTGGGCTCCCACATGTGCCCCCGACCCCCAGCAAAGTGTGCTGTCCTGGCCAGTGTCCCTCTGTGGGAGCCTGTCCTGGAGATGGGACCAGAGGTGACGGCGGCCACAGCAGCTGCTAAACTGCAAAGGACTCTGTCTCAGAACCTGCCTGGCTTCACTGTAGCACAGCCGTGAACTGCAGGGAGACTGGTGCCGACGTCCATCCTCACTGCTGCTCTCCGGAGTGGGCTGCTTGGCAGGGAAGGGGGCTGAGCCCCGTCAGTCCTTCTGCAGGTCCTGCCGCAGCTGTGGCCCTGAGCCGCCAGGCGCCAGGCAGTGCAGCCTGGCTGAGGATGTGGTACCCCTGCCCGTTTATGTCTGTGTGGTCAGCTTGGCTGTCCTTTGGCAGAATCACTGAATTTATAAAAGCAGCCATGGAAGCGTGCGCCCGGGACGAGGGACAGGGCAGCACAAGAGCGTGAGGATCACGAGGGCCAGAGATGCCCCAGAGAGTGAGGGCTGCTGTGTCTCTTCTCCGAGGATGACCAGCACTCCGGCAGACGTGGACGCAGACTGGAGTCGTCTGGATCTGGCCCCACCTGTGTCAGAGGCACCCACAGGGCTGACCCTGTGCTGGGCTCTGGGCTTCCGCCAAGGCCACGTGCTGTGGCCAGTGTCCCAGGGCGCCTTGTGGCCGAATCGCCGTGTGTGGGCACAGGTCTGGCTGTGACAGCCCCATCAGCCCTGTGTGCCCGACATGGCCCTCAGACCTCGAGCCCGCGGGCTGTGGGCCGGGTTCAGGCGCGGGCAGGCTCCTCAGCCTCCAGACCTGTGGGCGCCAGGCGGAGGGCGCCCACTACCCTGGAACCATCATGAGGCCCCAACTTACACGGCGGCAGATCGCCAAGGACCTGCCTAGCCTCAAACCCTAACAGCTCAATAAGAAACAGGGCCCCACTGGACGCCCAGCCCAGCCCAGCCCAGGAAGATGCTGCATGTGGGCAAAACCCCGGGTTGTCCTGGTCATATCCACAGCCGAGTCCTTCCCCAGAGCTGCCCCATGCAGGAGGCCGGCCACCTGTGGGACCCACGCGGGCAGGACGGGTCTCCAGCATCCTGTCCATCCGAGTGGGCTCAGAGCGGCCCGGCCTCCGCCAACAGGAGCCTCCTGGGGCCGTGTGCACCCTCGGGGCCGTGTGCACCCTCAGGGCCGTGCCTCCGACACCCTGGATGGCTGCTTCTGTTCCTTCCCACGTAGCGGAAATCACAGCAGCCCCGGCGGCTGCTGCGAGGTGAGTGGGGTGCAGCGGAGGGCAGCCCTCCAGGGCTTCACCCGCAGCAGGGAGTCCCCCAGGCCCGGCAGGGCTGCAGGGGCGGCTCTGGGAGCCTGCAGCTGGGGCGGAGAGTGGGCACCTCTTGTTCTTGCTTCACCACAGTACAAAGGACCCCCCTCAGATGTTCCCCCACAGGCGGTAAAACCTGTCAAGTCAGGTGCAGGCGTTGCTCCTCCGTCGGTAAACGGACACCAGTGAGCCGGCTCCTGCCAGGCCTCCCGCCCCCCCTTCAGGCATGTGGGCACGGGGTAGGGCATTGCTCATGAGGGCACCTTCAGGGGGCCCTCAGCGTGGCGGACTTGGAGTCATTCTTCCATGGGGGAACTGAGGGCTCGGCCAGCGAGCCAGGTGGGCGCCCGGAGCCTTCCTTACTGGTACTGGCGGGAGGGCATAGACCCCCCCTCCTAATGGGGGAGTTAGCAAGAGTGCAGCCTTCATAAAGTGAGACCCCAGACCTGCGGACAGAGCCAGGGTGGGGACTGGGTGCCCGGTCCTCCTTCCGTCTGCAGGCAGAGCGCCCCGCCGCCCGCTCCCTCCAGCTACGCACGGCCCCTCCCTCAGCCCTGCTCTCCAAGGACGTTTCTCATCCCAGCCTGTCAGGACCACCATCCATGTGAAACCAGAGCCCCTCATCCCAGGGGAGATGCCAAGGGTCAGACTGAAGATGACCAGGAGGGCCAGGGCTGTGGTTCAGAGCTCCTGACCCTGTGGGGAGCCTTTTTCTGGGCCGGGGGCAGCCCCTGTGAGAAGTCACCAGGCCCTCGTGGGCTGGGTGGGGCCCAAGCTGAGCTCCCACGACCTGGTTGGCTGCCGCCTGCCTGGGGCCCCACCAAGGACTCACTGCAGGAGGGGAGAAGCGGCTCCCTGAGTCCCATTAGGATGCGTTTACATGTAAGTGAGTCTTGTCCTTCTCTTAAATATTTGGAAGTGTTTCTAATGAATTTACAAACAACGTATAAGTGTTGGGGCAATTTTGGTGTATTATGTCCGTAAGTTGTGATTTAGTAACTGAGTTACAATGGGCTGTGGAGGGAATTCTCACTACACGACGTACACTTTGTGGATCTTGAGAATTTATTGAACAATTGGCATTGTGTTTATTTTGGAAATTTCAAGCACAGACCTAAAGGAGGGGAAACGGCAGCCCTGGAGCCTGCGTGCGGCTTCAACCTCACCCTTCTACGTGAAGCAGCGGCCTCACAGGATCCAGGTATCAGGTGAGCTCCTGGACGCCCAGCCCAGAACGGGGCGCCAGCCCAGAATGGGGCGCCAGCCCAGCAGCCGGGCCTGGAGGAGTCCCCTCTGAACGTGTGTCTGCTCGTGGGCCAGATGGAACCCAGGGTGCTGAGAGAGATGCTCAGCTGGCCAGGAGGGGCGAGGAGGAGGGACCAGCAAAAGCCCGGGCTCCCAGGGTCAGGGTCAGGATGGGCAGACTTTCCTGGTAGTTCTGGCAGTGCCCACCGGGGTCCGTGAAAGCTCACTCCTATCCCAGCAGGCATCTTCTGTCCCACCAGCTGGACTGGCCAGGCACACTGGCCACTTCTGGGGGTCCGGACCCCACACCCAGCCTCTAGCTGGGGGCCAGACTGCCTGCCTCGCGAGGAGCCGGGTCCCCAGGCCCGAGGGGACTCGGCCTGGTGGCAGCACAGCGGGAGGGCAGCCCCCTCGGGAGGGCGCTCACCAGTCCAGCTGCCGCCCAGCCACGTGCCAGGCCGCGCCAAGGCTCAGCGCAGGTGGGCCGCCCCGGGGGCTGACCCTGACCCTGTAACGTCTGCCCTGATGAGTCTGTGTCGTGGGCGCCCTGTGCCTCCACCCACAGTGTGACAGCAAAGGTGTCTCCAGACGCTGCCGGAGGCCCCTGGGGACAAAACTGCCACGCGAAACACCGCAGGTTTAGAGACAGGTGAGGACCGACTTCATCAAGTCAAGATGAACAGAGTGGTTTTTGCAGACTCTGGATGGTCCCAGGGTTTTAGTTGTTAAATAGACATAAATGCATTACAAACCATCCCATCTTAACCACCTTTAAGTGCACGGCGCAGCGGCATTAAGTACATTCACACTGTTGTGCAGCCACCACCACCAGAACTTTTCTTCCTTCCCAGCTGACACTGTCTCCACCAACCATTAACCCCACTCCCTCCCCCGGCCCCACCCCCACTGTCCAACTGTGTGAATCTGACAACCCCAGGGACCTCACATAAGTGAAATCACATAGGACTTGTCCTTTTGTGTCCGACTAATTTCCTCGAGTGTCATGTCCTCGCGGTCCATCTATGTTGTGTGTCAGAATGTCCTTTTTATGATGCAGTAATATTCCACCGTGTGGACAGACCACGTCTTTCATCCACTGATCAGCTGCTGACAGTTGTGCGTGCTGCTGTGAACGTGGGTGGGCAAGTTATCAGGTCCAGCTCCTGCTTCCAGTTCTCCAGGCTGTGCACCCACGAGTGGGATTGCAGGGTCCTGTGGGGCTTCGAGGTTTCACTTTTTGAGAAAGCTCCACGCTGTTTTCCGCAGCGTCTCCACCATCTTTCATTCCCTCCAACAGGGCATGGGGTTTCTGTCCACCTCCCTCCAGCATCTCTTCTTTTCTGCTTGTTTGGTTTCGTTTTGGTAATAGCCATCAGTCTTAACTGGTATGGAGTGGTCTCTTGCCGTGGCTTAACTCAGGTTTTTCATTCATTGTAGGTTATTTTCTGGGTGTTCACGTGACAGGATTTCTTTGTCTTCTGGGAACTTTCTCACTGGGACAAGACACATGCATGGGCAACAGCTGACCACTGGAGGGACCCAGCAGCTGAGTGCAGGGCAGGCCAGCTTCCAGGAGTGAACGGACCCGCCAGCACAGGGAGGAGGCCTCCCGGCCCTGCGGCGGCCTGGCCCACCCGAGAGCAACCCCCTTCCTGGCAGCAATGGGGTCAGGATGCCTGAATCCCTGGGGCTCCCGCCCACAGCCCACCCGTTAGAAGGGCAGGATGGGGACACGGGGGTGATGGAGGCAGGTGGTGGGGCTGCGGCATCTCTGGGGTCAGCTGTGCAGCGTTTGGTGGACAGTGATGGGGTGTGCAGCTCTCCTGAGGGGGTGCTGACTGCAATCCTGGGCCCCGCCTCTAAATGGACCTTCCAGGCCAGCTACCCAGAGAGGGAGGGCTTGATCATCGGAGCCAAGGAGGTGAAATGTGCCGGAAGCCACCCAGCCCCACAGGAGGGGGAGCAGGGCCGCCACAGTCCTCCTCAGGGTGCTGGGTCTGCCCCGTCCGTGGAGTTCCGCTGCCCCTTGCTCTTGGGGAGCATTTGCCAGTCTTGCTGCCCAGGGTACACAGCAGCAGCCCTCGCAGGGCCAGTAGCCTCTCCTCGGCCACCCCTGTGGGGATGGGGACTTTGCCCCAGATGCCCACAGGCTGCCCCTGGCACAGGCCAGCCTCAGGGTGATAGGTGTGTGAGTCCATGTGTGCGCATCTGTGTCCACTTCCTCGCTCAGCTGGCAGTCTGGGGCCCCAGTGTCCCCTGCAGCCCACTGCCCACATCTGCCAAGGTGTGCGCAGGTGGGGCACAGCCTGGGAGCTCTGCTTTCTGCAGTTCTGTGCCCAGCAGGCTCTCCCCAGAGACGGGCCCGGCCTGAGAGCTTCCAGGCCAGCCAGCCGCGTCTTAGTGAAGCCGCCTGTTTCCCTGAGTCCCTCTGAGACCTTACTTACTGTCATCGGAAGGGGATTATTTGCATTGATGGGGCTGCTTCCATACTTTGCTGCATCCCCATGGCCACACTCACAGGGCTCTGAGTCCCCGGCACCACGTTGGAGGGGAAGAGGGGGCGGCCTTCCACCTGACCCACACTGCAGATGGACAGTGACACCAGGTGGCTGAGGGACACTGTTGTGCCAGGCTCCTTGCAGCCCTGAGCCCCACCGCAGGCCTCATCGGAACTGGCCCTCGGGCATGCAGGGAGGGGGCCTGCGGTGGAGACCCCACGTGCCCTCAGGGGAATGCACCCCCCTGCCGGGAGAAGGTCCACGTGCAGCCATGGTCCTTGGGGAGCCCGAGAGTGCCAGCCTCTCCCTCCACAAGGCCCTGGCCACCATCGCCACCTTCACTGCGTGATGAGGTCATAAGAGGTCCTGGGGAAGAATCCAGTAAATGCATTCTGGGATGAAGGCTGAGTCAGAGGTGGGAAAAAAGGGAGAAGAATCAAGGCCAGGGTGACAGGGAGGAGCCGGGGGAGGTGGGGGGACGGGTGTGCAGGGAGGGGTCGGCTGCTGTGGGGGGCGCTCAGGCGGGTGGGGTGTCTCCTGGGGGGGCGGGGCTGGCTGTCCTCACCAGGAGAGGCCAACCCCAGAGCCTCGCAGTCCCTGCCCTGCAGGCACACACACGTGGCTGAGAAGACAGAGAGCGGCCTCTCCTGGGGTGCAGTGCCACCGAGGAAGAGGCCTTCCCATCAGGGCCGGCCTCTGGGGGCCGCCGGCCCGGGCAGCCTCACGGCCGGCCGCGGTGGTGGAGGAGAGAGCTGATGCTGACTCTAGGCGACAGAGCTGGCGGAGAAAGGATGTCCATGGTGCCGCTCTTTTAATTAAGGAACTAAGCTGTTAGAACCCAGGCTTCCCCCTGACGTGGCTGCTTCCAGCAAAATACCTCTGGTTCTGCTGTTTCCCACACACAGACCTGGCAGCAGTTAAAATAGAGATGCCGAGATTCCAAAGTTTCATCCCGTGAACCCATCTGGTTTAAAGAAGTACAACCAGTGGGAAAGGGAGTTGAATCAAAGCGCAACTTGTGTTTTCCTAAATACAGAAAGCCTGTGAGGTAGGCCAGCAAACAGCCCCACCCCTCCCGGGGCCCAGGGCTGCCCCCGCACCCCACCTCTGCTGGACCCCAGTCGGGACTCAGAGGCTGCTCCAAGGCGGGTGTTGGAGGTGTTGGAGGGGGACAGGGCTGTGCGGAGGTCCCCACGGAGAAGCCGGGTCCTGGACCCTCACAGAGGACAGGCCTCCCCATTTGCAAGGCACCGGACTCACACTCTCCCGGGCTCCGCCTCCCTCTGGCCACCTGCACAGGCTTTGATCTGCAGCACACCTGGAGACCAGTGCCTCCCCCCAGCAGCGTCACACGTGTCCCACACCCCCTGTGGGCTCCTCTTCTGGGCAGAAGGGGGCTGCAGGGCCCCTCCCTCCTCAACTCCAGGCCCCAGCAGCTGGATCTCAGCGCACAGCCCCACGAGGCTTCCCTGGGGGGCTGTGTAACCCGCCCCTCCAAGACATTTGTCACCAGACTGCTGTACCCATAGCTCACCGGGCACCTCAGCCCCTAAGGGCCTTTGGGGTCTCCAGCCTCACCCCAGTGTGGTGCAGGGGTCCATCCAGTGCGTCCTCACACCAGTGAGCAGTTCTGTGGGGTCACAGGGCTCCTACATAGGGGCCCTGGGCACATGGAGGAAGGGGGCTTGCGGGGTGCACTGGGCAAGTCTCCAGAACCACCAGCCACTTGTGCCAGGGCACCGGGAGGGACGGGCAGTTCCCTGAGCCATCCCAGGGGCTGGACGGCTCACATCCCAGACAGAGGCTCCAAGATCATGGGAGACGTCTCACCACATCCCAGAGTCCTTGGGTCCCCGAGGCCCCGATGAGGGGCCAAATGGGTGAAAGGGGAGCGGATAGGCCCCACCTGCCTCCACTTGCTCAAGGTCGCCTCTTTCCCACAGTGGATGTCCATCATTTTCAGAAAAGCTTCAAGACTGAAGGACCAAAAAAAAAAAAAAAGACTGAAGGACCCTTCTGGTCCAAGCTCTCGTCCTCCCCAGCAGCTGTACATCTGGAGAGAGCGAGGGGAGCAGCGCAGGCCTCTGGGCCAACGGGGAGCCCAGAGGAAGACGCTCCAGGGGGGCCCACGAGATGCAGGTGGAATAGGACCCGGGCCCCACACAGCACAGCACAGAGGCATGGCCAAACAGGAATGAGGGGCTGGAAAAGGGAGAGGACGGTCACAGGAGGACAAGGATTGTCCGGGGAAGGTCAGACTGCACCTGCAGTGGGCGGGGGCACACCTAGCCCTTGTTTCAGGGACGAGGGCCCGAGACTGGCCCGAGCGCCACTCTGAAATGTGGAGTGCATGGCAGAAGCTGGATGACCCTAGCCAGCCCTTCCCTGTGACCCCCAGGATGAAAGTGATAGCAGCCTGTGGAGGTGGCAGATAGCAGGGCACCCACCTGAGAACCAGCAGTTGCCCTTCACAGGGGACTGGATGCTGGTCAGCAATAGAGACCTGGCCAGCACAGCATGGCCGGCCAGGCACTCAGCTCACCACGCCAATGTCACTTGCTCCCAGCCAGGCAAAGGCCCCCACAGGGGCCGTGGGGAGGAAACCACACTCTGGGGCTGCTCCCCAGGCCGGGCAAGCATCTGTAGTGTCCAGCCCACCAGCCGCCTGGCACTGGGACGCAGCTGGCAGGGGGCCTGCTGTTCACCTTGGTTCCATTCCCGATCCTTAGCGTGTGAGTGGCCCCCGTGCCGGACAGCAGCGCAGCTCTGCATCTCAAATGGGTGGTGATCTTGGGAGCGGGCTGTGCACACGGGTGCGTCCTCTTACCTGCAAACACCAGGTGCCATCGTTAGTGTGGGGGAGCTTCTCCTCACTTCAGCTTTGATGTCTACAACCATGGTTCCCATCCCAAGCCCCCGGCCCCCACGGTCTGGATGGTACAGGGAAGAGGGAGGCCCGAGAACCAGTGTCCCCAGAGGGGTGCCCAGCACCTGCAGGGGAGACCAGTTCAGCTGGGCAGACCACTGCCCATCACTCCTGCAGGCCTCCCAGGACAAGGTGGGTGCCAGGTACACTCATGACCCCAAGCAGGGAGCCCACTGACACAGCAGGCTCGCCCAGAGGGAGCCCTGCAGTTGGGGGTGGACGGGTGCCCATCAGGGCTAGGTGTCCAGGGCCGCCCTTAGGAGTGTGGTCCTGATGCTACGTCCAGGGAGCTGCTGGCCAGATGCTGCGAGTCTTCATGCCCTGGTGCAGGTGCTCTTTGAAGCTCTGAGGGGCCCTGACTCCAGAGCTCACCCCTCAGCAGCTTTGGTTGCCCTCTCCCTTCCTAGATCTGCCTCTCAGGAACAGGTCCTGCCATCTGACTGCTAAGCTCTTGGTCACTTCCCGCCACCAGGGCAAATGCATCTGGAAAAAAAAAGAGTCCAGCCCAGGGCGGACATCAGGAAATGCCTGGCCGGGCCCTCAGAGAGGTGGCACCAGGCTGCCAGGGCCACATGGCAGCAGTTGTCACGAACACACTGGGACAGGCACAGAAGGGGGACAGAACCTCAGCCACTTGCACTTCCCATCCATCTCGTGTCCAAGCCGGCAGCCTTGACGGTGACCGCCGTCCATCAGCACTTCCTGCTTGGACTCAGGAAGGGAGGGATCAAAGGGTTCCTCTGGCCCCATCCCTGGTGTTGAGCTGATGGGGAGAGGTCCCTCACCACCTGGCCTAGGAAAAAAGCTTCACAGGCAGGTTTCAAGATGACTCATGACCACTGTCATTGTGCCTCCGTCCAGGTCACTCCATGGGGACACTCACAGTGAATAAAGTCAATAAACAGGGGAAAATGCAGGCCTGGGCCGGGGCCAGACTGGGAAACGCTACCAGAGCAGAATTGTCTGTTTTTGTCTTTCCCGAACAGAGTCAGGGCTTTCCCTCTTCCCCTCCTGCCCCCAGCGGACAGTGTCCTGTCCTGTGTGATGGTGACTGTTGTCCTGGCTTCTGTAGAAAAAAACACAGGCACCTGTCCTGAGAACAGGCCAGGAGTGGGGGCCCAAGTCCTCAAGAGGGAAACGTCCGGGTGAGGAATTTAAGTAACAAGGCCCCTTGCACACCTGGGACGGAGGAGACTCGGCAGCACAACCAGGCGGAGGTTGGGCTGGGGACTCAAGGTGGAAGCGGGGGCGGGGCGCACGGACCGGCCGGGAGAGGTCGCTGGGAGGCGTGGCCTGGGAGGGGGCTGGGAGGAGGGGCTCGGAGCGCGCTGCAGGGACCCCCGCCCCGCCCAGGGCACGACCTTCGGACTGTGGGGACGTGGCTGAGGGGACCGCGAGTCCCCGAGTTGAACAGAACTCGCTCTCCCCAAGACATCCCGCGCGATGTAACTGGACGCAAAGAAATGGACACTCAGGCAGCTTCCAAAAGAGGCGAAACCGTTTATCAAGTCGGCGCCGGCACGGTATCTACAGTATCTACAAATATCTACAAGTCTCTACACCGCCTGCAGACAGGGTTCTCGGGTCGTCTACACTGCAGCTGCCAGCTGGGCCGGGGGAGGACGCGGTCTCGCGGAGAACAATAAATATCACTTCCTTCCGCCGCGAACCGCGCACTTTGGCACTGGCGGCGCGGACCCGGGGAGGGACCCGCAGTGGCCCCGGGGCCAGGGAACCAAGTCCTTGGACGGCTCTGGGGCTGGCGGGAGGAGGGCCCGATGGCTTGGAGGCCGGGGAAGGGGCACCGCGGTGGTCCACGCTGGGTGGACCGGACCCACGGGCGGGCACCCGCATTATCTGGGGCAGTAGTCGTAAGAGCCGGGTGGCGCGGCCCCCGTCGACGAGTACATGCTGGCGGCGGCCGCGGCAGCTGCGGCCGCGGCTGCGGCAGCGGGGCTCACGGCGGGGTGGTGGTGCGGGTGCGCGTGCGGGTGCGGGTGTGCGTGGAAGCCATGGCCGCGCAGGCCGGGCAGCGGGTAGGGCGCCGGCCGACTCTTGGCCCCGAGGTAGTGGTCGTAGGCGGCGGCCGGGTACTTGTAGGGGTGGTGGTGCAGCGGCTCCGACGCACCGGGCGCTTCCAGGCGCAGCTCGGGGTGCGGGGGACTGGGGCGGCCTCCGGGCGCGCCGGGCAGCGGGACGAGGCCGCCGGCGCCGCCGGCCCCGGGCAGCGCGGGGCTCAGCACCCGGGCCAGCAGCTGGGGCGGGTGCGCCGGGTCCCCAAGCACGGCCGGCCCGCCCGCGTCACGCTCGAATTCTCGCCGAGCCTCGGCCGCGTCTGCGGGGAGGGCCGAGGAGTGAGCGCGGCCGGCGGCGCAGCCGAGGGGCCCGCGAGAGCACGCCCGCCCCTGCCCGAGCCCCGGGCCCTCCCCAGGGGCTCGCACCTTCCGCCCAGCCGGCGGGCGTGGCAGGCGGGGCGCAGCCGTCGGGCCGGGCGGGCGAGTGCGCGCTTGCCCGCCGCCACAGCCGTTGTGCAACGCGCGCGAAGGCCGCGAGCGCCCCTGAGGCGCAGGCGAGGCGGGGTGCGACCGCCTGCCCAGATCCCACGACCCCTGCCCTACCTTTCTCCGCACCGTTGGGCTGCGTGGGGGAGGCCACGGGGTTCCGCGAGCGCGCAAAAGCGCTCATGAGCGGCAGCGCGCCGGGCCGGTGGTTCCGGGGCCTGTGGGAGGGAGGCGGGCAGCGCGTCATGCGGAGCCCAGTCAGCGCCGGCGCAATCGCCCACTCCTCGGAGGACACTCACCAGTCCTCGGGATCGCAGTCTCGGAAACCTTTGGCGAAGGGGTTGCTGGCGATCTTGAGCTGCGTGATCTGCGGAGAAGCAGGCACTGAGCAAGCAAGCGGCTCCAGCCCCTGCTCCAGGGGCCACCCGACCTCGGCAGGGCAGGAGGGGAGTGTTAGGAGACACGGCCCCAATTAGGGCCCCTCTACTATCCACGAACAAGAAGCGGTGGGCCCACAACTGCTCCCTCCCCATCGGAGGCTGTGCCTCTCTCCTTCGACAGGGGTGCCAAGGAGCCCCCTTTATCGCTAAGGAATCCGTCTTTTCTGCCCCCAGTGGTTAGGATGGAGACCCTGTGCCCTCCCCCAGCTGGGATGGGAATGTGGTCACTTCCACCCCCCATGCCGCAGCAGTGGGGAGTGGAGGGGCGCCCTAGGAATCTGGGTAAACCGCGCATCAGGCCCCTGATGGGGAGTTTCCGGAATGGCTTGGTAAACAAACTTTCAGGCCACAGTGACAGTTGCCACTCGAGAGGTCAGCCTGATAGGAGGCTGGTCCTGCCTGTGGCAGGGGGATCCTCAGGGGGATCGGCTGCTTGAGGACCTCAGGGGTGGGGCTCCATCGGGTTGGGTTTACAGGAACCGAACCTCTGTCCCCCAGGCAGCAACTGAAAATTGCACCCCTTCCCAGAAGTGTTGACTGTGCCAGGCCTCGGCCTCACCCGGTGGTTCTGGTAGGCTGTGACCGCGGTGAAGCGCGTCTCCTCAAACACAAAGGTTTTGAAGTTCTCCTCTGCGTATTTCTCACTGTCTTTGCGCGGGTCCACGTAGACCACGTGGAAGCGTGGCTGGTATCTATGCATGGAGTTGAGAATAATCTGGAAGACAAGGTGGCGAGGTCTGAGCTAGGAAACCAGCCAAGGTCCGGACAGGCAGCGAACTTCTGGACAACCCGGCAAAATCCTGAACTCCCTAAGTGAGGCCAGGCTGAGGGGCCAAGCAGAGCTGGGACCCTCTTTCCTTAGGTCCTGGAGAAGCAATGCCTGCCCTGTGTGGGGCAGGTACCAGCCTTTCCGCCTAGATTCCAGAGGCTGCGGCCCCCACCCCCCCACACACGGCCCCACCCTTTCCAGCTAAAAAGCTTCCAGCCAAAGACAGGAGTAGGGGGAGGGAAGAAGTATGACCCCTCTACCACCAGATCCTTAGGCCCTGAGCGGAGGGTCTGCTCTCCGAGGCCTGTCCCTCATCCACACCCAAGCGGCCAAAGCTTTGCATCTGGCTCTGATAAGCAGAGATTCCGGGGGTCTGCGGGGGCAGGGGAGACGGGGGTGGGCCGGGGGTGTCGCTCACATGGCCGTTGTCGTCCAGCAGGTTGTTGGTCAGCTTGAGCTTGTCGAAGGACACAATTTGCTTCATCCACTGCGCACCCTTGGCGGGCGAGTCAGGGTGGTAGTGCACTCGGCCCGGCGTGGCAGGGTCTGCCTTCCCGGCCACCAGCCAGGACGAGCTGTGGAAGGCATACCTGGGGCGCCCCGAGCAGGGGTCACAAAACGTTGGGGTGAGCCAAGAGGGCCTTGCTGAGGGAACCCCGCAGGTGCCTCTGATGAGGGTCCCATCTGTGAAACTGAGCTGCTACCTGGGCTGGGAGCTTTTCAGGGGGGATTGTGAGAAAACAGAAACTCCCAGTCCTAAGGCCCCAAGCCGGGAGGAAGCAACAAGAGGAAGGAGGCTGGGCTCCGGCGCCACATTTCGCAGCACACGGGTCACTCACTCTGGGCCTCCCAGCTGGCCTCCAGTGTCGCCAGTGCAGCAGAGCCTGGATTTGACCAGGCCGACAGCCTAGGGTGCGGGGGCGGACCGAGCTCTCCTTATTAATTGCTTTTAATTGTCCAGGCGGCTGAGGCCCGCCCTGCATAATCTCTCTGGGCCACCCCACCTTTCCTGCCGGCTCAGGGGCCCAGCGTCCAGGGGCTGGGGGAGGGACAAGGCGCCCACCTCATGGGAGAGGGAGACACGGAAAAATGCAGGGGCCATGCTAGTGTGTAGGTGTCTGGGCTCTAGGGGAGTGGGGAGGGTCACATGTCGCTCAGGTCTTGGGCCGCCCCGCCCATGCCCACCTCACCAGGCAGGGACCCACTGCCTCCTCCCAGGCCAGCGAGGCGCTCACCGGTACCGCTTGTCGTCCACCGGCACAAAGTCCATTAGGAGCATGTAGTCGGCCATGGGATCCATACCAAACAGCTTCACTTGGAACGTGGGGAACATCCGCCTGGGGGGCAGCGGGACCTAGGGTCACCGCAGGTGGGGGAGGGCAGGGCCACTCACCTCGACCGCCCAGCGCCCAGCGCGGGGCCTCCCTGCCTGGTCTCCTCTCCTGCTCCCCACTTAACTGGCCAGGCCCCTGCCCAGCCAGGGACAGTGGGTCGGCAGGACAGCCCCTGGCTGTTCTCTGAAACACAAAAGTGGCTCACTCTGCGCCATCGCTGAGCCTCCACACCCCAACCTCAGCCTGTGTAGACCCCACCAAGCAACTAGCCACGGTGATTCCAGCCACCCGACCCGAGTTAGCCTCAGCTGGTGACCCCAGCGTTCCCAGGGATCCTCCGCAGCCCTCAGCAGAACCTCCCCCAGCTCGATCTAAGCAAATGGCCTAAGCGCCCGGCTCGAACAAAGTGAAAGCGAGGCCGTCTGTGCGATTCGGAGGAGTCCTGGTCGCCCTTTTGGCTGGGTCTGCGGCTGCTGCCCGACCCCTTTGGTGAAGCCAAACCTTGCAGCCCACAGCCCTGACTCTGAGGCCCTACCTCCTGCCCAGTGCGGGGTCTCCCCACCTTCCTCAGGGACACACGCAAGTTCCCAAGAGGCAGCTACTCAGGGCAGACGTGGCTCCTGCCTCCGTGGTCCCCCAACTCTCCCCTCCCCTGGAGTCTGACTTGGTGATGGTTCCAGGCTCTGCAAAGGATATTCTGAAGCTCCTGCATGGGCCACTGGCCGTGGGCCGGCCCTGTCCTGATGCCATAGCAGTGCTGGCCGCTGGGCCCTGGAGGACAGTATGAGGCTTGGCCCCCACCTGCCCGTCCTACGGCCACCCCTCACGGGCAGCTCCTTGTGGGCAGTCGGCAGTTAGCAGATGCCATGGAGCCAGCCTCCTGGCCAGTCCTGCCTCACCCTCCCACCACCCTCTACAGGCAGGAGGGAGCTGCAAAATGCAGGCTTCTGGGGCAAGCCTGGTTGCACCAAGGCCCTTGCTGGGCTGGACTGGGCCAGAGGCTGGGGCACAGTCCTGTGGGCAGCGGGGTGGGGGAGGCCGTGTGCTCAGCAACAGCAGGAGAGCCTGGAGAAGACCCCCGACCTGGAGCTGGAGCCTCCCCCAGGGAGGACACCGCGGCAGGGAAAGAGAAACCACGAGAAGGCTCTACAAACAGGCCCTGAGCTCCCCTCCTCTGTGCGGACTCGGAGCCGGTGTCTCCTGTGTACATTAGACACAGACCGGCACCCGCCATTGTCTGCTGGTCAAATCGGTTGCATCGCAAAACTTGTTCCCCTTCTCTCTGGGCCCTTAAAACAAACACAGGCCAATTGAAGGCGGCGGCCAGGGCGGCAGAGCCAGGCCCCACAGTCGCCCGAAACGCAGGCCTGAGAAAGCTGGGTAGCAACTTTACTGAGAACAGCACAGTTTTTAAGGGGCTTAACTCAATGCTACAACGCTCCAGACCATGGACCGGCTGCACCTCTATCTATCCCGGATGGACTGAACTAGGGAACCAAAGCAAGGAGTTTCCTTTGAGAAGCTGGGATCCACAGGGAGCCGCCTGGTTGGTGAGGCCCCTGGGAGGGCCGGGTGAGCGGAGCCAGCCCGCACATTGGGCGGCCGGCGTCCTGGGACTGCGGCTGGACCCTGGCAGCCAGTCTCCCGGCCCTGGCCGTCCACTCGGCCCGTGCGCTTAGCGGCTGACGCTGGAGCCGGGACCGCAGAGCTAAGGAGCCGGCCGCGCCCCCACCCCGCTGGCCTCCCCGCTCGCGTGGATAGGACCGAGGCGCGGGGCTGGGGAGGGGCGCCCTGACCTGCCGGCCTTGGTGACGATCATCTCCGTGCCCAGCTGATTGAACTCGTCCCACAGCGCCTTCATCTCCAGCTGCACGCTCACGCTGGCCACCTTCGCGTTCTTCTTCACCGGCGCCTTGGCGGCGGCCGCACAGCTGGCCCCAGGGCCCTCGGGCTCCGCGGCGGCGCTAGTGGCAGCCCCGGCGGCCGGCGCGAACGGGTAGGCGTGCGGCGGCGGGCCCGGGGCGCCCGGGGCGGCGGCGGCGCACGGCTCGTAGCGCGGCGGCGGGGGCTCGCGCGGCCCGTACGGGTCGGCGCCCGGGGACGCGGCGCCCGGGAAGCCCCCCGCCGCCCCCAGGCTGCTCAGGCTGCTGGCCGTGAAGGCTGCAACGTCGCAGAAGTGCGAGAGCTGCGTGAGCCACGGGCTGGACACGGCGGAGATCATGACCCGCGGGCCGCGCCGCCCCGCCGAGGTGAGCGCTGCCCCGCGCCCCGGGCCGAGTGGCGGGCGTGCGCCGCGCTGCGCCCCGGGGCCGCGCCGCCCCACACCGCCGCCCGCCGCGCCGCCCCGCCCCGCCCCGCCCCGCGCCCCCGCCCCCGCCGAGACAATGGCCTCCCGCGGCCCCCTCCCCCGCCCCCGCCCGCGCCCGGCCCCCCGACCGCCCGGACCGGCTCCCCCGAGCGCCCGCCGGCCGCCCCTCGCTCTGCCGCCCTCCCGCGTAGCACTGCTCTCTCCAGGCTCCTTCCGATTCGTTATTTCCTTACCTTTGTCTTCCTCGTGCGAACCTCCCCTCCGCATCCTCTGTCCTCCCTCCACTATCTCTTTCGAGTCTCGTTATTTCTGTTTTATTTTCTGCTTCAGCCTCTTTTTCCTGCTAGTCCCTCATCGCTTTCTTTTTGGTCAGTCTGTCTTTCCCCTCATCTCTGTCTGTGCCTGTGTTATTCACGCTTTTTAACTCTTTTTTTTTTTTAAATAAAAACTGCAGTCTAATTTTTTTTTTTGGTGACTTGACTTTGTTTCTTCCATTTTCCCCACTTTCTTCTCTATCGTTCTTGCCCTCTGCTTTGTTTTTCATCCTTCCGTTTTAGGGTTTTCTCTCCTTTTCTCAATATCTTTTCTTCCCACCGCCGCCACCGTTCGCTCTTCCTTTTCCGTGTCCCACCTCAGTCCTCTCCCCATTCCTCCCACCTCTCCGAGCTCACGGCCACCTCTGCTCCCTTTCTCTGGCCTCCTCTCCTGTCCTCCACCCCCTTACTCTCCTTATTCTGGGCCTGCGTCTAGCTGGGTGTGGGTCTCTCCGTTGGGGTCCCCAGGCTGGAGGGGGCATCCTGCCCACCCTTCCTCTCCGCCCCAGAGTCCAAGCTGGAAGCCCCATCCCACTAGTGCTCCCTCTACCTACTCTCCGCCCGGACCCTGCCAACCCTCTTTGCTTGGGCCCCACCACAGCAGGGGCAGGGGGTCTGGCGAGAGGATCTGAGTTCACTCGGCAGGGAGGCTCACCTTCCATGTCCCTGGTGACAGTGCTGAAGTGCATCCCGGCCGGGGATCCCAGCAGCCGGCCAAGCTTCACCCAGTTAGAGGACCCAGGGCCCAGGCGAGAGGTGCGCTCTGCGGCCTCTCCTGCAACCAGAGAGGCAATGCTGAACGCGCTGGCCCGGGGAGACAGCGGGCTCCGCGCGTCCATAGGCGCCCGGCGGCCTGGCCGGCGCCGCCTCCGACTGCGTGCACCCAGCCCCACCAAGGCCGGCCCAGCCCACGGGCCCCGGGGGCGGGGGCCCGCAGTGCCACTCACAGCCACGGCCCTGGGCCCAGGGGATTATGGCGTCATGGCCCCCTACTCTGGGCCGGTGGCAGCCAAGGGGGCCCAGGCGGGTGGAGAGCCCTGGGTGTGTCGGCCCTCCTGCTTTTCAAGCTCCGGGCCCCTCGCCTTTGCTCCCAGGGGCCTCCATGACCAGCACCCCTTGAACCTCCTGCTGCTCCTGCCGAGGCCGGGGTTCCCTCTGTACAGCGAAGCCCTCGGCTTCTACAGCCCCCGGAGGGGAGGTGGCGACACCAGGAACTCCCAGCCCCATCCCACAGCAGCGGGGCACTGAAGAAGCTCCGTGGGGCCTCGGGGCCCAGCCCTGCCCCTGCCCTCAGCTCCTCCCGCCTCCTTCTCCCCAGCTGCCCCTGCACCTGGGTGAGGAGAGGGCAGTCCGGGCTCCAGCACCGGCCACAGGCGGACAGCCCCAGGGCCACAGCGTCGTCCTTTCCTCGGCGCCCAGGGACAGGACCCAGCCCAGCAAACACCCCCCAGCCCCAGTTGGTCAGCTAACTGGCTGGGGACCCTGAGCACAGGGACGCCGCCCAGGCCGCAAAGCCCAGGAGCCCCAGCGTCACGCGCACCCGCGCGCACCGCCCGCCTCTGGCCAGGACGCTTATACATCCGGAGGGTGGGCAGTGCCCGCTCCTCCGACCTCCCCACGCACCGGCCGGGGCGCAGGGAGGGCCGGGGGCGGGGCCTGGACTGGCCGAGGGAGCGAAGGACACGTCGGAGGAATTCAGGCCGCTGGCCGGGTCGTGTGCTGCCCCTCGCTCACCACCAACCCGGCCCGCCAGCCTGCCTGCCTGGAAAGGCCCTGTTGCCCAGTTAGGCCAGGCAGAGCAAGGCCTCTGGCCTCCAGGCCCAGGCAACCGGGATGCTAGGGCCTGACTTGGCCTGTGCCTCCCCGACCTCCTGCCTCTGGGCCTCCTCTGCCCAGTTCAGGGCATCCTTGGCCTTGCCATCCAGAGTCTCCGCAGTGGGGCTCCAAGCCTCCCTGCTCCCAGGATCCTCTCTGGCCGTGCGCTGAGGCTCTGGAAGTTAGGCCTCCACTCCAAAGCCTCTCGTAGGTTTTCGCCTGCTATTGCCTGGATCTAGGTGGGAGGCAGCAGCCTCTCTCAGGGTTTTTACAACCCAGGGCCTCAGACCCCTGGCCGAGGGGGTGCTTGCTGTTGGGCAGGAAGGCCCAGGAACTGGGGACCTGGGAGTGGGCTCCCGCAGGAAGTGCCTGACTCCCGGGCCTAGGGTCCAGTAAAGAGTCCGAGGCTGGAGTGGAGTCAGGTGAGCATGGGGGTCCTGCTGTGTGAAGGGGTGGGCGTGGGTCACCTCATGTGCAGTGGGCCCCCGCCCCACCCCCAGGCCACAGCTGCTGCTTTGTGGACTGGGCAGGGAAAGGGGAGCTGTTGCCAGGGTACGCCCCGGGCCTGAGTGGCCGTCTGGATCTGTGACAGTGACAGTGATCTGTGGCACCCAGGGGCAGGCCCAGGGAGGAGTGCCATCCTGGGACCAGCCAGGTCCCTGCTCCTCTGCCTCTAGGACCCCAGGTTGGAGCTGCGCAGGGTCCAGGGGAGAGCTGGGTGGAGCTGGGGGTAGTAGGTGGGAGCGGGTCATGGTGGAGCTGCAGGAGGTGAGCCCAGTGCTGGTGGTCTGTACCCAAAGAGGTGTGCAGGGCGGCCACCAGGAGTACCTGTTGCTGGTCTGCATCCACCCTGCAGGTGGCTGTGGGGTGCATGTTGTGTGCTACCTGGGATGCGTGCTGTCCCAGCACGTGGGGGTGCTGGTGGTGGTGTCCTGTGCACCTGGGGAGATTTTCGTGTGTACTTGGGCGAACACGTGAAGGCAGATGTGGAGTCCACCGGTGAAACCAATATTGAGGAGAAAGAAGTGAAAGTGAAAAATCCTGGAGCTTCTGGATACTCCAGGTGAGCCTCCTGGGTCTCTGGCTGCTGTCCGGAGATCCTGGGCCCTCCGAGTCTGAGGTGGACAGGAGCGGGGGTGGGGGTGGGGTGGGGCAGACCTCTCAGCCCCTCATTAACCCCTTAGTGCCTGAGCTGGGACCTGGGCAGCCAGGCTGGGTGGGGAAAAAGTGCAGAAACAAGGCACTCTATCTGGTGGGCAAACTTTGGTGAGAGCACGCTAGAAGAGGTCAGGACCTCCCGCCCCCCACACAGGCAGCCCTGCCTGACGGCGGCCCTGCTCCACCCACTGCAGATACTCACCCGAGGGATGGCAGAACCAGGACCTTATGTCAATGCCCGCGCCGTGCTGGAACCCAACTGCAGGGGCCCAAAGGGGCCCGAAGTGCGAGGCTGAGTCTCCAGCCCGGCCTGGCCTGGGTGTCGCTGCTTCCCCCACCTCCGGGGGTGCACTCCTTGGTCCCTCCTGGAGGCCGCTCCACTGGGCTCCTCGCCACCTGCCCCCGCCCTACCCCTGGTGCCCGTGCCCACAGGGAGCGCGTGCCGGGTGGTCCCGTGTCCCACACACCTCGTCCGCGCTTGCCGCCGCCCGAGTAGGAAGCCTTCCTTCCTCACCTGGACCGGCTGGGCTCCCTTCTGCCTCGCTCCCCCTGCCGGCCGAGCCTCCATGAGTGCGAGATAGGAGGCCCGGCTGGGCCCCCACACACGCGGGCCAGGAGGGCTGGGCGCCGCCCGGGGTCGGGCGCCACTCGGGGTCAGCCTCCTTAGGGTGCGGTGCGCGGCCGGGACCTGGACTTTGCGGTCCGCCCCTCCGCCTGGGACACAGACTGAAGACAAGACCTGCATTTCGCCGCACCGGCCCGTGGCGAGGTGAGAACTAAGATAAGACCACTTTACAGTTCCTAAGACCGAGGCTCGGCTTGGACTGGCAGCGGAATGGTCCAGCTGCGGGCCGGAGGCAGCAAGGGCTGGATGGCACTGAGGTGTCGGCCCTTCCTGGGCGCCAATGGGGCCACTGCCTTGGCTCTCCCTCGGGGCCCTGCGCAGGGTCCCATGTGGGCACTCGAATGCGCCCCAGCACTCACTCACCCCCGCCCCAGCATCCTCGGAGTTGTGCCTGAAGCCCCAGCACTCACTCACACCCCCCCCCCCGCAACCCGCTTCGCTTCGGCATCCTCAGAGTTGTGCCCGAAGCAAACCCTGTTTTCTCCCCAGCGCGGGGAGGCGGCCCCTGGAGAGTCCTGGCAGCCAGCTCCCACCCAGCTCCGCCTCCCCTCAGCGCACGTGGCTCCCTCAGGGGAGCCATCGAGACTGGCGCCCTCACAGCTTTTGGCGGGACCCCACTCCTCACTCTCTGGCCCCTGTAAAGGCACATCCGCAGCACCGCGCCGCCACCCAGAATTCACTCCGGGCCTCTCCGCTCCCATCCTTGGAAGGAACTGCGCGCCCACGTGCATCGCTGGCAGGCGCAAAGCCCACGGATCCTTACGCTCACGAGCTCCTCGAGACAAGGTGGACACCATCCGCGCTCCCCACGGGGTCTCTGGCCAGCTGGGGCACAGGCGCACACAGAAGCATCCGAGCTGGCAGACCGCGGGGTGTGAGCACGTTGCACTGGGGACCCATCTCCCTGGAAGCAGAGCACGGACCGGACAGAACCGGGCTGCCTCACCCAGGGCTCAGACAGAGAGGGGCCGGGCTTTCCTCGACCCTGTTCATTCGTTTCAGGATTGATTAGCCGGACCTGCCTCCAGCACCTGCCTAGACGGGCCTCAGCGGTCTCCCAGGAAGGCCCCGCACCGGGGCCAGCCTGCACCCTGCCTTTCTGCTGCCGGCAGCCGCTCCTCGCTGGCCGGCGGGGCCAAGCCGGGCAGGATGTGCAAGGGGGCGACCTTCGCTGGAGCCGGGAGAGGCGGGCGCAGGGCGGCTCCGGCTCCGTCCCCTCTCTCCTCTCCCCACCCGCCGCCGGAGGCTGGAGCAGGACCTTGGCCCCTGGGGCCGCCCTATCTTCCTCCTTCGAACGAAGGCTCTTGGCCCGAGACGAAGACAAACGCGGCTTTCTGGATAGTGCGCGTGGGCGTGGACGGGCAGCGACCCCAGCCCTGGAGGTGGGCGGGTAGGGGAGGCTGTGCTCTGACCTCCCTCCCCTCCTCCCCAGCCACCTCGTGGGAGAGGACCCACGGGCTCTGCCCGGTGGAGGTGAAATGGGGGCGAAGTCTGTGTGGGTCACCCTTGCGCGCCCAGCTCGCGGCCATGCGGGCCCCAGTACAGTCTGCACATCGCGGGGGAGGAGGGGCTTTGCAGACCCTGGGGCTGGCGGGGCAGGGCCGGACCGAGAGCCTGTGGGAGCTTGTGGTGAGGCCTCATCCCAGGTAGGGACGGTTTCCCTGCCCCCGCCCTGCTGGCCTGGTCTCTTGGAGGAGGCGACCCCCTCTCCCCAGCCTTGGGGCTCAGTGCACCTGGAAGAGCAGTGACTCCATTGGCCCCTAACTGCTCCCTGGACCCTCCCTCTGGGTTGCCCCAAACTGATGCAGAAGTCCCTGCAAGCCCACCCAGGCCTCCTCCATCGTGTTGGGCCCTTAACCCAACCTCCAGTCGGGGAGCCTGTGCCCCCCCAGCTCTGGGGACCCCTGCCTGGGAGCCCTAGGTGCACAGCCTGTTCGCATGAGAGGGACTGAGGACTCTGTGGAGATACCTGGCAGACCCTATGCATTCTTGGCAAAGGCTGGGAACCAGAAACAGCCTTGGAGATGACACCGGGTAGGGATGAGCTGAGCCATGCTCAGGGAGGGGGCTGGCCCCTCACCCCTTCTGTGGCATCACCTGGGACCCTTCCTGGACCCCAGCACCACCAGCCTGGACCCTGGGGGACCAATGACTGCAGAATGAGCCAAGGGAAGCTGGAAGGGGTTGGGCCAGGGTCTACACAGCCGTGCACAGCTGGGTGCAGCTCCCTTCTGCCCCGGGGCCTAGCTGCACCCCCCTCTCCCCGCGAGGGTGCTGTCTTCTGGGCCCAGTGCCCAGGAGGACAGATGCAGGGAGCTGGTGAGAGGGATGGCCGGACCGGATGGGGCTGTCAGCTAGGCCTGGGTGATAGCACCCCCTGACCCCCGCAGGGCACCAGGGCCCCCTGCAGGCTGGAAGTTCCCACAAGTCTAGAACAAACAAACAGACAGCCTGTTACACAGCCAGGCCCTGGGCCCCTCTCCGATTTCTGGGCCTGTTGATTTAACTGCCCACTTGGCGAGAGGACCCAGCCACATGGGGAGCTGGCTGTCCATCTGTCTGTCCATCTACTGGCCACACTGGCCTCTCCAGCCCAGGCAGAGGTGTGGCTTTCAGAGACCCAGGTGACCTAGATTTTGGCTGCCTATAGCTCCCCTCTGTGGCCAGGGCAGCAGAGCCACACTTCCCAATAAAAGGGCCAGAACCCAGAAGCCCCGGGGGGTGTGGGCTGAGGGTGAGTGGCCTGAAGATGGTCACCGCAGACACTCTCCTCAGGTTCCTCTTCCAACACACCCCAGGTGAGTGTGTGCACATGGGGACAGGAAGAGACTCCCTTCACAGGGTCACTCAACAGGGACCCTTCCAGGTGGAATCACCTGGGAGGTCACTCGCCCTTCTCAGTCCCCAGCCCTGACTCCGGCTTGCTGAGTGAGATGAGGAAGGAAGTTCTGAGAGGGCAGAAACTGGGGCCGGGGCCAGAGGCAGTGGAGAGGCACCGCCACACCAGGGACACTGGCACCTTGCTAACGGGGCCCAGCCAGGGCGAGCTCCCTATGGTCTTTGGAGATAGTGTGTCTCATCTTCAGGATGCTTAGGGCAGTTAAAAGAATTGAATACATCAGGTTTGGAATTTTCATTAAATCTTGATCCAGTTAACAATTCAGTTCAAGTTGTCCATTTACTTGCAGTGACAGCCAAGTGTGACTCTCAGGAGAAACTCTGGGTGGAAGTCCAGTCCAAGTCAGTGGAGGACTGGCTCTGTGCCCGAGTCCTTCTGCATCCACTCTGGGTCCCGTGAACCCAGAAGCTCACCCAGGTGCCATGGCCTGGCGTCCAGAGCTGCTGTGCCTACTACTCTCGGCAGGCCCCCTCCCCTCCCCCTCCCCCTCTGCCTGCTGACCTGGGGCTGAAGGCGGGAGGCAGGTGGACTGTCCAGCCTGGGCAACACTGTCCAGCAGCCGGATGGGCAGAGAGGGGACCCAGGCCTGGGGAGAACAGTGGAGGCAGCCAGGCCCCTCCCCAGCGGGTCTGCCTGGACTCCTGCGTTTCCAGGGGAGGAGCTGCTGCGAAGAGCGTGGGGACAACATTGTGGAGGAGAGGGGCCCTTCAGAGTAGGCAGAGCCAGGGCAGATGGTGTGGCCCAGGCATCGCAAGCACTGCCAGCTATGAGCCTCATCCTGCAGCGCTCTGGGGCCTCTCCAAGCCTCAGTGTTTGTCTGAGAAATGGGAGTGCTGGAGACCCCACAGTGCGAGTCAGGGAGGCTCACATCAGCTCCCAAATGGGGCTCCTCAGCCAGTGTCACCCCTGGACTTGTCCCCCAAGACTGGGGAAAGAAGCTATTGCCTCTGTGCTCCTGTGGGGCCTCCAGACCCTGCCAGGGCTTGGGGAGGGGGCTCCTGGCTGCACCCCCAGGAGGCCCTCTCTGCCTGGCTTCTCCACCCTGCCCAAGTGCCCAGACTCTGCCTCAGCTTCCCGGGTCCCTGAGCACGGCCCCGCCCCAGCTCAGCCAGACAAATCCCTTCCCT
This sequence comes from Camelus ferus, assembly GCF_009834535.1. NCBI lineage: Eukaryota > Metazoa > Chordata > Mammalia > Artiodactyla > Camelidae > Camelus > Camelus ferus. Next base: position 10,187,486 of record NC_045727.1, read on the forward strand.
CCTCTGCGGCTCTGCTGAACCAGGTTGGAATTTCTCAAAAGCAAACAAACAGGCGAGCTCAGAGCTCAGCGTTGTGGTTTTAGGAGCTCAGATTCCCTCCCGTCTGTCTGAGCCAGCGTCAGTCCCGGCCGGCCGCCCACGGCAGGCTGGACGGGGCCCATGGCTGAGACCCCCAGGGCCCAGGCTCAGAGGCTGCTGTCCCCGAAGTACCAGCTGCCTCAATTCGCTCCTGAGACCCTGAGAGGACGGCAGGAAGCTGCAGCCTGTGCTGAGCAGAAAGGACCCCGGGCTTGGCGGGCAGGACATGGACAGGGACCGCCGTGGGGACAGCAGTGGTGCCTGTGCCACCAGGCAGGGCTGGTGGAGCACAGTGGGTGAGGACTGGAGGGCTCGGGGCTCAGTGCATTGATGCGTCGGGGGGTCCCTGGGCACAGAGGCAGGGCTGCGAGGCCGCGTGGGAATGTGGGGGTGGGGTGGGGGGCAGGAGGGCACCTCAAGGGGCCAGGACTGGCTGGGAAGGAGGCCTGGGGGTGGGGAGGGGCCAGAGGGGGGCTCTCGCCAGGTGGTCTTAATCTCCTCAGTGAAATAGGAGTCCTGGAGTGGGCGGGGGAGGTGGGAGCCTGGAGAGCCAGAGACAGCTGCGGGGAGGGGGCAGCCTGGCAGCACTGAGGCCGGCCGAGCCCCTGCCCTCGGGCCCACTCCTCCAGTCGGTCGGAATGGGTCCTGGGCCCAGGCTCGCTTGGGGCGGTTCTCACACTGCACCCGCCCCCATCTACTGGGGCCCTTCTGCCTACATGGCCTGTGTCCTTGTAGGGGTGGCCTGGCCCTTCCTGCTGTCTTCCTGGGCGGGGCAGGGGCTGGGTCGATTTCCCCTCTGCTTAAGCCCCCACTAGAGCTCCCCCGCACACTAAGCTATCGGGCCTGGAGGTAGTGCCAGAGGGGTGAAGAGAGGATGAAGGAGCTGCTTGTGGCCAGCCCAGGACCTGAAGGACGGGGGGCAGGGGCTGAGTGGGTCACCTCCTCTCCTCTACCCACTAGGGGGCTCCCAGAGGTGGGGAAACTGTGGCGGAGAGGGTGGGTGAGATGGGCTTTGGCCTCCTGAAGGCGAGGCAGGAGGGAGGCATGGGCAGCGTCCTGAGTACTCAGCACCAGCTGTGCTGGGCAGACAGACAGATGGACGTGAGCTTTCACTGGTGCCCCAAGGCCAACTGAGCCCCTCCCGCCAGGATGTTTGCCAGAATCCAACGCACAGGCCGCCCCATGCTGGGCGGGGTGTAGGCGGGCGCCAGGCTGTCTCAGGCCTCACTGGGAACGGCCAGGCCCTGGGGCCAATATGAGCCTCCTAGGTGCCCCTGGAGAAATGGAGGCAGCCCTGCACAACGCCAGCATGGCACCAGAGCACCAGCTCTTCTCTGACTCAACAGCGGGCCGCTCTCCGAAGCGCCTGCCTGCCCAGGCCCCGGCCCCAAGCCCTCTCCTTCCTGGCTCCGTGCCGTGGTTCTGCCCCAACAACCACGCCACCTCAGGTCTGCGTCCTCTGCACCTGCAGGGCTCTGGCTCTGCTTTGCTGCTCTGCCTGGTCCTTGAGCCTGGGGTTCAGGGGCTCTCGCCCCCAAGGTGTTTGGCGGTCATGCCACTGTTCCTGTCCAGGCCAGGCACCGGGGGCACAAGACCAGCAGGCCCTTGTGTGTAGAGCAGCAGTGAGGCCAGGCAGGACCGAGCCATCTTCATGCATGGCCTGCATGTCCACACGGAGGTGGCACATGTGTGGGGCTAAGCCACCCCTTGTGAACTGGGCCCAGGCTGGGACCCCGGAGTTAGCCTTCCCTGGCCGGGAAGAGGGCCTTTCTCTCCCTGGAAGCTTGCAACTTAGTCCCTAGAGTGTTCCCTCCTGTGGCTCAGACGTGGCTGCTCAGATGTGGCCTCCACCCTCTCCGCAGCTCGGGACAGGAGGTCTGTGAGTCATTCTCACCTTAGAAGGAATTTTGCAGATTCCTTCCCAATGCCCTCCAGGACCAGCCAGAGTCTTACTTCAGCTGAGGCAGAAGGTAGTGCTACCCTGCGGACGTATGCGGGACGGCCAGTGCAGAGAAAGGAATGTTCTGGAAGGGGACTGCTGCTCCCAGATGAAGAAGTGCTCTGCATGGTCAGGGTGGCCTGGGAGGAGGGCGTTTCCTGGCTTCCACTTCCAGCCTCTGGCTTTGCTTCCTGGGATGAGGCCTTGCGGACGCAGCAGGAGCCTGTTCCCCTCAATGCATCTGCTCTGGAAGTGTGGCCCCTATGCTGTGGACTTAGAGCCACTTCCCTCGTCCACAGGCCCAGTGGAAGCCCATGCCAAGCAATGAGAGTGGACCATGTTATTAACTGGGGAAAGGGGCAGAGGTCCAAGGCTGCACTGGTGAAAGACGCTCCCACCCTGGCCAGGCACATGGAAGCCTCGGGGCTGCTGTGAGAAGCAATCAGTGATTGGGTTCCGAGCTTCTGTGTGGACACACTGCGCGAGGCAGCAGCGGTCACCATATAGGTACTATGGATGCTGCTCTGGTGCCTGGATACTCCCTCTTGCTGTGGCAATGGAATGCTCCTCCATTCTACACATGCCATCTCTCTTAAGGTGGCCTCAGGTGTCCCTGGTTCTGATCTTGAGGTTGGACATCTCCAAGTAGTTGCCCAGGACCTTCCAGACCTCCCGGCCCCCCCACCTCAACCCCACTGGTTGGTGCCTGGCCTGAACCCAGCCCCAGAGCAGCTCCCCACAGCCAGTGTGGACATCCAGCATCAAGCATCTTGGATTTCTGACACAGGGGCCCCCCACCTGGTGGCAGCTGACACCTGAGCCCACCCCACCCAGTGGCAAGGGCAGGGGTGAGTGACCTGGCTGGAGACAGCTGCCGTGGGAACAGTCAGAAAAATCCTGGTGTCACTCACCCTGGTGCCAGAGGGGAGACTGAGGCATAGAGCAAGGCAAGACCTCAGGCATCAGCGAGGGGCCTGCCCAGCCAGGGTCCTGCTGCATCCCAGCCTGGCCCCACCCTTGGTGGCCTGCACACCTCTGCTGTCCACCGCCCGCCCAGGCAGAAATGGCCGTTTCCTCCAGCTCACGCCCCAGGGAGTGACACGGAGCTGGCAAAACAAACAGGCCATTCCTCCTGTGGCCGCGGCTGGTGATGGATGGCCAGAGGGGCTGGCCTTGCTGACGGACGACCGCCCATCATGTGTGGGCTGGGGGCGGGGGCCCAGTGAGGCTCTGGACACAGGCACAGACACATACTCTGAGCCGCGGTGCTGGCCTCATCCCACCCTGAGACCCTCCCAGGCCAGACACCCAGATGGACCGAGACCCATTCCCCCAGCCTTGGTTGCCCCTTTGATGCACGCCCCCATTGTGGGTGGGGGCTCAGCCAACGTATCTGAGGGTGAGGTCCTCCATGGTCCCTCAAAGGCCACCACCTGCCTGCCAGAGGGTTAGAACCCCCTCCTCAGCCTTCTGCACTCTGGGCCTGGATGGGCTGGGGTCCTCTGAAGCCTGTATCAGCCCCTGCACGTGAGCTGAGCAGGCTGTGTGGGGCCGGGTGCCTGGTGGGGCAGGTGTGGCAGGCACCCCAATGAGGGACAGGGCAGTGGAGCCTCGAGTCTCGGGGGTCTGACAGGCAGAGAACCACTGCACTGCCCCGGAAGGCCCCAGGGTCCTCTGCCCGAGTCATCCCAGCTCCCAGCCTTCACCGGCAGCCCCTCTGTCCGTCTGTTGGGGCAGGGACTGTTGTCTTGTACAGATGCACAAACCAAGCCTGGGTAGGGGAAGTCCAGCTGGAGGGAACACAAGCCTGGGCTAGGGAGGGTCCCCCTGGAGTGGGCCTGCCACACCCATCTGATGGCGACTCCTGCCAGGCAGGGCCAGGTGCTGACGGTTCTGACGGTGCTGACGGACTCATAGAGGCCACAGCTGACACGCTTCTAGACTCGCAGCCCAGAGACCTTCTGGTCCTGACCACCTGCGGGGACTGAGGGACACCCAGCTACCCAGCCCGAGACCTGCAGCCTCACAGGCCACCCAGCTGGTGACCGGCTAGAGAGGAAATGGCAGCTGGGGCCAAGCCTCTGACCCCCCAGCTGCCCAGCCCCACCCGGAGTACGTCTGGCCAAGAGGAAGCTTCCAAGACCCCCACTTCCTGCACCTCAGAGCCAGCTGGGCTGGGGCCTCCCACTTCCCTCCAGACCCCCAGCCCTGCCCTCGGCTCCTCCAGCCCAGCCCCACAGCCCCCCAGCCCCCAGCTGCATGTCTCCAGGGGCAGAGGACAGAGGTGGGTGGCCAGGCGACTGGCCCTGATCTGGGGTCGGCAGGGGCAGGAAGCCCCTTTGAAGGGGTGTGAGGGGACTGGGACAAGGAGGGGCTGCCCTGGAGATGAGGCTGCCTATGGAGCAGGGTCGTGACCTCCACCGTAGGACCCTTCAGATCCAGCCAAGGCCAGCACTGAGGGTGCTAGATGGGCCCACCTTTGCCATGGCCAGGGTGATGCACTGATGCAGCCGTGGACATCCAGGGCCAGGCCAGGGACCACTGAGGTCACAGTTCCCCTCAGAGATGGGCTGAGGGGGCAGCAGGTGATGCCAGAGCTGGGGCATATGAAGGAGGGGGTCTGTGGGCAGGGGTCTGGGGTCCCAGGCAGAGGCTCTTGGGCCCTCGGGTCTGGTGAGATTGGACTGTCCCTGCCCCTCCACGCTGCTGGGGGCAGGAAGTCTGGGTCTGGCCTGGGCTGGCAGAATCGGGGACAGGACCAAGGCCCACGCGCGGCAGGAAGTGGCTCTGGACTTCAGCGGGGATGGGGTGGCCTCCAAGGGGCCGTTTCCTCCCCAGGAACATCCTGCCCGGCAGCAGAAGGGAAGAGGGCTCTAGGCCGGGTGGGCAGGAAGGCCCTGGGCTCGGCAACCCCTTGGGCAGAGCCCTGGGAGGTCCCAGGAGGGAATGACCTCATGGACATTGGAGCCTCTGGAGCTGAGAGGCTGGCTGGGCCACCTGGAGCTCCTGCCCTCTTCCCCCTGGGCCTGGGCTCCCAGGGTTTCCAGCGCTGTCAGCCTTACTCTCCCCAGGCAAGAAGCGCCAACCCCAGTCCAGACTGTTTCCCAAGTGAACTGTGGCAGAGCCCAGCGCCCCAGCCTGCACGCGGCTGTGGACTGAGGCCAGGAGCTGAGAGAAAGGCCCTCAGGCAGCAGCCTGCTCCTCACAGCTCAGCCCAAGCCACGAGGCTGGGCCTGGGCCCCAGGAGGGGGTCAGGGCCCAGTGCGCACCGCCACCCCCCACCCACGGCCTAAATATAACCTGAACAGGCGCCCGGCTGGGAATAGAGACCTCTGTCAGCCCCCAGCAGGTGCTGGTGGGAGGAAAGGCCATGTGATTGGCAGGGATGCCGGCCAGGCAGGCAGCCAGACGTGGGTCATGTGTGTGTCCAGTGGTGAGGCCCTAGGGTGGGGCGGCGTGTCCTCACAGGACAGCCAGGGGCCCAGCCCATCCTACTCGGGATAGACCTCTGCCCTGCCCTCTCCTGCACCCCACACCTGACACTGCTACTGGGGCCCCAGGGAGGTTGGCCCACCCAGAACTGCTTATGGTGGCCCGCACCATGCCCCCTAGCACCGGCCGGCCTGGCCGCTCTGACCTGGGCCCGTCTGGCCTCCACCGCCTCTTCCCTGGGCCTGCAGCCCCACATGGTGACGGACCATCACTTTGGCCACGTAGGGCTATGAATGGATGCTCAGAGCATGGTCTGGCTCTGTCCAATGTCCCTCTGTCCCTTGCCCCTACAGGGTCCTCTGTCCCTTCCACCCTCAAGCCTCATCCTGCCCTGTGTGTTTGCTCTTGTGCCATTTCCCCCCAAAAGCCCTCTTCTCCAGGCTGTTATGAGCTGATGGAGCTTGGCTCTGGGGTCCCCTGGTCCTCAACCCCATTCCAGCCTCAAGCTGCCGCCGACTGACAGTCAGGTGAAGTCATGCCCCACACCTCTGGGGTCAGGGGTCCAAGGAAGGCAGGTGGGCTCAGCTGGGGACGGAGTCCATGGCCAGAGTCCAACCCCAGGATCCGTGGTGCTCTCCCCAGCCCCTTAGCCCCCATCTCCTGGGCCCCGGGCCCTGCCCTCGCCTGTGTACCCCCTTGCTGGGTGAGTCCTGGACACCCACCAGCTCACCCTTCTACATGCTCTGCCCATCTGGCCCCTCTATGGTCCCCCTAAAGCACAAGACTTACCTCCCACTTCTTTCTGTGAAGAGGAGCCCATCAAACCAAGAATCTACGAATTCACTGGCACGTGCCTGGGAGAGACGGGTTCTTCCTGGTTTCCGGCTGGGGTCATCCCAGTTGCTGGAATCCAAATCAACAGTTTCTCCCTCCAGTTATCAAAGTCGTGTGCAAGGCCCTTGGAGCAGGAGTCGTAGGTGTTGGCAGGAGGCCTGTCCGGGCACCACAGGGCCTGGTGGTCCAGCCTGATGGTGGGGGAGGGCATGGAGGGGCAGGAGCAGGGTGACGGGGGTGGAGGCTGATGGGATGGAGACACCCAGCTGCCCCTGGGCCTCACTGTGTCTGTGCACTGAATAAGTGGGGCTGGGACGAGTCCAGCACTGCCCTCATCACATGAGGTCCCTGTCCGTCACCGTCCCAGAGATCAGAACCCTGGACCACAAGGTCGAAGAGGGGGTCTTGGATCTAAGGATGCTGCATCTGAAAAGGACCTTGGGGGAACCAGTGGGACCCTCCAGTCTGCGCCTCCCCTCTGCAGCCCTGCTGTGGTCTCTGGGCCCTCCTCGCATGCCCCTAGAGACAAGAGGCTCACTCCCAGAGGAGCCCCCTGTGTCCAGGACAGCTGCGTGCACATCTCGGAAGCCCAGCCCTGGAGAGACAAGGAGACCCAGGCAAGGGATGGAGGCTGGCATGGCAGAAGCCACTGGGGAGGCAAGCAGGGCAGCCTCGGGGGCCTAGCCCCCCGGCCAGGCCTGCACTGGACGCTGGACGGGGTGGAGGCCACAGCCTGAGTTTGCCTGTTTGTTCTTCATCTGGTTTTTCTGGTTTGGAGCCTGGGAGCCCAGGCAGGGCTTGGGGCCTGCGAATGGAGGGTGGGGGAGGAGAGGACCCTGGCAGGGGTGTGGCTGAGGAAAGGGATCGGGCCTGGGATCGGGCCTGGGTGCAAGGCCATTCCTGGGCCCCACCTCGCTGCCACCTTCCTATCTGTACCTGCTTTCACCTGCGGACAGGTGGATGAGCCCCACCCAAAGCCACTGGGGTCACCATGTAGGCTTCCAAGAGGAGGCTTAGTCCTGAGCCCATCTGTCTCTACCCACTGGCCTGGGTGCAGGCTGGACAGGGGCCCCAGGCATGGCCTCAACGGGGCTTCTGTGGTCACAGGGCCAGGAGTTCGAGCAAGTTCCTGAAAGCAGACAGGTTTGGTTCTTGGCTGCTTGGGGACAGTGGGTAGTGGGCAGTGGCTCCAGGTCCCGGAATGTGGAGTCTGGCAGGAGGCATTCCCTCCCACATGGCATGTCTGCATTTGGTTTAAAACTGGGCCCCTCTGCTTCCTACGTGGGGGCCCGCGACCTCTCTGTGCCTCTGGAGGGACAAATGGGGGTCTTCCTTCTTCCTCTTGCCACTTGTGCCCGCTCCAGCCCCAGCTGCCCGAATTGCCTGGCCACCCTGTCCTCTCTTCCAAATTCTGCCCAACTGCCCTTCTTCCAGATACAGGGGGGAACCAAGGCCCAAGGAATGAAGGCAGTGCTGAGACAGAGCAGTGGCAGGTGGTGTAGTTGGAGCGCTCCTGGGGTGATGGTGGCAGTGGCGGGTAATGTGGCCTTGACCAGTGGGAGGCAGTGGCTTCTGGGCAGCTAGGCTCCCTGGGCAGGGGCTGCTCTGCCGGCCTCAGCCTCGATGAGCACCGTTCTGCAGCCCCACAGTCTGGTGGAGCCTTTAGGCAGGGGTCTGCCCATAGACAGCAGGGCCTGGTGAGGGTGGAAGCCGTGAGCCCCTGGTGGCACAAGGGGACAGTGGACAGATGGGCAGGTAAGAATCAGAACCACCACTGGGTCGGGGAGCCAGGGATCGGGCTGAGCAGGACCCTGGGATTCACACTCAGGTCTGTCCCTCACCCACACAGCCCCCCAGAGCTCCAACCCTCCTACAGGTCGAGGCAGGAGGGCCTCAGGGGTTGCGGGGGAGACATCCACACAATGGGGCTGGCTGTAGGCTCTCCAGGAGACTGGAAGTCCTGTTCCCTCTCTGGGCCTCTATTTCCCCATCTGTAAAATGGTTTAAGGCCCCTGAGGACGGTCTTGGTTCCGTTGGGCTTGCTGGCTTGGGGCTGTGGGTGTGGCCCAGTCCCATCAGCAAGGACCAGAGCAAGGACTCAGCATAGGTGCTTCAAGGGCTGGGGGCCTGGCTGACTGGGGTCATTAGGATGGCCCATGCTGGAAGAGTCCCCAGAACATCTGCTCGCACCCTCCACATTCCCAGCTGGGCCTGTGCTGGCTCAGCCCCCAGGACATTTCTTAGAAGTTAGCCCCTAATCTCCATCCACTCCAGAAAGGCCCACCTCCCTACCCTTTGCTGTCCACCCACCCACCTGGGCCCTCCACCCACAGTGCTCCAGCCTTCAAGGACATGGGAGACTTCTAGAGGCCCGGGTGGGGCCTGGAGCCTGGGCCTTGCTCTGGCCACTCTGCTGGGCCTGAGCCCCGCTCTGTCACCCAGGCATTGGCGAGTTCCTTGTGACGCTGAGGTTAAGAAGCCCTGGCTTATTGCTTTTTCTTCAAGCCAGGCCAGCACACGGATCCCCCATCACTCCTGCAACCCAGGCAGACATTTTCAATCCATCCCAGAGCTCCTGCTCCTCAGACCTAGAAGCTTTAGGTTTCTCAGCCCTGAGCTGCAGGGGGCTTCTCCCTGTGTGTCAGAAACAGCACACGAACTAGCCCACCCTGAGGGCAGTGGCCTTGGCTCCCACATCAGGAGGTTTCAGGGCTCCTGACAGGCTTCACATGATGCTGGAAGCTGAAGAGAAGGACCAGCAGAGAGAGGGGCCAACACTAAGCCCCCACCTGGGGCCGACGCTGCCCCAGCTCTGGGCCCTCAGGGGTTCCAGCCTCATGGCCCCTTGAGTCACCAGAAATTGTGGCCCAGGAAGGGGCAGTATTGGTTCAGGGGCAGGCGGTGTGGGGGTCCTCTCCTCTGTGACTGGCCCTTCCCCCATGAGGCCTGGGAGGGCGCCCCAGCACAGCTTGGGCTCCAGAAACATTTGCTTTAAGTCTTAAAATATCAGGTTCCTGCATCACGGGGTGTCCCTGGGGGCCGCTGGGCAGACGGGAGGGATTTCAAGAGTAAGAGGAGTCCCCTCTAGCCCCACCCCACTGGCCGCTCTGCCAGCCTCTTGGCCTCAGCTGAAGCTTGCCAAGTGTTTGGGGTTGGCCTGCTGGGCCCCCCTCTCCTTCTCTGGGGGAAACTCCACTTTGCCCACAGCAAACCCCACCTCTTTGGAGCCCTCTGGGGCTTTTGAGCCCCAGAGCTGAAACTTGCTCTAGTAAGATCTGTGGACACTTTCAGCCAAGGACAGCTCAGATAGGGAAATCAAGCCCCAGGAAGCCCTGTGGCCACCCTGGTGTCCAGCCCTGGGGCAGGTGCAGGGCCTCTAGGGAGGAGTCTTGAAAAGACAGTGACACCAGTTTGGTGTTGGGCCCTGCATTCAGGGTGGCGCCCGGAGACAGGGACACTTGCACAGGGTCCTAAAGGGTGTGTAGAAGTTTCAGGATAGCCCTCGTCCTGGTGGTTAGGCTACCTGGACAGAGGACAGACTGGCACGTTCAGGCTGGTACCGGGCTGGTGGAGTAGAACAGAGGGCCCTGAGGGCGGACCCAAGGGCCTGGAACAGAGGCCCAGGCAGGTGGTTGGCCAGAATGCCAGGTGAGGGTGGGGTGGGGGCCGGGTGATTCCAGCTTTGGGACCTGCTGCTGGAGGGGCAGGAGAGGCCTCTTGGACGGCTGGTGCTGCCACTCAGCATGAAGGTGGCTGCCTCCTACTCCTGCTGCCCCAGGGACCACCGCCTAGAAGAAGGCACAGGCCCCCCAGCCCGCGCACTCCCTCCCTGGCAGACCACCGGCCTCGGCCCAGGGGACCAGCCTCAGTGCGGAGCGGGAATTGGAGCCAGGCAGCAACAGCTGGCCCCACTCGAGCGTCCCCCAGGGGCCCCTGCCTTCGTTCCCAGGCCCCCATCCCAGCCTTTTCCCAGGCTGCACCCCACCCCACAAAACAGACTCCTTGGGATGTGGTTGAGCGAGGCTGCAAGGGGACCACCAGCTGGGAAATCTTGCCAACCCCTCAATACCAGGACACAGACTGCATCCTTGGTGGGGTGGGGGAGACAGGATGGCTCTGCCCCTCGAGGCCCCTCCCGGCCTGCCCCATCCTCTGCTCATGTCCCTGGGCTTAGCCTCTCTGGGGGTGCACACCTCCTCCAGGGGAGTGGAAGACGCGGGGGACCCACTGGGCAGAGGGCCTGTGTGGAGGCCGAGGCCCCAGCGGCCGTCAGAGCAGCTGTGCACAGATCTGTGCAGGTGCAGACAGACACAGTTTTGGTGGCTGCAGGGAAATGCATGTCTCTGCCTGCCTCCCGGGGAGCTGGGCTCAGGGACCCTGTGTTTCAGTCCTCATCCCCACCCCAACTGCCACCTGAGGCTGAGGCAGTGAAAGCGCGTGTGCCCTCAGCACCACCCACCCTGTCCCCACCAGAGGGACTCCGGCCACAGCCACACCTCAGGGTGTTCACCTCTCAGAAGGGCCCCCTCGAGCGTCTGGTGGCCTGGCTGCCCTGTCTTCTTTCAGGGCCTCCCACACAGCGCTGGGCCAGGCCTCCCATTTTATAGGTGGGGGAACCAAGGCTGCGGCGGGATGCCGAGGGTAGAGAAGGAGTCCTGTGGACGTCAGCCGTGGCTGCCACATGATGTGTGGAGACGGGGGAGTGGTGGGGGAGGGACGAGGGGTGAGGGGACCAGGGACAGACCCCCGAGATCCTCACTGTCCACACTATCCTGCCTCGTGGCTGGGGCCAGAGGACGCAGGGCTGGAGCAGCTCCCCTCCCCCGACCCCAGAACATGTCCTGAGGGGCGAATGGCGGGCGGGGAGCCTCAGCCTGGAGAGGATTAGGAGGTCGTTGGCGCCCTTGAAACCCAACGCGGCTGCTGGCTCTGGGAATGGGCGTCTGACCCCTCTGCGGCCTCCACGATCCGGGGAAAATCCTCGAGGCCGAGTTAATACCAAGACCAATTTTTATTTCAACAAACTTAATTCTCAACAATGTGATACTGAGGGAGAGGGATTTTCCTGCCTCAGGGGGAGGGGGTCCTGACACAGTGCCGCCCCTCCTCTTCCCCCCCAGCTGTCCCCACCTCTTGGCAGGGGCTGGGCCACCGAGGATGCAGCTCCTGGGGACAGACCAGTTCAGGCTGCTCCCTGCGCTCCCAGGCCCCTGAGATGGGCGAGGGGACCCCCAAGCCCCCACCTCTGCTCTCCCCTCACTGAGGGCAGGGTCCAACCCTGCGTGTGACCTTAGCAGCTGGGGCTCGGGAAGGTTTGCTCGGAACACCTAAGCTCGTGTTCTCAGGGTCACACTGACCTACTTCCAGGGGCCTGGGCTCAGACACTCTGCGGTGCTCCCCATGGGCCCTGGGGGAGGAGCAGGGCCTGGGGGCAGATGGCGCCTCCAGCTCTGCCCACCTCCAGGAGCCCAGAGAGGAGAGGAAGGGAGGGGCAGGGGCCCAGGGGACTTGGCCCGACCTCACTGCCCCCCAGCCGAGCCTGGGTCGACCCGGAAGCTGCTCTCTGGGGATAATCGATGGTCTGGGGGCCGCTGTGGCTGCAGGATGGTCGGGAGCCCTGTCAGAAATTCCTCCTGACGTCGACCACATGCGTTGCCTGGCGGGGCCAGGCGGGCCAGGCCCCAGCCCCACTGCCCTGCCCGCCCTCCACAGGCCCCCTTCCATGCCAGCTGCCCACCGCCTCCTGTTCTGTAAAGGGGAGTGGGCCCACTGGGGCCGTGGCCAGTGCCCATGCCTGTGCCTGCAGGCCTGGGGGCAGTGGGGTAGCCCCAGGCAGGACACTCGCTGGGGGCAGGGGTGATTCCTGCAGAGGGACCAATGTCTGCAGAGGTTAGAAGTACTTTGGGGCTGCCCACATTGGCCCAGGGCTTCTGTCAGAGGGTACTGCTCCAGGGAAGGGTGGGGCCCCCAGGGCACCCTACGACAGGCCAAAGTCAAACCAGATGGGCTGGGGGCCCGTGGGGCAGGCTGGCCATTCGTCACCGTTATCTGCCCCGCCGCCAAAATCACAAACACATTTTTAAGTGAAGGACTGGCTGCCACTGGCCTTCGGGCCCTGATGCCGCCCAGCTGTGGCCACACTGTGGGGGTGGGGTGGGGGGAGGGGATGGAGAGGGGGTGTGGGGAGCCAGCAAGTGGCACAAGGGAGGTGTGCCTGCCACCCCCGACGTGCCCCCCAAAGCTGTCCCGGAGGCTGAGCCAATGCTCACCCGCCACTGTCCATCGGCAGCCTCCCCTGCTTGGAGCTCTCCGGAGCTGGGGTGCAGGGCCCAGCCACCTCTGCCCACCACCTTCCTCCCCAAGCCTGGGCATCACAGATCTACCCTCTGACCCACGTGCTGTGCATCAGGGCTGCTCCAGGGAACAGAGGGACACCAGGTGGGAGACATGCCTTCTGTACGGGGCTGGTGGCTCAGTGGTCATTCTACAGGACAAAGCTGGGGAAAGACCCAGAGGGACAAGAAAGAAACGGGAGCACATGATCAAGAGAAACAGAGATGGTGTGTGAGCCTGGAGCCTGTCACCAGAGGCACATACTCACCACAAGGCTGGCTGAGGCTTACGGGCAGGGCCAAACTCATTCTTGCTGTGGTGTAACTTTGCGAGGGGCAGGGCTGTCCTCCAGGGCCTGCAGGTGAGGGCGGGGCTGGGCTGTGTCTGGCCATCACTCTGGGAGCTGAGCAGGTCCTGCCCAGCACCCTGGACCCCCGGGCAGGCCCGCAGGGGTGGGGGGCGCCGGGAGAAATGGCCTGTGACGGGGGTGGGCGTCCCGGGCGGGAAAGCAAACAGTGTCAGCGGCTAATGAGCGGGAACCAGCCTGGGGCTGAGGGCCCGGGGAGGGGCACCGTCATCGCTCATCCTGACAGGCGGGCGGGGGGTGGGGGGCCCGGGACCAGAGGTGGAGGGGAGCATGAGAGCCGACAGAGGGTCCCCTGGAGACCCGACCCCGCACACAGACAGACGGACGGACAGGGGAGGCAGCCGGGCCCCCAGCCCCTGCTGGCTCCCATCCCCCCACTGCCGTGGCCCAAAGGACCTGGCTTGTTCCATCATCTCTCCTGTCGGATCTGGCTGCCCCCACTCCAACCCGCAGACTCTGTAGGACAAAGGAGACCGCCAGGAGGGGGCCGAGCCTGGGACCCCTGCACTGCATGCTGGGAAGCAGGACTCTGGGGTCTGGAGGCCCTGAGCCTCCTCGGGCCTCGGTTTCCCCACCTTTGCAAGGTGGAGGAGAGCAGGCATATTCTGAGGGTCCCCCCGACTTTCCTATCCCCCTCCTTCCCTGTATGTAGCCCCAGCTGCCCTCGGGGTCCTCACCCTTCAGACAGTCCTCCCCTAAATCTCGATACTTCCAACAGGCCTAGCAGCAGTGGGTGGGCTGAGTCCACATCGAGGGAAGCAGCCCCTCCTGTTCTGCCCAGTTCATAGGTGGGGAGACCAAGGAGCCCAGTGGAGAGGGTTCTTGGCCTCCAGGCCTCTAGCTTCCAGCTCCCACCCAGCTGAGCCAACCCAGCCTCTCGGCCACCATCTGTCCCCTGAAATCACTGGGGTTCTGAATGGGCAAGACCTTGGGCGCACTCCTGAGCCCCTCCTGGCCCAGCCCCGACCCAGTGGTGCATAGGTGCCTGCCTGTGGGGTGTCCAGGCCCCTGTCCTGCCTCCACTGAGAGGGAGGAGCAGCCATAAATTCACACCGCCAGCCGCCCGCGGGATAAATGTGTCATCGGCTGCACGATTTACGAGCACACCCCTGGCCTGCAAGGCAGAGAAAACAAGCCTGTGTACACATGGTGCGGCGGGCAGGGAGGGCGGCTGCCCAGGGCGCACAGGGCATGGCGGGCCAGCAGGACACACGCACGTGGGAGGTGTGAGGACACGGACACGAGGGCTCAAGGAGGTGGGACTGGTCGTTCCCCCCTCCACACGCGCACTCCCCCTTCAGGAGATGGCACAGCTGCTCAGGGACGCCCGGCTCGCCACTCAGAAGCACACAAGGTTCTTCTTGTCTCAGACCCTCTGCGAAGACTTGCTCTTGCCTGCACCCTCCCTGGAATTACAAGCACACCCCTGCCTGCAAGGGTCTGCAGAAGGGAAGACAGTGAAGGCACTCTGGGCGCTTGCCCGTGTGCACGTGTGTGTGCATGTGCACGTGTGCTTGTGTGTGTGTGTGCAGGCTCCCCCGTCCCCAGACAGCCCATGAGGAGGATCTTGGTGGAGGAGACCCAGACCACTGCATGGGGATGCAAAGGCAGAGCAGGGGACCAGCTGCCCAAGGAGGACACCGGGCCAGGGCACTGGGAGGAGAGGATGTGTAGACATGAAGGCGGGGAGATGACACTTCCTGCTTGGGGCCCACCTGCTTCGACTATCTCAGAGGCCCTGCCAGTCCAGCCACTGAACACACCCCAGACACGGGCACTAATGGAGCAAGGCCGTAACGCAGGAGGCCCTTCAAGTCCTGCCGCCACGCCTGACCGCCATGCCCACTGCCCGCCTCATCCGCCAGGACCAGATCCAGGCTCCAGGCTCAGCTGGCGCCAACCTCAGTTACCTGCTGGGACCAACCTAGGCACAGCAGCCCAAGCCTGAGAATGCAGGCAGGTCCCGGGAGCCTCGGGGGCAGTTGGAGAGGACTTGGAGGGCCCAGGCCAGGTGAGGAGGACTCTGGACGCACAGCAGCACCCCTAAAGACTGACAGGACTCAGGAGTTTGTTGGAGTTGAGAGTGCCGGTCAGCTTTAGCTGCCAACCCCCTTCCACCCTTCCATAGATGATCTGGACATGGATCATAGACACAGCTGATCTGGACACAGACAATCTGGGGACACTTTCCCTGCTGGCCTTGCCAAGTATGGCCCCTGGCAGATTCTGGTGACAGTAAATCCCCAGCCCAGGAGGGAGGGGCTAACAGATGTCTCAGGAACTACAGTGATAGAACCATGTCACCCCAAATACGGAGAGGCCACATCGACCCCCACACCAAGGTTCCCACACCAGGGACTCACAGAGAAGAGACCCCAGATGAGGCATCTGCAGCAGAAAGACCCACAAAATAGGAACCTCTCACCAGGGACTCACAAAGCTGGGCGAGGCATTTAGCTCCAGGAGAGGCCCAGGGCTCCAGCAAACAGGCCTGCCCCACTCTTCTTACAGAGAAAACCGATGCTCCCAGCACTCCCTCCGCATGGACATCTCTGGGTGGCAGCGTCCGGGGGCTCCTGCTTGCTCTGGGTCTGGCGCTGGTGCTGTCCCAGGCCTGGCGAGCACCCTCAGCGGGCACAGGGCACAGGCGGGCGTGCCGGGACAGGAGGCTGTCAGGGCGTCTGCCACTCCCCGCCCTGCCTAGACAGAAGCCCTTCCTCGGAATCCACGAGGAAGGGCTGGAATTCTTCAAGAGCATCTTTAAACAAACAAAGCACAGGGAAAAGCAAACTCCCCAGTACAAATCCCATCAAAATAGACTTTCACGTAACTCGCAGCTTCCCACCGGGAGCCCTTCAGAGGTCGAGGGGGCAGGATTCCTTGGGTGACACCGAAGGTGAATTGTGGGGGCCCACGCTGCCGGGACTTCCAGCCCCAGGCTGCAGCCCCGTCTTGTGGTGGGCAGGTCAGGGGGACCCTCCACTTCCCCTGGGGTCTGCACCCCTACACCCAGCAGGTGAAGCTTGAAGGACCCCTTCCAGTCCCTCCCACCTCTGAGGGTCCCTTAGTCCTACTGGGGGCACAGTGACCTTGTGGGAAGGGCTCCTCATGACTGGCACAGAGGCAGAGAAGGCAGCACCTGGGGGGTGGGGGTGGGGAGGGCTGGGCAGGCTGGCCCTCGCTGTTGAAGGTGTTTTCTCCCTGACCCCCCTGCCACAGGAGGGTCTTGTTTGGCCCAGAGTCCCCCAGGGACACTGGTAGTAGGGAGCCAGCTAGTTCCCTAGGGGTGGGGGGCCTCCCTTGGTCCCCAAATCTCCACCTCCAGCCCTCCCCAGGCAGCGGTCACCTTCAGACAGGGACGCGCACTGGTGGGACGAGGATTGGGAATGAAGGATTGGATGGCATCCCCTGCACACTCGGGGCCCCTACCCTCTCTGCCTCCCACAGGCTGATCCTGGCACCCCCCTAGCCACAATCTCTGTACCCTCCCCTGAGAGGTGGCTCCTGGATATCCCCAGGGGATCCTCCCTGTCCCCATCTCCACACACTGGGTCCCAGGGCTCAGGAGGTCTGTTCTGAGGGTCAAGGGGACCATCCCTGTGACAAGGCTTATAGGACACTCAGTGCCTTGCTCAGGCACAGAACTCCAAGGACTCTTGCCCCTGCCCTGGACCCGGAGACAAATCAGGAAAGATTTCATGGTGACGGTTGTAGGTTTCTTTGTATACAGGTGGCCTCACCTCTGCCACATGCACCCCGAGGGTTGTCTGCAGGACAGACACCTGGGGCAGGGGTTGTCGAGGCCAGCCTGCAGGGACAGGGGTCTGGGTACACCGTGCAGGCCCTGGGAGCAGCCCTGGGGGCTCTATCCAGCCTGGCCTGCCCAGTACTGACCCCAGGGGAGCTGACACCTGTGGAGGGGCCCACCTGGCCCATCTCTCAGCACGCTTTGTCCCGCTGGCCCTCGGCAGCCAGGGGTGGCGGTGACAGGAAAGCAGGACCGAAGGAAGGAGAGACAGCATTTCCCCGGGGCAGAGGGGCCCCTGGGAGGCTTCACTGGGGAGGATCGCTGACCCCCAGTTCCTGCAGGGCCAGTCCGAGGTCTCCTGATAGGACAGGACATCTCCCTGCAGACGTTTCCTGCCTGAGGACAGAGAAGTTGAGGGCAGTGAGAGCGTGCATCCAGTGTAGACAGCACTGAGTGTAGACAGTGGGTGTGTGGCTGTGCTGCGGAAAAAAAGAGTTGGGGGTTGGGGATCCCCTAAGAACAGTTTAAGGAGGGAAGGACACAGTCACCAGGCCCAGTGACCCCAAAGACCCCCTTCAGCCTAGGGGGCAGGGCTTCCCGAGAGCCCCCTGCTGATTTATGGTCCTCTAGGGGAGGGGAGTTACGGCTGCTAGTTCTTGCTCCCTCCTCCTCCTCCTTGTTGGGGGTCAACTAGCTGGGGTGGGGCGGCTCTCAGCTGGTTTCCAGATGGGCCTGGTGGAGGGGGCGCCTGGGGGTGGGAAGCAAAGGGACCTAGTGGTGTCAGCGGGCGGCCACAGCCGCCTTTGTCTCTCTGGAGCTGTCTCTCACCTCCAGGCCTGTCTCTGTCTGCCTCTGGCTCTGTCTCTGTCACATGAAGCCCCCCCTTCCCCACGGCCGCCTGAGTTGGTGGGGGTGGGAGCTAGTGATTTATCACTCGCTGCCTGTCCTCCATCGGAAACGCCGGGGGTGGGCGCAGACGGTGAGCTGAGCTATGGGCCCCCAGGGCTGCGCCACCCACCCCAATGTTGTTGCTCTGTCTGGGCGGCCGTGCGCCCACCCCTCGACGTGGCCAGGACTTGGCCCCCAGACCTTCCCAGGGCCTTGTCCGCGCTGGGCCCCTCATGTCCAAGCCAGCGAGGGGCTGGTCCTTCCCCAGGCTGGAGGGGCCGGAGGAGGACCCGCACTCCCCTGCTAGGTTTATCTGGACGCTGTCTCAGTTCCTGGGCATCCGGGTGGCGTGGCGAGGCTAGCGCCTCACTGTCACCCTCCGCGCAGCCTCGCAGCCCCCGCCTGCCACGATGCACACAGCAGGGGCTCAATAAGTGTTTACGGAGCAAACAAGCGGCGGAGGGCGGTTGGCGCACCTGGGCCGATCCCCCAACACCCTGTCCGGCGGAAGAGGTCCCTTATCTTCCCAGCGGCCGGTTGTCAGCGCGCGGGGGAGGGGCGCCCCCTCGTCCCCCCACCTCCGTCTGCTGGCGCCAACTCCCCGCCCCGCCCCCAAGGGAGCGAGCCGCCCGCCCCCGCGCGCCTGGGCTGGTCCGGCTCTGGGCTGCGCTTCCAGGCGGGCGGGTGTCTGAGCCCCGCGCCTCTCCGCCGCCCGCGCTGGCCGTTCCGCAGACCGCGAGCGCCCTCTGCTGCCGGACCTGGGTCGCGCGCCCGGGGACGACTGGCCGCAGGCACCGGCCCATTTCACGGAGGCGGACATGCGGGCTCCCCGCGCAGGTCGGGGCTGTGTCTGCCCGGGCTGCCGTCTGGCCCTGCCAGGGCTCTCTTTACGCAACCCCTTGGTCGGTTGCTTACCCGCTAAGATGTGGCTTGAGTCGCAGGCGACCTCAGGGTCCTGCGCCTGTTCCTGGGGAGGGCACTGCGCAGGACACGTTGAGTGAGGCCTTGAATAGCCAGGTGCAGTCACAGCACAAAGGTCATGCCTGCCCCCGGGGGCCAGTCCCATGGGGAAAAGCTGAGCCTTGACCTAAGGCTTGAGGTCTTGGGAGCCACACTGCCCCCTCAGCGAGGTTGGGGGGCAGGGGGTGGCTGGAGGACCCTGAGGCTGCCGAGCAGGGGCCCAGGACCAGCCAGCCTGGGGGCTAGCGGTGAGGGTGACTAGCAGGGCTTTGGGTGAACCCCGACCTGTTCCCACCTGTAAGACGTCTGAGGCCACAGAGGGGACTAGCGGAGGCATCCTGGGGCAGGTGTGTTGTCTGTGTGATGGAAGACATGCTGTAGGGTGGGGCATGGAGGCCTCTGAGCTGGGTGAGGGGTGTCCCGGCCTCTCCCTACACAGGGCCATTCAGGGGCGCTGAGCTGGGACCGTCCACTTCCCCACACTCTGGGGGTTGGAGCCCCAGGGTTAGTGGGTGGAGGGTCAGCTCAGGGTCAGGATTGGGACTGGGGGCTCCCAGGCAGCCTGGATGAGGTCAGCAAGTTAGGCGAGGCTGGTATCCCTCTGTGGTCAGCAACTCGCCAAGAGCCCATCTAAACCCTGGACAACTGGCAAGAGGGGAGGGGGATCCTGGAGAAACCATGGGATCGAGCTGCCATGTCATCCAGCAAGTGGGAAGTTCTTTCCTAAGTCTGACCACACTGTGGTGCCAGCCTCTTTCCTCCATCAGAGAAAACTCCAGCCTTGTGCAGCTCCAGGCCCTGATGCTCCCTCAGCAGGACGCTGGCCTGGGAGCCCTCAAGCCTGAGGGCAGTGAGTAGTGGAGCTGGGCCTCTGCTGTGCACTCCCCACAGCTCCTGCTGGACCTGTTCTACAGCCCGGGGGGCTGCCTTTTCTTAGCTTGGGGTCACCTAGGACACCCAGGCCACTTTTCCTGGGTCTGGCATTTGCCCCCCCAAAGTCCTCAGTGAAGAGGAGAGGGGGTCCCGGGGACCGGGTCTCAGCGCTGCTCTCAGGGCAGCTATGGAGAAAGCTCTGGGGCCCAGCAGGGGGAACCCTCTCTGGGATCTGGTTTCCTTCTCTGGAAAGTAGGGGCGACACCCCGTCCTGCACCACATTGGGACTGAGTTTAGGAGTGACCCATGTACCTTGCTGTGACAACCACTATTACCTCTGACCCCCACCAGGGGCGCTGGGAGTGCTGAGTCACTCCCTGAGGAAGGCAAGGTGGCAGTTTATTTGTACAAAAGGGGCCACTGTCCCAGATGAGGTGATAAGTCTGGATGGACGGCCGGGCAGTCAGCTGCAGCCCACAATGGGCCGGATGCCACACACCTGCCCACAAAGAAGGGGGTGGCTCCAGCCTCACGTCCCACCGGCAGCCCTGAGATAGCATCAGCCCGACCGGAGGGCCATCCGTCTTGTCCCACAAAGGCCAGGACAAAGGCCATGTCACTGGCAGCCTCCCCGACCTGGTCAGTGGGGCCGGGAGCCTTCCTGTGCCAGGCAGCCGGGACCCAGGCCTGAGGCTCCTTATCAGGGTCCTGTTTGGGGTGAATAGCAAACAAGCCATGTTGTTGACAGGGCCACGGGGTGGGGGACACCAAGGGTAGAAGTGGGACCGCAATAATGAGGAAAGCCCTGGCCTACCTTGTGGGCACCCAGGCCCTCATTAGCAGCCTGTGCCGGGCTGGGGCCCCCATAGAGGTGGCTGCTTGGCCTGGGACAGGGAGACTGGGGATGGAGGTGGTCAGAGGTGACTTCCTTCAAGAAATGGCAGCCAGGTGGGGGACATGATTCAGAGACCTCCAGTGCCTCCTCAACCCCTGTGGGGAACTTCCGTGGTCCACACCTCACTTGCCCTCCAGAGGTTCTTACTCAGATGCCTAGGGAGTTGCAGCTGGGCTACCGAATCATCCTCATCACCCACCCCCCATCTCCATCCCTGACTGCCCTGAAAGCTGCCTGCGTGGCATGGTCACTGCCATCAGGGAATCTCACACCCGAGCTGTCCTCAGAGCCACCTTGCACTGACTCCCGGAAACTACCACTCTGAACTTCTCTTTCTTGCCACATTGCCTGCGGGGGACCCAATGTCCCCTCAGTGTCCTCACTGCCCACACTGTAACGTCCCAGTGTCCTCAATGTCCCAGCATCCTCACTGTCCTCAGTCCTCACTCTCCAGTGTCCTCACTGTCCCAGTGTTCTCACTCCCCACAGTGCGGTCACTGTCTTTCGAGTTCTTCTGAGCCCTCCCACTTGTACTACTGTGAAGTCAGCGGCCAGGGAGTTCACTTGCTGACCTTGTACTTGTCAGGTTATGTCGGGTGTATGAAAATGTCATACGTTTCTGCCCCCCTTGAACCACCTCTCACCCCGGCAGCTTTTTCTGGGTTGGGGAGGCGCATAATTCCGGGTCTCGTGGTGCAGAGGCCGGTCAGATGCGGAGCAGGGTTTATTCGCACTGGAGATGGTGTGGGGACTGGGCGGGTCCGGGCGCCGGTTCGCCCCGGGCCGGCTCTGCGGCCGTAGGGCCCGCAACCCGGACGGCATGCTGGCGTGTCTGGGGGATTGTACGAGCGGAGGACGCGCACGGGGTGGGGCCGATCGGGGGAGCCAGCCGCGCTACTCAGCGTCCTCGCTCGGCTCTGGCTCCGGCTCCGGCTCCGCCGCCAGCGGGGAGGTCAGCGGGGTGCTCAGCAACCACCTGCTCGCGGCCTGGGCGCGCAGCCTCCGCAGGCGGCACAGCAGCAGCGCCAGCAGCAGCGCGTGCAGCAGCCCGAGGCCGAGCAGCAAGAGCTGCGCCGCCAGGGCCCCGCGGCAGAGCTCGCCGGGCGGGCAGGCGGCGCGCAGCTCGTCCTCCGCGAGGTAGGGCAGCACGCGGCCGCGCAGCGCGGGGGGCGCGGCGCAGCGCAGGTCGCGGTAGGGCTCGAGCTCGATCCGGCCGGCCAGCCAGGCGCGCAGCGGCACCAGGTGGCAGTCGCAGCGCCAGGGGTTGGCGTCCAGGTACGCGGCGCGCAGCACCGGCAGCGCGTCCAGGATCCCCGGCGGCAGCGCCGTCAGGTTGTTGCCCGTCAGCACCAGTTCGGTCGTGTTCAGTGGGAAGGCGGCCGGCAGCGAAGCCCACGTTAGCCCTCGGCGCCCGCAGTCCACGCGCGTACTCGCGCAGTGACACGGTGCGGGGCAGCCAGAGGCCAGGCGGCTGGGCGGCGCGAGCAGGAGGAGCAGCAGGCCCAGCGCCCCGCGCGGCCCTGGAACGGAAGCGCGGGGGTGAGCCCGGCCCGCGGGGCCCTTGGAGCGCCCCCCATTGCCCGCACGCTTCTCCACCCCGACCGCCCCGCTCACTGGCCGGGGTCCCCTATAAATGTGACCCAAATCTCTTTCAATTACAGCCCCAAAGACCGACCGCCTCCCAACCCTAGTCTGCCCAGGGAGCAGCCCAGCCGGCCAGACCCCAGACTCACCGGAGCCCATGGTGAGAGGACGGCGGCCCAGGCTGCTCTGGAGCGCGAGGCGCTGGCCGCGGAACCAGGCGATAAGGCCACCCCAACCCCTGCCGGGCCCCAGCGCGCCCGTCGAACCGACCACAGCGCGCCGCCCGGCCAGAAATAACCGCGAGGCCGAGCCGGCAGCGCGGATAAGAGTGCTATCACAGCCAGGCCCCGGCGACCGCACTTCCGCCCTGCTCGCTCCCAGGGGCGCATGGAGCACTCAGACACCCTCTGCGACGTTCACCAATATTGTTCTCCTGTCACCAGGACAGGACGCAACATTCACAACTAAACAAACTGGAGAATGGGGCTTGAGGGGCAGGGGTCATGCGGGTGGAGGGATGGGGGTGCCAAGGGCTCCGGAACCCGGGGCAACAGTGCTGCTGGGGAGAACAGATCGCCAGCGACAGGCGGGGAAGGAGGTGGCCAGGCTGCCCACCACCCACTGCTCCTGGAGCCTTGAGGCCGGGCCAAGGCCATGGGGGATGGGGGCGGGCCTTCACAGGTGTCCCATCCTCCATTGCTCTCCCCAGCAGCCGGATGGTCTCCTTAGTTCTGGAGGAATCCTAATTGCTTCAGCTGCCTGATCTGCCCCCAAAGCTACCTGGTGAGGGGGTGAAGAGGTAAGAAGGACCCAGCCCACCTCGGCACAAAGTGAGGGCTCCAAGTCCATTCTGCAGCATTGGGTGGGGGAACAAGCCTGGGGTCTCAAGGATCTGCTCCTATGTTCTGCCTTGGTTTACCTACTCCTCTGGGTAGGGCATGGAGTCTGAGTGCTGTGACCTTCCTGGTTGGGGGAAGATCTTAGAAGTCACCACCCGACTTAGCTCCTGCTTCCCCAAGGCCAGAGAGGGCTGGTTGTGGGGGCTGTGATCCAGGCCCCTTGAAGCAGATACAAACGAGGGGAGAGGCTGATGCTGAGAATAAATTAGGGTTGGCTGGGGGCTGAGGCCCCGCGTCTCTGGGTCAGGTCAGGAACAGTGGGGAAAGACAGGTCCAGGTCTGGGCCATTGCGGGGTTGGGATTGTGTCCAGGCCTGTTGGAGATCCAGATGAATCCGGGTCGAGTCCAAGCCAGTTGGGGTCCAGGGATGGGAAGGGCAAGCTGGAGAACTGGCAGTATATCCATGGCAACGGGGGTCTGGGGCGAGGTCACTGGTCCTGCATTTGCTGCTTCATTTTCTGCAGCATCTCCTGCATGCGCCTCAGCTGGGGGGCGGGGCAGAAACCAGAGAGTGGGGTGAGAAATATGATGGTAAGGGCCTGGCTCTGGCCCCACCCCCAGCCCTGGCTCCTCCCCTGCCGCCTGCGAACCTCCTCATCCTTCATCCTGATGAGCTTCTCCGTCTCGGCGTCGGGGGTGGGCAGGGGCAGGATGGGGATGGGGCTCTCCATGCGGCTGTCCTGGGTCAGCTTGCTGCAGGGTGGACATGAGGGACAGGGCTGTTGGGGGCTGACCCCGACACCACCAAAGCCCGGGCTCCCACACCTCTGGGCGGGTCAGGTGTGTACGGGTCGGGCGGGGAGCGCACCTGGTCATCTGCTGGATGCAGTGCGCGCGGTAGTTCTCGTAGTGCACGTCGCACGTCACGTCCTTGAGGTCGTGCATGTGGGTGCGGATCAGCATGTTGCGAAGTTTCACGAAATCGCAGTGCGCCTGGTTCTCCACTGCGGGCGGGGGCGGGCAGTGGGTGGGGCGCTGCCCCAGAGGAACCTTCCCACCCAAAAGGCTGTGCCCCAGGCCTCAACTCACCCTCCACGATCCCCCAGGGGTACAGTCGTCCCCGGACCCGCTGGCCCTTGGCCTCCACCACCGTGTTGCTGCCGATAACAGCGAAGGGTGCACTCTCCTGGGGGGGGGGCAGGTGTAAGGGCTCACACCCAGTTAGCAGGGGTGTGGGGTCAGTGGTGGCAGAGGGACGTGGGCGCTCAGCACCTGGTCGGCCCCTCCAGCATCACCAACCACAACCTCTCCCTAAGGAGAGCCTGCAGCCCCCACCTCTGGCGTCTCTGTTGCCAGCTGAAGCTGGAGCTGGTGTAGCTGACACCTCAGGGCTTTTGCCAGGGGCTGTGCTCAGCCACATGTCCTGCCTTCCCAAAACCCTCCGCATGAGCCGTTCCATCTAGTGCCTGCCCTTCCCCACCCAAGAGCTGACCCTCCTGTTAGTGACGCCCTTGCAGAGTCTGGGGTGAAGGGCCCACACTGCTTCCAGCCCAGTGGCCACCTGTCTCTGGCTTGGACTTGCCATCACCACTCTAGGCCTGGGGCACTCAAAGCCACCACCTCCAGCTCAGGATTCTGGGCACAAGGCTTGTGGCCACTGGGCCAGGCCCTTCTGCTGGTGAAGCAGGGAAGGGGGCTGAGAGCAAGGCCAGGGTGGGGACCTGGCCAGCAGCTGTGCCTTTGGGTCCTGACAAGCGCTCCATGACCCATGAACTATGCGGGCCCAAACTACACAAGCCAGTGGGGAACCTGGGAAGCCCCAGCCCCAGCCCCAGCCCCAGCCCCAGCCCCAGGGGAAGGGACTTCACTGCTGGACGAGAGGCCCTTGCCCAAGAGATCAGACCTAGGTGATGAGTCCTCTCCCTGGCCTGGCATAAACTGGTCTCTGGGCCCCTCCCCGCCCAGCATGCTGCACACTCACCTTCAGTTCTCGATCCTGCTGCTTGAAGTCCTCATCTTCATCTGAGTCACACTCAGGAAACTGGTACACGTGGATCCCAAACTTGTCGATCTCCTCCCGGATCTGCAGCGGGCGAGGGCCATCAGGTTAGGGGCCAGCACCCGGGCAGTACCCCCGTGCCCCCCCAGAGTCTGGCTGGGCCACTGCCACAGAGGCTCACCCGCTCCTTCAGCTTCCGGATCTCACTGGGGACGAGACAGTCCGCTTTGGCGATGAGGGGCACGATGTTCACCTTCTCGTGCAAGGCTTTCATGAAGCCCACATCCACGGGCCGCAGCCTGTGGAGAGCAGCCAGGGTGGTGGAGCATGCGTGGGGCAGAGGCAGTGGGAGGAGGGCACGGTGCAGGGGGCAGGTGGCCACCGGCACCGGCTGGCCCGAGGACAGCCACGTACCCATGCCCAGCCACGTACCCATGCCCAAAAGGGGAGATGAAGTACAGGCAGCAGTGCACTCGGTTGTCTTGGATGTTCTTGCGGTTGAGGCCGCTCTCGTCCCGGAAATACTGTTCAAACTGCTGGTCCACGTAGTCAGTGATGGGCTTCCAGCTGGGGGCAGGGGTGCATGAAGCCAGGCCGAGGGGCGGGGGGCCGGGAGGCTGGGACACCCGGGCAGGCCCTCCTTACCACTCAGAGTTGTTGACGGCGTCCCCGAAGCCCGGCGTGTCCACAATGGTGAGTTTCAACTTGACCCCCTTCTCCTCAATGTCCACAGTGTGCTTCAGGATCTCCACTGTCTGGCTGATGCGCTCTGGGGAAGGGGGCAGGGGGCAGGGAGAGCACTGTTTGGAGCGGCCTCTGTGGCCCTCACTCCTACCCCAGGCAGCCGGGATGCTTGTCCTCATCCACCCTAGTTTTTCAGGCCTGGCCACATAGCCCATCTGTGGTCTGGACCCTGAACAGGAGACCCACACTTTGGGGACAGAGGGCAGGGCTAGACCTGGAAGGCGCCCCTGGAAAGGTCACACAGTAGGGGATGGTGGCCAGCGCCAGGGCCACATGGGACCCACTCACCCTCCGCACTGAGCAGCTTCCGCTCCTTGTACAGGTCGGTCAGGAAGAGGCTGTGAACCAGCGTGGACTTCCCCAAGCCTGACTCCCCTGCCCAGGGGTGCAGTGAGCGAGTCAGGTTAAGTCTGAGGCCCTTGAGACAGAGCCTGGCCGCCAGTGCCCCACCCGCCCTCCTTGGGTGCCAGCCCACTCACCTGCCACCATGAGCGTGAAGTCGAAGCCCTTCTTCACAGACTTACGGTGCACCTGGTTGGGCAGCGTGGCGAAGCCCACGTACTGCTTGTCAATGTCCTGGGTGGGAGAGGGGCGGGTCAGGAGCATGCTGCAGTTCCTGGGGCAGCCAGTGCCCCGTCCCCTACCCAGCTCAGGCCAGGGGGCAGCAGAGGGCAGAGCCCCCAGGGTGGGGCATCTCAACAGCAGAAATGGGTGGGGGCCCGGCCAAGGCCTAGAGGTGGCGGCGGGTGGGGGTGGAGACACCCTGGAGGGCTTTGCAGGAGCACGTGGAGTGGGATGCCAGGCATAGCACACGAGGCCGTGTCCTCCCTTCCGTGGTGTACAGAGGACACCAGGACCCAGACCCCTCAGATGCACCCAAGGCCCTCATAGGCTGGAGAAGCCCCCGCCTCAATACTCACCCCTCCGGAGTGTACCGGGTGGGAGGCCCCGTCTGGCCCCGATCCAGCCGCGGGGGTGGCTGGCTGCGGCGACGGCGGCGCAGAGGCTATTTATAGAAATCGGCGCCAAGCCTCCTACTGCCTCCGAGGCCCACCCTGAGGACCCTGGCCCTGCGGCCCCAGTCGTGTCCCCAGCCCAAGGGCCTGGGGCAGGCACACAACTGACCCATCTTCCGCTCCCCTCTCCACACACACCTTGAGCCGCCTCTGGGCCTGAGTCCGTGGTGACAGCAGCTGCTCCACCAGGCGGTCCTGGGGTGCTGCCAGCGAGTCCATCGCTGCGACCCTGCCCGCTGCGCTGGGGCCCAGACTGCGATGGGCGGTCAGGCGTGCGCGAGGGGCTCGCGCGCTGTGCTGCCCCGAGGCCCCGTTGTCGCCCCCGGGGTTACAGGTTAGAACCGGGGCCCAGAGAGGGTGGCGCTCACGCGGTGCCGCGACCAGAGGCCACCAAGCCGCTCGTCCAGCCCCAGGCAGCCCAGCCCCGGCACAGGCGGGGCCTCGCACCGAAGGGGACGGAAGGGAGCGCTCGGTCGCTGGGAGACAGTCGCCTAGAAATTGGGCCGCGCAGGCGGAGCTACCGGAGCGGAGGAGGGCAGGGCCGAGCTCGGCAGGGCGGGCGGCTGCGCGCGGGGAGCGGCGCAGCTCAGTCCGTCAGTCCCCAGACTGCACAGCCGGGTGGGCGGGGGGCCGGGTCTGCGCTGCAGCGTCCCGCCCGCCAGAGGGCGCCAGAGGGCGCCCCCGACCTATGCGCACGCACGCGGGAGCCCGCTGGGCCCGTTGTCGCCCGCGCCCGCTGCGATGTCCTGGCGAAGCCCCCAACTACCCACAGATATGCTCCTCCCTTGACTGCCTGCCCCGCGTGTGCGCGCGTACGTTTGGGGAATTCTTACTGCCGTGGCTTGGAGACAAGTGGGGGACTTATGAGGGCAGAGCCCACCTCCGCACCCAGGCCCAAAGAGGCTTACGTTGCCGGGGAGGGGGCGGTCAGAGCACTGGATGCCCACCCTCCCACTGCCACCCCTGCACGCTTGGAAGCTGCAGCCAGTGCGCAGCTCCACAAACCTGCCTGCCACCCCTGCGCTGCCACCTCTGCTCCCAGACAGCCCCAAACAGCAGAGGTAGGGGGAGCTGGAGTGGGCCCCTCTCCAGGGGGCTTCCCTCTGAGTATCCCCCTGCTCTCACCCACAGGACTGGGCAACGCCGGGCCTGGAGAGCTCAAGCCAGCTCAGCACTCACCCCTATGCAGCCACCCAGGGACCACAGGGGTCTCTTGAGTCACCAAACCCTCCCTTGCCCACCCTGCCTTCAGGACGCCACCAGAATCTGACCAAGCCAGCGCCAGCGGGGTGGAAGGAAGGCCTGGAAAGGAGATGGGAGTATGAAGAGGCGTGCCCTGGGCTGTGTGTGTCAGTATGGATGGGAGGCCCCTCAGCTCTCCCCCCACCCAGCCCTTCCTTCTTGGCTCCCCAATTAAGAGGCCTCTGTCCCCCTGTCCAGGCTCCTGCTGCTGCAGTGGAGCCTGGAGGCCGCTGGCACCTGGGGAGGAAGGGTGGGCCCACAGCTGGGAACAGGGGAGCCTTTCATCCGAGTGGAGGGTGGCAGTGGGGGGGGCCACTGGCCCCAGCTCCCCCAGCCTGTCCCCCGGCCCTTGCTCTAAGAAAGTGTCCAGCCTGGCCCTGGCCCTCTGAAGGAGGCTTCTGGGCTGGGTCCCACCCAGCCTCCACTCTGGGCTGGGTCCCATCCTGCCTCCACCCCACCTCCACCCCCAGGTCCACTTTAGACATGGCCCCTGGCCAGGTTCCCACTGGGACAGGCTGGCATCTCCAGGAATCTCCAGGAGGACAGCCCGAGCCGGGCCCCAGCATCCCCCAGCCTGGTGCCTGGTAAGGCTTGCTGCCCCTAGACTGCCTCAGTTTCCCCACCAGAAAGACAAAGCCTCTGGGGAGGCCCAGGTCAGGAGGACAAGATCAGCTCCTGGCCAGCCTGCCCGTCTCCTGACCTTGACCAGACAGGGTCTGTGGATTTCCTGAGGTCCCCAAGGAAGGGGCCCTGCCACCCCCTTTCTCTGGCCCCCAGGGCACAACAAATAGTCCTCAGGACTTCTGGAGCCATGGACGTGGCTGCACCCACCTCCTCCCAGCTCCCCTGGTCCCTGACACTGTAGAGGCATTTCCATTCTTAGAAGCACCCATAGCGGCTCAGGAAGCAGCCACCAGAGCCCATGGAGCCCCCGTCACTGCCTGAGGTGGAGTGGGGGTCAGGGGAGGGGGCACAGAGGGCCACCAGAGCCCTCCCCAGTGCCCGAGATGGGGCAGGCACAGAGGGGGCCCACAGAGCTCCCCTGCCCCCTTTTCCAGGGTGTGGACAGGCTGAGGCTCAGTAACACGGATGGACCAGTAAAGCTACTCCGTGTTCCTGACTCCCCAGAGACCCGCAGGAGCCCGCCCCAAACACCTGGCTCCCCGGCCCTGCTCCCAGGGGGGCCCCCCACACCCTGTCCACATAATGCCTCTCCCCCTTGTGCTGGGGGCAGGGGATGGGTGAGGCTGGTCTTAGCTGATCTCAAGGCTGGGGAGACACAGGTCCGAAGGGGCTCACACTTCCGCAGGGGGGGTCTCTGTTGTCAAGTGGCAGCTGCGGGGGCCCAGTGACTCTGAGTGCCTGCAGGCCCCAGAGAAGAGTGAGGGCTGGTCTTCCAGGCCTTCCCTCTTTCTCTCTCTCAAACAATAGCTGGCGGCAGGTCCCTGCATCTCCTCATTGTCTGGCCTGCCACGACTGGGAGGCAGCTCCTGGCCCAGGCTCCCCGGGGAGCCCCTCACTGGCAGGGTGAGGTTGACAGGGTCCCTCCCCATAAGCCTCACCCAGCCCAGGGCGGGAAATGTCTCTGCCAGGGGCCTGGCACTGGGCAGCCAGTGACTCCCAGCCCCTACCCCACCTGCAGAGCCACTCCTGGCCCGCCTGCCGCACCTGGACCAGGACTTCGGGGTTCCACCCAGCATCCACCCAGGGTGTGAACCCCCATCCCCGAAAAGGGCTGCCAACGCCATCCTGGTGCCAGAGTTGGGCCCTTCTTTTCTGCCCCAATCGTAGCCAAACTCAAGCCAGAGAAGCCCCAGCAGGGCTGCCCCAGAGCCTCCAGCTCGCCTGGCTACCCAACCCCCACCCCATCTCAGGGTCTCCCAGCTGTTTACAGCTGACCTCAGCTGGGTTCACAGTGGGTACTCAGGCCAGTTTCCCGTCTGGCTCTGCATTCTTGGAGGGTGGGATCCAGGCTGGCCTTTGGGAAACCTGTTTGTACCCCCTAGGTCTGAAGACCCATGCTGAACACCCGGGATGACTCAGACCAGGCCCTGGAGGCTCCCAGTCTGGGGAAGAGGCCTGGCCTCAGGTCAGCCCACTCATACTGGCTCATGGGGAGAGGAGGCATGAGATGGAGAGGAGTTGGGTGGGGTGGCCAGAGGCTCCCCTGTGGGGCTGCTCGCGGACTGGCCCTGGCTGGTGGACTCAGACCCCTCCCCCAGCCCGTGGCCTTCCATGACCATGGCCTCCCTCAAGACCCCCAGCACACGGCCACAGGCCAGGTCAGCAAGGAGCCGCGGGCGCTGGACCAGTGGGAGGGGGCACCCGGCCCATCCCCCATCTGGGGAGGGGCGCAAGGCAAGCGGTGAGGGTCAGCAGCCGGTCCCCAGGCACGGCGCTCACTCCTCCCCTCTGCTGCCCCAGGGCGGCAGCACTGCCCAGGCTGACAATCGGTTATCGGTTATCGCGACAGGGCGGGGTGACGGCCGGCGGGGGCGGGGTCGCGCCGGGGCGCCGCAGCGTTGGTGGCACAATGGGTGACAGCCGGCCCGGTGAGAGGCGGCGCACACGTACCTGCTTGTCCTCTGCGGGGTCGGGTCGGGTCGGGGGTCGGGTCAGGGTCGGGGTCCGGGCCGGCGGGCGGGGGAGAGACGAAGATACACGGTGAGAGGCGCGCGGGCGGCGGGGACAAAGGCGCGCGCGCGCGCGAGCGGGCGCCGGGCTCACCTGGGGTCGCCAGCTTGCTCTTGTACCGCAGGCCTGTACTCATGGTGGCCGCCGGGGGGGTGGGGGGGACGTGCACGCGGGCGGGGCGGCGACGAGCGGAGGCCGAGGCCGGGCTGCGGGGTGACCGGCCCCTCGGCGCCGCGGCCCGCCCCGCCCCGCCCGCGCGCCCGCCAGCCAATCGGCGTCCGCCGCGCCCACGCGCGACCCGGCGCGGCCAGCGGGGGCGGGGACCCAGGCGCCCCCGACCGCCTCCGCATCCGCCGCCCCGGGCGACGCCCTCGCCTCCCGCTGGCCGGCAGGGCGCCCGACCGATACCGCATGGATGGCCCCTGCCCACCTCCCCTTCCCCCTGCCCAGCCCCGGCCCACCCCTCTCCCCATCTCTCCAGGCCAGGGTCTGACTCTTTGGCCCTGGTGGGACCCCAGTCCATACCTGGCCTCTGGCCACCCGTACTGTGGCCCGACTGTAAAGCCGGCCTCGCGGGTCTCCCTCGTCATTACGGCCCCCTAAGCTGTGCTCCTCGAGGTTAGGGGATGCTCCTCCTCACCTTATCAGGATGGACGCGGGCGGTGCTGGCCTGGGGAGTCCTAGTCCTGGCCGAGGTAAGAAAGGAGATATCACTGTGGGGAAAGCCTGATGCCTGGCGGGGGCGTCCCCAGTCCCCCTCTTGTCACGGCTCAGTGCTCTGCACGCCTGCTCTGTAAGCAGGCACACCTGAGCAATGGTCCCCTTTTCCAGAATTACTGGTGCGGGATGAGCTGCATCCCGGACAGGACGGGCCTAACCTGAAGCCTGCTGCCCCCTACACCCACCTCTGCGTCCTCTGCTCTAGAGACCCAGGGGAAGACCTGCTACACCCTGCAAAGGGGTGTGGGAGGCAGCCGGGGCACTGGGAAGGAGGGGCCAGGGCCTGCACCCCACTTACTGGGAAGCTGAGGACTCGGAGTGGGAGCACCTCCTGGTCCTCCTCCCTGTCACACTCCCAGGTACCTCGGCCTGAACCACCCCCGAGAGCCCCAGGAGGCATGTCTGGAGCCTTGGGTCCCTCAGAAAGGGCAGTCAGGCCTGTGGTTACCAGCTCCCCAGGGGAGATGGCCTGCTGCACCGTCCATAGGCAGGAAGCCCTCGCCCTTGGGCGCCCCTCAGTCCCTCTGCTGGCCCGTAGGCTCCTCCATCTGTGATCTCTAGCACCTGGCCCAGAGTTGTCTCCCTCTAAGTAAGAAAGGTCACGTAAGCAGCACCGTTGCTCTGTCAAGCTCTGCGGCCCGCCCTGCTTCCTCTCTGCCTGGACCTCCGTCTAGGTGCAGCACTGTGCCGAGGAGGGGGACCCTCCACCACTCCAGCTCCTCATCCAGGCCTCGTGGCCAGATGCACTTGGAATTCAGAAATTTTCGTGTAACTTGTTCATTATGTGATACCTCCCTGGATCCTGGGGCTGCACCTGATAATCTAGGACCTTAAGATTTTTGTAGCAAAACCCAACTATTCACAAGACTGAAATAAAGAAAGACCACAGGAATGTACAGCAGTTTAGGGCGGGCCTCGCCATCAAGTTTTGAAAATCTTTGTTTCAGAGCTTTTGGGAATTTGGAATTGTAGATAAAGGAGTGAGGCCGGAGGGGATACTTGGAGCTCCAGGCAGGACTTCTGAGCCTTCATCAGCCCCAAGGGGCAGGGTGGGAACCCTGTCTCAGGGGACCTGGACATTTGCAAAATAGTTCACGTGGTCAGTGAAAAATGAGGCGTGGACATGCAGCACAGACTGACCCATGCAAGCCTGAGCTTGTGGGGATGCAGGAGAGACAGAAGCCTGTCCCCGATGGGGCAGACGTGTCCCTGAAAAGTGCAAGACAGCACTTAATGTCCTCGGATCAAGAGGAGGAGCTCCAGGCAGCTCTGGGTCTGGGGTTTGCACTCGGCCTTGCGGGGAGTGGACTTCAGGTTAAGGGGCCTCACTTGGCCAAATCACGAATTTTAGAACAATCCAGGAGATGGGGGACAAAAGGGGCAGGGTGCACCATGTAAACGGGGTCTTTTTTTTATTAAGGTAAGCTCACTTCAAGAGTATGTGCATGTACCGAGGTTATAGACCAGTGGTTCAGGCCCAGGAAAGAGGGCACCCCCTGTGAAATGTTTGAGGGTGGCCGCAGGCTGCTGGCCTGGAGGGGGCGGGGTCCACTCCGAGCCCTGGGGCAGTGGTCACCCACAGCCGTGAGTCCAGGGGACAGCTTGAATCCCACCACAGACGCTGAGGCTGCCCCTGACAGCTGAGTGACCTCTTATGACAGCATCACTGGCTCCACATGCAAAGGTGGGCCTGGGACACTTCTAAGGTCACTTCTGAGGTCAGGAAAGCAGGCCAAGGGCCCAGGCCAGCAGATTCTCTGGACGCCCCTCCAGTTCTGTCAGGCGGGATAGCGCAAGGCCTCTTCTGCTTTCTTGGGCCTGGACGCTGCCAACCAATGGCCGAGTGAAGCCCTTGCTTGGCCCCTGCCCGTCACGGCTCAGCCCAGTGGCCAGGCCACCGTCCTTCCCACTTCAGGGCTGTGTGGGAGGAAAGCTCCCCCCCAGTGGGGGCTGGGTCTGCGTCCTCTTATCTGGAAGTCTGTTCCAGATAAGGAGCATCTTATCTTAAGTAAGACGTTCCTGGGTAGGAAAAAAAATGCTACTTTTTAATTCATAAGAAAAAAGTTAATGAGTGAAAAAAAAAGCTACACCCAGAAAAATCTGTTCAAGCAACTTGGGCTACAAATAGCTTGATGCTTTTCAGAAAAAAAACACCTCTTTTTAGTTAGGAAATTCTCAAGAGGCTGCATTTAGCTGGTGCTGTGTCTCCCTCCCCAACGGCACAGACTCGTGGGCAGGTGTGGTCATACAGGACGGAGAAGGAAGAGCTTGTGCCTCCGTGTGAGCCACGGTGACAGTGACGGTGATGGTGGAAGTGCCAGGTTCAGGGGTGGAGTGGGGTGACAAAGTTCTGGAACGTTCAGTCCATCGGAGGCCAAGGATGAAGGCAGAGGCCGAGCTGGATGCAGCTTCGTCACCAGCACCCCTCATGAGGGGCTGGAGGGAAGGGCCTGTGGGTCACGCGGGTCCACGGAGGCCAGACCACATCCTCGAGGAAAGGGCCACACGGAGGAGGAGAAATACATGGCTCTTTAGGTGGACACAGAAGGGCCTTAGGGCAAAACAGAGTTAATCTGCTGAGAGACCTGCCTGATGCGCAGTGACAGCCTCACCCGCGTGTCTACATCAGGATCTGGCTTGGAGCCTCCAACCCTGCGTGGCTGAGACAGTGCCCCCGGGGCAGCCCCAGCAGTGGTGGAGGCCCACTCCCTGTCCCAGCATTGTGCGGGACCCTCTCAGCGGAGACGTCAGGGAGGCCCCAAACAAGCCTCCAGCCTGTGATTCACACAGCCCACTCCAACTAGTCTCTGGGTCACTCCTGAGACTCTGGCCGTTGGTGGGACCAGGGTGCAGGGCAGGCCTAGGTCAAGCTCAGTGTTGCTCAAGAGAAGGACCTATGGCTCTGGCTGTTGGAGGGTGGTTAGGTCAGCCCCGGCCACGGCCAGTACCCTCATGGTTTGTCCTTACCCACAACTTGACCAGCTCTGCCAGCCACACTGTCCTGGACACTGCCATGTGGTGTCCACCTGCTTCAGGCTTGGGCACTGTCCCCATCTGAGGCCCTTGCTGCTCAGTGTGCGAGGTTGGGGCCTGGGGAGCCCAGGCCAGAGCCAGATGGTCCTCCTCTTGCAGGGTCACTCCTGAGGGGACCCCCCATCCCTACTCCTACCTCCACTGACGGAGGGGAGCAGGGCACAGGGCGCCTTGCTGGCCTTCCACCTACACGGCCCTCTCTGGGCAGCCCCGGGAGTGGGCACTGTGCCTGCAAATAGACCATCAAGCAGGGTTCAGAGTGCAGGGGGGCTGCACTGGGACCTATGAGCCCAGCCCTTGCCCCGGAAAGGGATGTGACCTGCCCTGGATAAGGAGCCCTGTCCAACCCCAGCACCCTCTCACCCCTCCTTTGACTGCTTGTGGGCACTGCTCTCACGCCCCGTCCTTGTCTGTCTGCAGCCCTGGGTCAGCGTCCCTCCACACCCAGGCTCCCATGCTCGCCCCTTCCTCCTGGTACTGCCTACTGTGTCCTGCAGCCCCACGCTTCGAGTGCCCCCTGCCCAGACAGCCCTGCCTGTGGAGCTCTGGGGACACGTGTATGCTCTGGGGCAGTGGGAGGACATGTCTGTTCATCTCCCGTTACAACAGTGTAATGAAGAGGGTCCCATCCAGGGGAAGACGGGCCAATCAAATGGGCACAGAGTCCCAAGCAGCCGCGCCCAGCAGGAGGGCACCTCCTGCCCCATCACAACCTCCTCTGTGCTGCAGGGACAGAGCAGGCTTCCAAGTGGACAGACCCGCCGTCCACATCGTGTCCCCCATTCACTGGGCAGCTGGACTGAGGGACAAAGGACGCCTGTGCTTGGTGGCGGTGGGCCAGCCTGAGGACCCAGGAACCCAGAGCAGCAGCAGGCACCAAGTCCCTGGCGAGGGTCAGTGGGGGCCTCTGTCCCCTCCTGATGAGACACAGCCCTGGGAGAGGATGCCAACAGCAGGGGCCCTGAGCAGAGTGCATCTCAACAAGGAGGGGCTGCCCAAACATGTGTCCACGGGGCCCTCTGAAGGGATGCCCTTGGGGGTGCAGGGGGCTGGCCAGGGCCTCCCTGTGACCGTGTGCTGCACCTGACTGTCCTCGCTGCAGTTCTGGGTTTCACAAGCAGCAGAGGTGGAGACCTGAAATGGTGCCTACGTGGAGATGCTTCCAGAGGCACTCGTGCATTTAAAAATCCGAGGGGAGCACAGGCTTGGGGAAGGCAGAACGGGCCAGAGCAGGAGCTCTGGTGACCTAGATCCAGAGGCAGCCAGCCAGGCAGCGCCCTCCCCCTACCCCCGTGACAGCCTCTTTGCGCCAGGGGAGGCCGAGTGTTGGGGTTCCTGAGGCTGGCTCCAGCTCCCCACTGCATCCT
The DNA here is from genome assembly GCF_009834535.1 of Camelus ferus. NCBI lineage: Eukaryota > Metazoa > Chordata > Mammalia > Artiodactyla > Camelidae > Camelus > Camelus ferus. Next base: position 10,223,011 of record NC_045727.1, read on the forward strand.
GGCCCTGGGCTTGTCATGTGATCATCGGGCCAGAGACAGGTCAGAAAATCCCCCGGGAGTAAACCAATGGACCCAGCGAGGGCTCCAGCTCCCAGCCTCAGCCACAGCATCCCACCCTGGGCACACTGGCAGCAGCACCCCAGCTACTCAGTGGGGATGGGAGGCAGCGGAGAGGGCAGGGACTTGGGGTCTCAGCTCATTCCTTGCCACGGTCCTCTCCACACCCCTTGTTTGGGCTGCTGGCTGCTGGGGATTCCTCTGCAGCTCTGCCTACCCCTGGTGCACATTGCTGAGGCTGTACAGCTGCTCCAAGCCACGGGGAACCACTGTTGGGGTCCCCCTCTAGATGGGGTAGCGTCAGGAACCCCAGAACCTCAAGTCACCGAACGGCAAGGGTAGGCACTGGCTCGGCGGCCAAGTCTGAGCGCTTCTGGCCAGCATCCCACCAGGGCTGGCTGAGGACTCCTGACCCACATCACCCCCAGCTCTGCACCTTGCCTGCACGCTCAGCCTCCCTGGGTCCAGGCTGGCCTTGGGCCATCTTCAGAGAACTTTCTGGGAGCCACGAAACCTACTCTACCCACACTGCTCACTCTCAGGCCCCCGTCCTGCTGAGCCCAGGCACTGCTTCCTCTCCCCTTGCTCTGCAGGCACCTCTCCCTACCTCCTCTTCCAGACTCATCTCGCACCCCCCCCCATTCTCCAGCTTGACCGGGGAGCCCCACGGAGGGCCCTGCTCACCCCCAGCACCCTGGCACCCAGGCACTCCCAGGAGCTGGCCCACAGCAAGGGGGCAATGGGGTGTTCACAGACAGGAAGGCCTGGGCTCAGACTTTGTCAGACACCACGGCCTGACCAGGGACCGGGTTTAAGGGAGGAATGTGCGCAGGGCCTACCGGAACCAAGGGAGGAGGCCCCTGCGACAAGGGCCAGGGAGGTGGCGGATGCTGAGGGGCCGACAGTACTGATCTTGGTGCTGGAGTGGTGAGCAGGGAAGGCCTTCCAGGCCTTTCAGTAAAACAAGGTGATTGCAGAGGGAGGATGGCAAACAGGAAGCAAGGTATTGTGGCTGGTGGGGTGGTGTGGGGACGGCCCCAGCATGCTGGGAGCCAGGAGTGGAAGGGACCAGACACACCCAGAATCCTGGGTACCAGCAGGAGCTTCTGGGCCCAGCAACTCCAGTCCCAGTGCGCTGCCATTTTTGTGTTCTTGTTTGTTTGTTTTCTACTGTTGAGTTTTGAGACTTCTTTGTTTATTCTGGTTACTAGTCCTTTGCTGCACATGTCGTTTGCAAATATTTCCTCCCAGTCTGCATCTTGTCTTTTCATTCTTTTAACGGGGGTCTTTCTCTGAGTAAAAGTTTTAAATTTTGCTGGAGTCCAATTTATCAGTTTTTCTTTTTATGGCTCATTCTTTTGAAGTATAAGAATTTGTTGCTTAGCCCTAAATCCTGAAGATTTTCTCTTTTGTTTTTTTTCCCTAAAATTTTTAGTTTTACATTTTAAATTTAAGGTCATGATTTTGAGTCAATTTTTGTATAAGGTAAAAGCTTTAGGTTGGGGTTTTGTTTGCCTGGGAACGTCCACTTGCTCCCACAACATGTGTTGCATCCTTCCCTCACTGGATTGAGTTTGAACTTTTGTCAAAAATCAGTTGTGGCAGGGAGGGTATAGCTCAAGTGGCAGAGTGTCTGCTTAGTACACACGAGGTCCTGGGTTCAATCCCCAGTACCACCTCCAAAAATAAATAAACCTAGCTACCTCCCCCCATCTCCACCAAAATAAAATAATTTTAAAATACAATAATAAATTAAAAAAAAAAAAAAGAAGAGTCAGTTCTCCCCTCCCTCCCTCTCTCCCCTCCCCACTTCTCTTAAAAAAAAAATCAGCTGGGCATGTGGACCTGTTCCTGGATCCCCTGTCTCATGGCCTAATGTCTAACCCTCCAGCACTGTGTGCTGAAAAAATTTTACTTTCCCCATCGAATTGCCATGACACCCTAGATGAAAATCAAGATTCTGGCAACAGTGTGGATCCTTCTGTGCTCTCGTCTGTTCTGAAATGATTACCTAATGTTGCATAACAATTAAAAACCGAGTGACTTAAAATATCAATTCAGTCATTTTTAAGTCTGTCGTCGTTTCTGGGGGTCAGAAACTCAGCAGGGCTCCACTGGGCAGTCCGTGTGATTTCAGGCAGTGTCTGGAGATGGAGCAGCTGGCTGGGCGCCTCCCTTTCCATGAAGTCTCTGGTTCTTCACATCATATCTGCAGGGGAGCCAGCCCGGTATCCTGAGGGCACGAGGCCTCCAGCACCCAGGTCTGGTCCTCATGAACTGGCCGCAGAAGTTCTGCAGCCTCCTTTGTGCAGTAACCTGTGGCTGATGAGACTGGAGAGGGTCACTTACATTCAAGGGGGCGTATAAGGTTCTGAAAGAACATGTAGGCTGACATCAACAAGCCCGTCTTTGAAAAATATTGTCTGTAAAACCTAAGCAATCTTTCTTTGGCCAATCCTTTCTCTCTGTCCATAGCCTGGGTTACCTATACTGACCTGTCTCTGGCCAGCAGTAGGGGTGGACGGGGGCAGGGGGTGGGGAGGCTCCCCATCGAGGTGAGTAACACTGAGGCCTGCAGGCACGGTGGGAGAAGTGGCTGTCTGAGGCATGTGGCCAGGGTCTACTGCTGCAGGCGTGGTGAGGGAGGGGTGGGGCCTGCTGACCGCCACGGGCCTCGGAGACATCATGCTGGGTGTGCGTCCCGGGGGCTGATGAGGCCTGCAGGGTGGGCGGGCAGCGGGGCGCGGGGACAGAGGAGGCCAGCCCAGCCCGCGGCCCCACGGCTCTGACTCAGGAAGAAAGGCCCCGCACACGTGTTTGAGTTGGCAGGGTTCACGTGGAGGACATCGGAGCTGAGCGCGGTCGTCTCGGGCTCGGGGAGGCGCTGAGTGAGAAAGCGCGCTCCGTCCGGCCGCCACTCCCCGCCTGACCGCTGGGGACTGGCCTGCGCTGCTGGGGCAGCCGTGGAGGGGACACAAGGCTGTGTTTCACAGGCTGTCTCCAAGGCGTCCACCTGCCCCCACGCCCTCACCAGCCTACAGTCTGTGACCGTCTCAGTGTTTTTCCTGCGCTGACAACCCCCCTTCCCAACTCCAGGATCCAAGGAGACCCTTCAGCAGCCGCTTCTGGGGGGAAGGGTCAAGTGCCTGACCCTCCCCAAAGAGGCTGCGCAGCAAACTCCTGGCATCTTGGGTTCATCCCGGGCCTGGGGGAGTGGGTCTGGGACCACCAGCCTCTCCCATCAGGGCTCCGCCTTCTCCACCTCCCACCACTTGGGCCTGGGCCTCTGCTCGCCCAGGACGTCTCTTGGTCTTTGCTTTCATTTGCTGCAGTGCAGGCAGCGGGGAGGCCTGGCCATGGCTGGAGCCTGTGAAGGGGGCTGCAGGCCCCAGCTCGGGGAAGGATGCTGCCTCAAGGCGTCTGTGGCAGTCCCGTGGGCCCCGCACGCCAGACTGCCCACAAGGGGCCTGCCCCACCTTCCTGCTGAAGCCTGACATAGCCGCCCACCAGCAGCTCAAATAAAAACTTCAGGTCACATTCCTAGTGCCCCTTCCCCGCTCCCACCACATCCCGGGTGGCTCCTTCTCCGGAACTGCCTTCCCAGCTCCTCACTTGGCTGTCACCCCTGGAGCAGCGAGCTGGGCTGCTGTGACAAGCTTCACGGCCCCGCGGCTTCAACAGTGGGGGTCTATTTCCTTCCAGTTTGGAGGCTGGAAGTCTGAGACTAAGGCAGTGTCGGTGGGCTGCCTCCTCCCGAGGCCTCACTCCTTGGAGTGGATGCTATCATCTCCCGTGTCCCCATGTGGCTGTCCCTCTGTGTATGTCTGTGTCCTGATCTCCTCCTCTTACAAGGACACCAGTCCTATGGAGTCAGGGCCACTCTTTTCACCATACTGACCTCTTTGAAGGCCCATCTCCAATCACAGCCATGTCCTGAGGCGCTGGGGTTGGGGCCTGTACATCTGAATGTGGGGGACGCAGTTCAGTCCCTGACACCACCCACCGCCACCCTCGTCTGCACCAGCTCAGCTCAGCTCCGGCCTGGCCCACACTAGCCTCCACCTGCCCACCACGGGGACTCTGCGGAATCCCACATTCAGGCCTCGGCTCCACCCCTCACCAGGTGCAGCGCCTTTCACCCCAGACTCAGCCAGCAGGCCCCTCACTGTCCCTCAGACACACCAAACTTGTTCCAGTCCCCTGGGGCCTTCTCTTGAAGGTCTTATGCCTGTTTTTCATTTTAATAACAGTTTTATTGAGACAATCCACATACCATCTAATCCACCACCTGGAGGGTGCCACACGTCCCGAGGTTTCTGGGACATTCACAGGGCTGGGCCACAGTCCCCACAGTCACACATAGAACACTCCCTCCTGAGGAGTGATTTGCAAACTAGAAAGCCCACCCCGAGGAAGGGTATAATTCAGTGGATTTTCCGGACATTCCAACGTCGTGAATCAGCCACTGTTTTCCATTGCCCAAAAAGAAGGCCAGCAGCAGCCACTCCCCGCCCTCCCCTAGCCCCTGGTCACCACTAACCTACATTTTATCTCTACGAATTTGCCCATTCTGGACATTTCACATACATGGAATCAGACAGTGCGTGGCCTTTGGGTCTGGCTTCTTCCACTAAGCATCGAGTTTCCAGGATCGTCCATGGGGGTAGCATGTCTCAGAACACCATTCCTTTCTACAGACAAACAATATTCCCATCTGGAGGGACCACATCTCGTTATCCACTTGTCTGAACATGGACACTTGGGTTGTGTTCGCTTCTTGTCTGTTGTGAACGGGCCAGTATGAGCAGTCAGCACAAGGCTTTGTGTGGATACAGGTTTTTGCCTCTTTTCGGTAAATGTTCAGTGGAGCAGTGTTTTCCTGATCCCCTGGGTTTACTGTCCGTCTTCTCCATCTGGGAAGGAGAAGGCAGCAGGGCAGTGGCCGTGTCCACTGTGCGTGGAATGGCCTCGGTGCCCAGAGCTGCCAGGCTGGGCTGGCCCCAGGGTCAAGGCACAGGGCACACACCCTGGGTGCCAAGAGTTGGTTTCCTCTTGCTGGGCTCAGGCTGCTCCCCATCCCTCTTCCTTAACCTCCAAGTCCTGTCAGGAGCACAATGAACAGATGTGATCTGTGCATATGATGGAATATTGTGCAGCCTTAAGAGGGAAGGAATTCTGACACCTGCTACCATGGGCATGAACCTTGAGGACAAGATGCCATGTGAGAGAGACAGAGGGACAGACCCTGTGTGATCCCTCTCACATGAGGTCCCTGGAGTCGCCAGAGCCATGAAGACAGAAGGCAGATGGTGGGGGCCATGGGCTGGGGAGGGGTGGAGAGTCAGTGTTTGGTGGGGACGGAGTGTCAGTCTGGGAGTATGAGATGTTCTGTAGGTGATGGTGGTGGCGGCTGCACAGTGGTGTGAACGCACTTAATGCCGCTGAGCTGTGCACGTCAAGATAGTTAAAATGGTAAACTTTCTGTTAAGTGTATTTTACTTCAATTCTTTAAAAAAAACAAGTAAGAAAAATAATTCAACGGGGAGACCGTTTCAGTTTTGCAGGATGATTCGGTTCTAGGACCCATTGTGTGTTGTGCCTGTGGCTAATAAAACTGTAAAACATTTGTTAAGAGGGCAGATCTCTCCTGTAGAATACAGGGAACTCTACTCAATATCTTGTAATAACCTTTAATGAAAAAGAATATGAAAATGAATATATGTACATAAATGCATGACTGGGACGTGATGCTGTACACCAGAAAGTGACACGTTGTAACTGACTGTACTTCAATTAAAAAAAAAAAAGGGCAGATCACATGATAAGTGTTGTCGCCACAATAAAAAACCAGAACGAGAGAGTGGCCAGCCGTTGGGCAGGGCACACACCCTGCCGCTTGATGCGCATCAGGTGCCCTGGGAGGACACCAAGAAGATGCCCATTGGTGGGCGACGTGTGAGCTGGGAATCCTGGACTCTCACCTACTGGAAAAAGTTAAGAAATAGATTGCCTAAGGAGGCCAAGCCAAGAAAAAGAGTGGGGGGCCTGGCCAAGGGGGCCACACCCTGCCAAGGGGCATTTGCTAGGCCGGGAGGAGCCCTGCCTGGAAAACCGGCTTGTTGTGCAAACGCAGCCACCCAACCCTTCACGCCACTCGCGGTGAGAACCTGAAGGTCCCGTTCCACCACGAGCTGACTAAGGGTGACACGTGTCTGCAGACCTAGCCGCTCGGGGTGCCTCCCTCCTCCTGCGGCCTCGCCCAGCTTCCGCACAGAAGTCCAGCTGTGTGGTCAGCCCGGCCCCGGTGGCCAGACCAGGGACCACACGTCCGTGCCTGGACTGTGGGACTCGGAGCAGGAGGCGGGCAGGGAGCACTCAGGCCTTCCCAGGGTGACGCTGCGGCCCAGAGCACAGGCTCGCAGCCAAAGCCACGTCTGGGCCTCTGCCGGGCAGCTTACAGTGAAGGACCATCCAGGCGGAAAGAGTGGAATGGAATAACCAAAAAAGCCAGGGTTCATGGAAAGGCAATTAAAATCTACTTAGAGCAAAGTCAGAGATGTGAGCATGCACACAACATCCTGAAAAGAAAAATAGAGTCCGCTTTGTTCAGATGTACATCCGAGCAGCCCCAGGAGTCAGGCCCTCACCTAATAAAGCAGTAATAATAAGGCATATTACTGGCTTCGATGTTTATTTTCACATTTTGGAAAACTTCCTACGAAGTTATCACAAGGCTGGTTTGAAGTCTGAGAATCAGAAGGAAATTCAATAATCAAAGTAAGATGTCATTTCACAGAACCTGGCAGATGGACAGGCCTCCACTGGTGAAATGAGAGAGAGACACGTTTTCCCAGAGCAAGTGCCCAGACAGACATTTCTCACCAAAATGCCAGCCGCCCCCGGTTCTTCCGTAAGACAATTTCCTCTGGAGAGTAAGAAACTTCTCTGGGGAGACAGGCACCGGCTCTGAGCAGTCAGCTTCTACTGGGAGAGGAAAAGGGCCCCGCCGGACATGCAAACACCCTCTGCACCCTTATAACTGTCACAGCATGGGGGCAGGGACAGGACGGCACAGTCCTGTGTGTCCGCGCAGCCGCGGATCCCCTGGGATGTGACTGATCCTGAGGTAGACAGCGCATACCCAGCCTCGTGAGCAAAGGACACAGACGAGTCATGAATCATTTGTTTATACTGATGGTGTGTTGAAATGATATTTCGGAGACTAAGTTAAAAATGCTAGAATTAGTCTCACTGCTTTCTCTGTAATTTTGCCATGTGGCTCCTGGGAAATTTCACACTATGCGCAGGGCTGGTGCTCAGGCAGAAAACTCGGGAAGGAACTTGAGCTCATTTGGCAATTCAGTCTATGACAAAGGGGGAGGAAGATGGGCTTTCTGAAAATAAATGACACCGAGACAACTGGGAGGTCATGGAGATACAGGCACAGGTGAATGCATCCCTCACTCTTCTACAAGTTAGACAGCAAATGGACCAAACGTCAAAATTAACAGGTGAAACCACGCAAGGACCAGAAACTAAAACACAGGTGACTTCCTCGGCAGACTGGGCGTGGGGACTCAGCTCTACACACAGAACAAGAGAAGATACAAGTTCGATCACGTGAGATCACATCACTGCCCAGGGTAAAAGGGAGCAAGAGATGAAACAGTGGGGAGAGAGCTTCTGTGGGCCCCGTGCCAATGTCCCCAGCGCACAGACTCTTAACAACGGGCTGGGGAGTGGGCAACAGACACCGACAACACCCAACCCCCAGCACAGGAATGGCCAGATGCCCGGGCCGCTCACTCAGGGGAAGCGCTGGCCAGCTAGCTCATGGCCAGAGGTCTGGCGCCCTCACATGGGGCTGCGCATTGCCTTTGCCCCAAGGGGGATCAGATGGCCCCTAAGGAGACTGCGTGTCCCTTTGCGCTGGGATCTGCAGCCCCACCTCTGGGAAGTCACCCCTAAGACGCGGCTCCCACCGTGGGAAGACCTGGACAAATGCACTGGTTACGGGCGTCACAAGCTTGGGCACAGCCTGAGCCAGAGGGTGGCAGCGGGGGGGGCCTCGAAGGCTCCAAGAAGAGACGGCTGGGGTCAGGGACGGGGCTGCCCTCCCCTGACCAAGGGGGGGTGGGAGAAGCAGCGGCTGACAGCAGAGGAGTGGCCGAGAATAGCACAGCCCAAGTCCCTGGTGCCAGGTGGGGGGCTGGGGTGGGTGGGGAGCCGGGCCAAGGAGGTCAAGGGCCACATAGCTTATCGAGAGAGAGACCAGGGCGATTTTAGGGAGGTGGTGTGGCCAGACTGAGGTTTCGGGGTACCCAGGAGGCTGCAGATGGCCATGGTCCTCAGGTGTTTGGGGAGGGGAGAGCAAGGGGGCAGGAAGGAAGGAGGGCAGGAAGGGTGTCGAGATGCTGAGTGAGGACTCGGGGTGAAGCAATGCCCACTGCTGCACCCCCAGAGCTGTGGCCACATGTCAAGCAGCAAACTGCCGACTCCAGGGTGCTGTAGCCATGACACCCCACTCCTCCAACCTCCTCCAGACCCCTGTCCACACTGCAGGTCCTGGCAGACGGCCCCTCCTGTGCACATTGTCCACCCAGCTGTGCGGCAGCCGGGCTGTCTGCACCACAGGGTGAGACTGTGGTCGAGAGAGCCAGTCTGGAGAGGCGCTGCTTGTAAGCTGTGCAGGCTTAGGATGGGGGAAGCACCTCCCAGCCCCCTGGCCGGTCCCTGTCCTGGGGACAGTTTCCCCAGACGTGCGGAAACCGCACTGTGAGGCAATGCATTGCTTTGGCAACTGTGACCCAACAGGGAGCCTGGACTGCACTGAGAGCAGAAGATAACTGGGCTCTGTCGGGGAGGTGATGCCCTCTAGATGACGGGGGGTGGTGCCTGCATAGTCCCTGTGCCAGGAGAGGAGCCCCCAGGCCCCCCATCTCCTAGCTGCTCTGGAGCCCACCGGGAAGGGGTGCAAGAAATGACACAGAGGTGTCCCCGTTCCCGCCACCCAGCTCCTCCCAATGGGAACACCTTGCAGAACCGTGTGCCTCCCACCTCAGATGCAGACACTAGATATGTCAGGACTGAGCATTTTATCAGCATCAGATCTTCCCCTGGATCCTTTCATAGCTGCATCCCCATCCCTCCTGCCCCACCCCCCTCCTGCCTGACAGCCACTAACCTGTTCTCTATTTTTATAGTTCTTTCATTTCAACAGTTACATAAATGGAGAGAGGGTAATTCTGGTGAGAGGGTAATTCAACAGACATGTCAGAGGTGACGCAGCATTACTAACAGGTGGAAACTTTAAATGTGCATCCCTGGGACCCAGCGATCCTGCCTCTTGACTCCGCTGCACACGTGGGAAGGAAAACATCCATGCAGCAGCACCGCTTGTGAGAGCAAAGCTCCCCTGGAGGCAAGCTGATGCCCATGAGGAGCGGGAGGCAATGGGAACACCGTCCAAAGCTTGGAACAGCACAAAGTAGTGACAAGAATGTGTGTCTGTGACTGTGACACCATTTATGTCTAAAGGAAACCATTGTCAGCAAATACCTGAGTATGGGAAAGGCCCAAACACCGTGCACCATCTGATGCAGCCTCGTCTGGGATGGCGTGATCAGTTTTACATCCTTTCCCTCCCAGAATGCAAGGCCAGTGCGATCCCTGCTCCTTGAGTAACTTCCCTCCAAACCATGGAGCACTGAGGATGTCACTCTGGGATTGGACTACAGAAGACTTGGCCTTTCCCCCTTCTTGCTGGCTTTGATGAAACAAGTCACCATGTTGGGGAGGCCCCATGTGGCAAGGACCTGAGGGTGGCCTTGGTCCAACATCCCAGAGGAACTGGGTCCCACCAACAGCTACGGGAGGAAGCTTGGGAGGGGATCCTACTCGGCAGGGCCTTCTGATGAGACCACAGTCCCGACTGACACCTTTATGGCAGCCTTGTGCCAGCCTGAGCTGGGACCCCAGTGAAGCCGTGGACAAGTTCCCAACCTGCAGACACTGTGAGATCATAAACACTCGCTGTTTAAGCCGTGGAGTTTGTGGTGATTTGTTACACAGCAGTAAATAACTAATACGCTTTCTTAGTTTGATGACTGTGGTTGTATTTCACTTTTGTTTTGCTTGTTCCCAACCACAGCCTGCAGTTAACTGACGGAGGGGTGGGCCAGGATGGGCCGGGCCTCTGGCCTTCACCTGCCCCCCAGGAACATGCCGTGTGGTCAGGCCCTCTGTACCTTCCGCTTTGCTTTCACAGGTCAGGGGCGGGAAAAAGCAGGGACTGTGGGGAGGCCGATCTCAGGTCTGCCTGTTTGAGACCTGCATGAACAGAAACAGACACCCATGGAGTGACTCGGACTCTGGAGGGAGGAAGGTTGGGGGCGGGACGGGGTCGACTGCAGACGACAGACCCGCCAGCAACTGCAGGATGTTCCCACGATACTGGCTGCATTTGTTAAAAATACCTTCAATTCCAAAAATTACAAAGAGTGCAACCAATTCGGTTCATTCGAGCCAAGAAAAATACACCGAGTCAAACACACTGTGACTGAGGGGGCTTCCACGAAGAGGAGGAGCCTGCAGCTGCCGCTGGGCTGGCTGGCTCTGCACCCACCCAGCAAGCCCAGCCCCTCCCTGGGAACCAGGCCCAGCTCCCCCCAACTTTGCTGCTTCCCGGGGCTTCCTGTAGGCTCTGTACCCTCTGCCCGCTGAACTCCAGCCCAAACAGGCTGTTTTATGCAGAGTCCTCACTGGGGGACCAGGAACGCCCTGGGCAGGAGCTGGGCCCCCGACTGTATGCTCAGGGAAGAAAGCAGGTCCCTGACCCTGTGGGTGCTGCCCCTACCCCCCAGCCTCACTGGGTAGAGGGTCAGGGGCTGCAGAGACACAGGTGAAGGAAACAGGGCATCCCAGGTGACAAGAACACCTGTAGACTGAGTGTGACTCTTGCCTACAACCTCTCGCTTGACCCTGCAGGCCTCTGTGAAGGGGATTCTGAGCCCATCTCTCAGACAGGAAACCAGAGGTTCTGAGCTTGTCCAGGCAGGCTGTGCTGCCCCAGGGTGGTGCCTGGACCCTGCGTCTGGCCACTGTCATCGAGCACGGCCAGGGTGTGCCCTCCCTCCGCTGCCCACAGCATCTCCTCCGGACCCGCTGGGTGGGGTCTGTGTGCTTGGGGCTCCCTCATCCCCCGTCCCGCCCAGCAAGCCCAGGCACTGCTGGGACACAGCTCTCAAGGAACGCATCCTGCAGGAGCTGGACAGGCTCTCTCAGATGGAGAACTTACACCTGGGCCTTCCTCGGGCCAGCCAATCCCCAACCTCGCTTCGGAGTTCCTGCTGGGTTGTAGCAAAGGCTGCACCTGTGAGTGAGCAGAGGCGACCGTGTGGGAGATGCCGGGTGAGGTCGCACACAGACAGGAGCAGCCTGCAAGGCCACATTCTCAGGGTGGCTCTGGACTCCCAGGGCCAGGCCCTCCTCTCGGGGACAGAGCGCCCTCGCTCTGAGCCGGGAACCACTGCAGCCAACCCCTTGCTGTGACCTAGCCTCTCCGAGCTCACATTTACTCTTGTTTTCTCAAATGTTTTAATAGACTTTATTTTTAGAGCAGTTTAGGGTCAGAGCAAAATCGGGCAGGAAGTGCAGAGATTTCCCATGTACGCCCTACCCCCTCAACGCGCAGCCCCCTGACTATCAGCATTTACCGCAGAGCCAGGCATCTCTGGAGCACACAATCAGTGTGTCTACACCGACTCCTCATCACCAGAGTCCAGAGTCTACACCGGAGTTCATTCTTGCACAGCTTGCAGGTTTGGACAAACGTATAATGATGTGTGTCCACTACTGCAGTGTCCCACAGAGCAGTGCCGTGGCCCTGAAGCCCCTCTGTCCCACCTTTCACCCCTCCCTCTCCCCCGACACTGGCACCACTGATCTTTTTATTGTCTTCAGGGTCTTGCCTTTTCTAGAATGCCCTAGAGTTGGAATCACACAGGACGCAGCCTTTGCAGACTGGCGTCTTTCCTTTAGAAATGTGCATTTCATGTCCCTCTGCGTCTTTTCATGGTTTCATAGCTCGTTTCTTTTTAGTGCTGAATGATACTCCATTGCCTGGTTGTACAGTTTATTTATGCATGCACCTCCGGTAAGATATCTGGGTTACTTCCAAGTTCCGGCAGTCACGAATAAACTGCTATGCACACCCGCGTGCACTTCTGTGAGGACACGCGTTCTCGGCTGCCTTGGGTAGTACTGAGGAGCAGGATGGCTGGATCGCAGGGTAAGAGCACCCGCGGTTGTGTGAGTCACTGCCAGACTGTCTCCTGGGGCTGTCATTTGCATTCCCAGCAACGAATGAGAGTTCCTGTTGCTTCACATGCATTTGCTTTTAAAAGCAACACTAGTCTCAGGGCAAGATGGGGCCCAGGTTTCAAATTGTTTGCCCCCCAAGGTAGAGAGGTTGTCTTTTCAGTATAAAAAGTCTTGGTAGAAAATTTAAAAGCCTGAAGGAAAACACAAGGAATAAAGTGACAATCCCTAGTGACTCCCTGACCCTCCACTTACTCAGCAGATAAAAGGGCGTCTACCATGAGAGTGTGCTCCAGGGCTGGGCCTCCCAGCGACCTGCTTGGCCCGTCTTCACCAAATACCAGACGAGTCCTTCCGACAAGCTGCTCTGCACAACACAAACGCATTTTGCTGAACTGCACATTTAGCAACAGACCGTCCTGCTCCTGCCCAGCGCTAACTGACCCCAGCCCCTCAGCCACATGCTCCCTGCCTGGCTGCAACACAGCGACGTGACCTTAAACCGTGCATCACCATCTCGGGGATTCAGCTGGTTCCCTTCAGAGAGATGTCCGGTGGTTTCCAAGACTTGGTCATGGGAGGTGATCAGCAGTGAACACCCTTGCTCACAGCCCAGTTATCAACGCAGACTATTAGCCCGAGCCTCTGGGCAGAAGGCTGGGGCATCCCTGGGCGAGACTTTACGTCTGTATTCATCTTAATAATCTACAGGGTTTCCAGATCTCCTTGTTCTATTTCATTTCTAAAGGCACGAGTTCATACTATCCTGCTTTTTTGTTCAAAAAGAACAAAATGATTTAGAAGTGAGTTAAGTGGGGTACACCTTCAAATGTGCACTTTGACTCAGCCACTTGCGTAATGGAAGGTCTTCATATAAACAGGTAGACAGATACAGATACCTACCTACATGTGAGAAATTCTATCTACAGACATTTGTATCTAACATCTTTATCTGTATCTATCTACGTGTGAGCCGATGTTACGTGGAACCCCATACACCCATCAGTGAAATTTTAAAATTATTAACATTTTGTAATATCTGCTTCATCTTTTTTCCCCTTTGCTAAAGTATTTCCCAGCACAGCCCAGACACATTTTACCCCTAAATATTCTGGAGGACATTAAAAAAATAAGGGTTTTGAAATAGTATCACAATATCCATCATGTCTGAAAATACAAAAAACAATGGAATGCAACTCCTTTCAACCATCTAACATCTGCTCACCCCAGCTTCCCCCTAAGGGTTCCCCAGCTGCCCCTCCGACTTGGGGGGCAAACATGTTGAAGTCTGGGCCCCATCTTGCTCTGAGACCAGGCTCTATCTCCTAATCCCTGAGCAGAGTGAGGGCAGCACACTGCCCCCGTGTGGCTCTTCTGCCTGGTGAGAATGGGCAGGGGTCGGGGAATGTTTGCCCCACCAGACACAAATAGACTCCATCTTTTTCAAGATTATTTGGTTATTCTTGGTCTTTGACTTTCCATACAGATTTTAGGATTAGCTTGTCAATTTCTGCAAAGAAATCAGATTACGTTGAATTTTTAGATCAGTTTGGGGACATCTTACTGACATCTTAATAATATTGTGTATTCTAATCCATGAATACAAGATGTCTTATTATTTACCTAAGTCTTCTTTAACTTCTTTCAACAGCATTTTGTTCAAGTATTTGGTTAAATTTATTCCGAGTGTTTTATTCTTTTTCATGCTGCTGTAAATAGAATTTACAGCATTTCCATTGGGAATTTATTCCAAGTGTTTTCATGTTGTTCATTGCTGGCACGTAGAAACAGAATTGACTTTTGGATACTGACCTTATATCCTGCAACCTTTGTGAACTAGTTTATTAGCTAGTTTTTTTTCCATATATAAGATCATGTAATTTGCAAATAGAGATCGTTTTAATTCTTTTTGTATCCATATTTGATATCCATAAAAGATTTTGGTTTGTAGTTTTCTTCTCTTGTGATGCTTTTGTCTAGTTTTGCTATTGGGGTAATTCTGGCCTCATAGAATGAGTTGGGATGTGTTCCTGCCTCTCAGCTTTTGGGAAGAGTTTGTAAAGTGTTGATGTTAAATCTCCTATAAATGTTTGGTAGAATTCACCAGTGGTACCATCTGGCCCTGGCCTTTTCTTATGGGAAATTTCTAATTGCTAATTAAATCTCTTTGCTTGTAGATCTGTTTAGATGTTTTTATTCTTCTTGAGTCCGTTTCAGTAGTTTCTTTCTAGAAATTTGTTTCATTTAGGGTATCTAATTCCCAACAGTTCCATCAGTTACTACTCATGTCGGTAAAGAGGCTCCGTGCAGCCACGTCCGTCTCACCACTAGAGGGCGGTGAGCACCGGTTAACGGGGCCCAGGACGCTCCGCCAGAGTCAAGGAAGAGGGACTCGACAGTCTGAGTTTCCCTCTCTCCTCCCGTGCCCTGTGACGTCAATGAAGGCGCCTGCGGCCCCCGCAGCCCTGGGACGGCCTGGGCGAGAGGGGAGGACACGGCCTGCAGGACAGTCACCGGGTCCTCTTGGTGGATCGCAGGTACCCGACACACAGCACAGATTCCAGAAGGACTCGGAGAAGCAGTGACCAGTAAGCCCAGCAGTAGTCAGGAAGGGGACTCTCTGCCCTCCTTCTGACCATCCTGTCCCAACCAGGCACCTGCAGCCACCCTTCCCTCTCTGCTGCTGCTCATGCAAGGACTGAGCCACCCCACACCAAGCTGTGCCATGTGCCCAAGGCGGCCACTGCCCTGTGGCGACCTGGGGGCTGGGGGAGCTGGATTTCACCCCAGTTTTCTACAAGAGGCCACTTTCCACCTGTGCTCTCAGGGGAGCATGCTCCAGACACAGGAAAGGAGAGTGCTGGCTTGTTTTACACACACTCGTAGAGACTGGGGTTCAGGGCCTCCGTGGCACCCCCGTCGGACCGGCCTCTGCCCTGGGAGCTAGTGGGACCACTGGCTGCAGGTGGGCACTGGTCTGAATGGGCCCATGGGGCAACCGCATGTCCTGGGAGCTTGAGGAAAATGAAATGGAACCTTTTGTCTACAATGTCTCCAGGTTACTGTCAAATCTATTCCAAGGGTGAAACAAACAAAAAGCCACCTAAAATGCTAACTTTCTCAAGGGCAGGAAGCTTTCTAAGTTCTAAAAGACCCCTCTTTGCCCCTGTGCTCACAACAGTGTCATTCACACCAGCTAAAAGGTGGAGGCAACCCCAGTGTCCACCGACAGAGGAACAGAAACACACAATGTAGTCCATCCACACGAAGGAATATTATCCAGCCTCAGAAAGGAAGGACATTCTGACACCCGCCACATATGGACCAACCCTGAGGACAGCACGCTAAGTGAAATAAGCCAGTCACGAAAGGACAAATCCTGCGTGATTCCCTGTCCACGAGGTCCCTGGAGGAGTCAGATTCATAGTCACAGAAGCAGGACAGTGGGGCCAGGGACTGGCAGGAGTGGGGAGGTGCTGTTGAATGGGGACAGAGGTCAGTTTGGGAAGATGAGAAAGAAGGCTCTTGATGTGGATGGTGGTGATGGCTGGACAACAATGTGAATGTTCTTAACTCCATGGAACTGTGCGCTTAACAGTGGTTAAAACGGTTAATTTTATGTTATGTATATTTTACCATAATTTAAAAATATGGCCACACCAAAAAAGTTCCCCTCTTAAGAAGGTCCTCCATCAGGAAGGGGCCACGAGGCTAAGGGGCTGGCATTCCTTGGCATGCCCCTGACCCTGGTCGGGCTCTTTGCCCCTTTCTGTGCCTAAGCCCCCCACTGTCTGAACGTCACTCTGGCCATGAGATGCAGGCACATTTCAATTCCACAAGTGATGCTCTCGGTGAGGCCCTCAAGGGCAGTGCCCCCAGCCTGTCATGTAAATGAACACTTCTCAGGACAAGACACCTGGTGAAGCCAGGCCCTCCAGAACCCCAGGGCATCAAGTTTACAGCAGGGCTTCCTGCCCAGGCAGATGCCTCACGTTGGGTACAGCTGAGCATCCCGCCGACCCCCGAGCTGGTTCCAGGGCCACTCGGGATGGGCCACAACAAGAAGAAGAGGTGCAGGGCCGCTCACCCTTACCCTCCAGAGCCCGGGCAGTGGCAGGAACCAGCACATGAAACAAGAGTGGCATTGAACTTGACGGAGATCTTGGTGATAAAACGGCAAGTGGAACAATGGGGGGAAAGCTGAGAGCAGGGGCAGGAGAATGAGCCAGCGGGGCTCTTAACCCAGCGCTTTCCTGAAGGGAAAAGAGATGCTAGGAAAACAAACTCTACTTCATGGCGGCAACAATGAAACAATCTTGCTTCTCCGGGCTCGCCTTTATTGGCCTCCAGAGGCTCTGTGTTTCTAGAGATTAGCCTTCCCTTGGGAAGTGAGAAAAAAGCAGAAACAGCAAACCTTCATTCCCCTCTCATGAGGTCACCCCTGAGGCGGGCGCCTCGGGAGTGAGGTCTGCACGGTGCAGCGTGTGACCCGGCGGCCCGGACCCTCTCAAGTCAAGTGGGGGAAAGGCTGACTGCACGTCTTTGAATCTCAGCGAGACAAAACAGGAACGGCCCCAAGCTGAGCTCCCCTCCAGCAACACAAGAGCCCCTTCTGCTCAAAGAGCGGAACCGGGGCGCCCGTCACCGGGGCCGCCCTCCGCAGCCCCCGTGCAGCGGCAGGTGGGCTGGCAGGGCCGAAGCTGATTGTCACCCTGATTAGTCATTGTGTGCTAGCGATGCTTTCAGCTGAAATAATACACAAGAGTTTCCCCAGAGAAAATACACATGCTCATTTTTTGGAACTGCTTGACCCAAGCCTGGACCCAGTAAAGGTTTGGAACAACATGACACGTTTCTTAACTGGAAGAAAGCTGGTACAAATTGATGTCATCACAACAGAGACGAATGTGCCCGTTTTATCCGCCTCCCAGGCTGCAGGTGAGTGGTCAGCTATTGTTGCTCAACTGCTTAATATTATTTTTACATAAATCAAGGTAACGCCTAATGACGGCTGGGTCTCTAAATCAACCCGCCTTTTCCTATTTGGAACATAAAGTTGGGCTGCAGCCAAGAGCTCCGGGAAGCAGAGGGCCGAGAGTGGCATATCAACAAGGATCGTACCGTTCACGCCCCACGCGGGCGCACGGCTCCCAGCCACTTGCCAAAGCTACAGACCAGTCTTGGGAGCGCTGCGCGTGAACGCGACCGAGGCCCAGAGCTACTGGGGTTAATCGTGACTCACGCTGCAACGCTGGGGGTGGAGGGTGTGCGGGCAGAGCAGGGAGCTGGGGCTGCTGGACACAGTGCCGTGGCTGGGGGCTTTAGCGGTGGGGACTGACTGCTTACAGTCACGGCAGCCACCGTCCGAAATCAAGGTGATGGTTGATGTTATCTGTAATACTTCACTTCTTAAGTTGGATGGTGGACACACAAGGTTTGTGATACATGCTATCTTTTTTTTTTTGGTCTGAACTACTTCACAACAATAATCATTTAAAAAAAAATACAGCGGGAGGGTGGGCCCTTGACTTTCCCCCTAAGCACATCGTCCTTGCCCTGGGAGAACCAGAGTAGGTGATGGAGGGGGGACGCCGGGCGGGGCCTGGAGGTCATGGGAGGGGGTCCAGGATAGAGAGAGGAGGTGACACTGGGGCCCCTCAAGGAGAGTCAGGCGCGGTAGGACCAGGAGTGGGGCCCAGAGACGGTGCCCGTCCCTCCCGTTTAGGGCAGCCGGTGATTCACTGAGAAGCATGCAGGGGACGAGGACGACCCCTAACAGACCTTCCATCGGCATTGAGGGTGGGCAGGACACGCAGCCCCGGGCACAGAGAGGGCAGGAGGTGGCCAGGGAGGTGATGCCTGCAGACAGCAAGTGCTGCCTTCTCCCAGCTGATTTTTGAAGAGAGTGTTGCTCTGTTTATTTCATTTTTAAAAAGATGCCTGATATTCACGCAAGATGGAGAGCTCCAGAGGCTGGTTGCACAGCAAACACCCCTGAGCTGGACGCTTAGAAGCGGTCAGCATGGCCCACTCATGCCGTGCACACTTCCCACAATTGAAAAGGAAGGGAAAGAAAGGCTAGAGGCCCTGACATGTGGAGCTGAGTGCTGAGAAGCTGTCTGCCCCCCATCCCACACTTCAAGTCACTGCCTCATGGCACAGTGAGGTCTCTGAGGAAGGCGCGAGTGGCCACCAGCTGTCAAGAGGGACGTGAAGGAGCAGGCATGCGGGGGATGGATGCTGTGAGTGTTGGGGTGAGGGGCAGTACGGCCATGGGGCACACAGCCAGCGAGCGGGACCCACATCACCAGCAAAGCCGCTGCCACCGGACCTGGCAGCTCACGGAGTCCATGACCCGCCCCTCCCAGGGCCAGACCTGATCCCAACCCAGCATCTTTCAAGGAAAAGTAACTATCAAACCCAGAAAATCATCCAAACTGGTGTCAGAAAAGCCGATTTTAGGGAAGAGAATTGAAGTGGAAAATTTGGACTCTTCCCACCCAAACCACTAAAGGCCCTGGAAGCCACTGAAGCTTGGAAGGACAATTCCGGGTCCAGCCCACATCACTGCCCCCAGGAGCTCTCCCTGCACCCCGACCCCACCTGGCCCTTTTATACACATCACCTGGGAAGTGGCTGCACCCTGAGCCCCCGAGTCTTAGCCACCTCCGCTAAGGGAAATTCTTCAGGTGTGACTTACTCCGAAGGACCCTCCCAGACCCCACCCCCAGTCTGGATGCAGCCCCTTCACCCCACTTCTGTCCTTCATCCGCCCCAGGCTCTCCACTACCAGGCCCACTCGGTTCTGGGTCCCACACACCTGGCAGAGACAGTCACTTGTGACAGATAAATGCAAAGTGAGTCTCTGAAAAAGGAAAAGCCTCAGACACTGGCATTCAGCAAATCCACAGAGCAGGCGGGGCCTGGCTCACTAGGCACCAGGCTGGACTGGGCATTTCAGGAACCTACTGCTCATGAAACCTACCGCACTGTTTTCGAAGCTGCGCACATTCAGAGAAAGTCACCGTCAGCATCACTGACGTGGTATCGGGCAGGGTCCTGGCCCTCTCTTGGGGAACCTTCCACAGCCCTGCCCAGGAAGCACCTGGGCTGATATCACTCCCCTGCCATACAGCGGAGGACGGTGCATCCTGTGCCGCCTTCTCCAAAAGCAAACACGGCCCGGCCCGGAGAAACATGCTCACTGCAAACACCTCTTCTCCTCCTGATGGCACCACGGCTTCTGGTTCCTGGTGGGGAGAGCGGCACAGGGAGGCCGACTCGGGTCACCCCAAACTTGCCACAGTCCCCACCGAGTGGGTCCAGCCATGTTGAGTGCAAGGACGGGCATGCTCTCCCAGGTGACAGTGCTGGTGACCTGCAGGCAGGAAGGGAGGGGCTGATGGGAAAGGTCACAGGAACTTTCCACAGTGCTAGAAGGTTCTCTCTTGATGGGATGTGGCCTTCATGAGGGTGTTCATCTGTGAAAACGCCTTTAATGAGACACAAGACCTGTGCATTTCATTGGATGAAAATTATGCCTTATTTCAAAACAAAACAAAATAAAACCACCCCACACCCATTAGGATGGCTACTATTAAAAAAACAACAACCACCAAACAAACAGAAAAGGACAAGTGCTGGTGAGGATGTGGAGAAATGGGAACCCCTGTGAACTGCTGGTGGGAATGTAAAATGGTACAGTCATTTTGGGAAAAAACTATAAAGGTTCCTCAAAAATTAAAAATAGAACTACCATATGATCCAGCAATTGTGCTTCTGAGTATACACCCCAAATAACTGGAAACAGGGTCCCAAAGAGATATCTGTTCGCCCATGTTCATAGCAGCATTATTAGCAGCATTATTGGAAGCACCAACAGCTAAGAGTTGGAAACAACTCCAGTGTCCATCGATGGATGAATGGATGAGTAAAATGTGGCAATTAGCAAGGAAAATATACACAGAATGGAATAGTATTCATCCTTAAAGAAGAAGGACACCCTGACACCTGCTACAATACGGTCCATGACGACAAGACACTCAATGGGAGAAGCCAGATGCTAAAGGACAAATCCCATTGCGCTCCACTTCTATGAGGTTCTCTGATGTCCCCAGAGCAGTCAAATCTGTGGAGACAGAGGGAAAATGGGGGGTTCCCAGGGTGGGGGGAGGCGTGGGGACTTAAGGTTTATTGGGGACAGAGCATCAGTTTGGGAAGATGAAAAAGTTCTGGCGACGATGGTGGTGATGGTCACACAACAATGTGAATGCCCTTGGTGCTGCTGAGCTGAGCATCTAAAAACAGTTAAAACAGTAAATTTTACGACAATGAAAAGTTAAAATGAAGAAATGAAAGCCCCAAACCAAGGAGAACCACAGAGATGGCAAACAATGTCTCCGAGCAGCATGCCCAGCCCTGCTGCCCATGGTGGCCCCAGGAGCCGCGATGCTCAGGTGTGTGAAGCGCTTTGGAGAAGGCAGCTGTGCCTGACAGAGCTCTGCTCCAGACCCTCACGGCGGACTCCCGTACCGTTGGCACGCGTCATGAAATCTTTTCATGTGTTTTCCAACCAGCCAACAATGCAGTGATCCTTCTGAGCTCCTGAGCTTTGGGGCCAGGGGGTGGGCTCTCGCTTGCAGGTGTCCCTCCCTACCCCCTCCCCAGGGATGGGCCTAAAGACATGGTGACATCAGCTGCAGAGGAAGCAGCGTGCATGAGCAACAGACCGCAGGCCTCAGGGTCAGCCCCTGGTGCTGATGACGTCACTCGGAGAGAAGCTGTCCGAAAAACTCACGAGAACTCGTTCATATTCCCGCAGACCTACAGTGGACCTTTGCACTAGAAAATCACCCCAGAAGTGGCACAAGCCAGTTACTGTCCCCAGGAGGGAAAGCCGCTGTCGGCACACACCCCGGGCCTTGCTCAGGTGCACACACAGATGGCGCCCCCCTCCGACACTGGGTGACAAAAGCTGAGACACTCGGGCACTATGCACGGGAACCAGGCTGGCCTTGGGCAGCCAGCCCACTGCCTACCCACCGCCCACCCTCTGCCATCCTTCCAGGCACACCTGCGGCCAGGGCAGTGGGACCCCCAACCACACTTGTCACCAAATGCAGCAGAATCTCCACTCCGAACCTTCTCCTGGTCGGGAGTTAAACATACCCTTGATTTAGCTTCTCTGTACAAAATGGGGATGAAATATCTATGCCCCTCACGGGTCCCTGTGGGGATTGGGACAAAACAGCCTGGGAGAGCCTCTCCCCCACCCCCTTGTCAAAGGTGCAGGTTAATCCCGCCGCCACTTGTGAGGACCAGAGCCATGCAGCGGGCGTTCCACCCACGCCACCTGTGACCACTACAGAGAAGACCGCGTCTGACAGATCCCCTCCTTGGAAGGGGCGCAGCTGTCCTCAGACAGCTCCTCCAGGGCGGGGCATCAGGTGGCCGCTGCCCTGAGCCTCCCGCCAGGCCCACACCAGGATGAACTCGGGCTGGGCCACCAGGGTCCCCCCACCCCGCACCTGCATTCGAGCCTGCCGCCTAGATGGCTTAGGGGGCGGGGAGCCCCACTGGAGCCCCCTCCTGGTGGCCGGAGCGTCGGCGGGTAAGGGGCAGCATTGCTGGTGGGAAGAGGAGAGACGTCGGGGATGACAGGATGGTGGCTGCACCATAACTGAACGTACTTGACGCTGCTCAACTGTGAGCTCAGAAACTGGGAGCTGGGTCAAGTTGATGCTGCGTACGTTTCACCACAGTGAAAAACAAGAATAAAAAAATCACCTTGGTGAAAACAAATTACTACAAAATAGCGTCTGGGAGCACTTCCAAGCTTGTACTCAGGTTTTTGCTTCCTCAGCCCGGAAACACATAAGCTGGCGTACCAGCACTTCCAAAGAAGAGAAAACAGGCAACTGGAGAGACAAAGGGCCCCAGACTGAAGTGCTCAGCAGCCGCCGCTGCTTCCTGCAGGCCCGCCAGGCCCTGCCACCGACGTGACGAGGACACGGGGCTGCAGCCCTCGCTTGGAGGAGGGGGGGGTCTTCTGCCCCTCCCCCATTCACTCTAGTTGCAACGGCAGCCCCCTCGTGCTGCTGAGAGGCGGGGGCCACGCACACTTGCTGAGTCTGGACCCCCGGGGGCTGATGGCGGGAGATCCCCAGACCATGATGCTGGGCTCCTCTCTGGGCCACGTCCAGGCAGGGGGCTTGAAGTGTGTGTGCCCTGCACCCCAGCCCCCCAGGGCTCTCACAATGCTCTCCCCAAATGTCCAGCAGGAGAGAGGGCTTCGCCCACAGATCCAGCATGGCAGTGGCTGCAGGCAACAAACCTCACTCTGTCCCTGTGTCCCTGGCGTGTGGCACCGACAAGCAGCAGAGAACACGGATGCTGCCATGCAGGGGAAGGGACGGGGGCAGACAGGGCAGCAGGGGCTGGACGGGGAGGCTGAGTGGCACCAGCAGAGCCTCCGGGAACTGGTTTTAAAACAAGCGAACTCACTTCGGGAATCCAGGCGGGGTAACACCTTTGCTGTAAGGGTCTGCGTGCCAGGGTTCTGCCCTGTGCAGCCCTGGGAACGTGGGATCCCGGAGCCCACCACCTACAGCTCCAGGAACACGGTTACAGGGAGAGGCCTGTCCGAAACTGCTGTTCATCTAGGTGCAGTTTCCTCAATCCGTTGAATCTGCAAGAAAACCAAGTGAGGAACAAGCATTCCGTTTTCTTTCCACCGCCCTTTGCAACAACCTGCTGTTTGCGGTAAACGTTGCCGAGACCGTTACACAGTGCTAGAGAAAACAGGAAAAACAAACTCGGAGTCTTTTCATAAATATGTATTCTAGCAAAGTCTAAATGTAATCTATCAACTCGTGCAAGACCAATCAGAAGGTCACACGGAGTTCTCCGGCACCGCTCACACAGTATCTCAAAGTGGTACCACTGGCCCCTGCACAATGCAGAGCTTTGAACTGTTTATAATATAATACAACAGACGCACAATCACTCAAGAACAGCTATCTGGCCTTTGAAGCCGCCTACTGCTCAAGTATTACACAGGCAGGAAGTAGAAATCTGTGCTTTGATTTGTTTAAGATAAATTAAACACAACTGGCTACCATATTTCCTCTTATTCAGAGGAAGTTACAAACGTACAGAAGACCAAAAATACCAGGTAACTTTGAAATGGAGAGCCATCTCTTTGTAAGCAAAAAACCCCGAAATGCTGGCCCTCAGCGTACTTCCCGAGACCCTGAACACACAGATTTTTAAAGAGGATAGATACCGCTGTCCAAAATAACTTGGAAATGACGCTGGGTGTCTTTCAGGTCAAAGAGTAAGTCATTCAAAGAAATATGGCCCCGCGTTTTAGCATCAGGCCTTTTCTCCTTTCAGATCCAAATCCACACTTGGTCTTGTTGAGGCCACTGCCGTCTCCCCTACACCTCGTTGTTTCAGAACCTGTCCAAGAGGAAACAAGCATGGTGCTGGGCGGTGCAGGGCCTGTCTTCCATCCCTCTCTATCCTGTCCCTCTCCAGACCCCTGGCCCTCCCAGCAGGCTCCTCCACCCACGCACCGGCCATAGTCCACCCCTCCCCAAGACCTCACTCCCACCTCTAGCTCAGTAACTCCCAGAACTCTGGGGCCTGGACACTCTCCCTGAGTTGCAGACCCTGTATCCTTCCGACCACCCTTTCGATGTCCTGCAAGGACTTTCAACCCCAGACAATCCACTCTCCACTAAACCAGCGTCACGTGGCCAAGATCAGCTGAGCGCATCTGTGTGGGGCTGTTTCTGGACTCTGCTCCGTTCCGTTGATCTGCGTGTCTGTCCTCCTCCGACACCACCCCTGTGTGTCCTGCGGCTGTAGCTTTGTCATGAGTCTTGGAATCAGATGGTGTGTGTCCCTGGGCCCCCGTCTTCTCCTCCCAAGTCTTGTGGATTCTAACATCTTGACCGAATTTTAGAATCAACTTGTTAATTTCTACCAAAAAAGCCTGCTGGGGTTTTGACTGGGGCTGAGTTTAATCTCCACACCAATTGGGGAGAACTGACACTTAAACAATATTGACTATCCCAATCCACAGACACAGTATATGTCTCCATTCATTTAGAAATTCTTTTCTTTCTTTCATTGGTGTTTTGGAGTTTTTAGCCAAAAGTTCTTGCATGTATTTTGCAGGATTGATTCCTAAGTATTTCATGCTTTTCTTTGGTTCTTCTGTTTTAAACTTCTCATGGTTCTTTGCTAGTGTGTAGTTAAATTCACGTGTTAATCTGAGCTTCTGTGTGTGGATTCCACTTGACTTTCTACAAGGAAAATCACATCATCTGCAAATACAGTTTTATTTCTTCATTTCCAACCTGTATGCCTTTTATTTCTTTCTCCTGCCTTTTGCACTTGCTAGAACCTCCAGTACAACAGAGGTGGTGAGGCCGGACCTCCCTGCCTCGTTCCTGGTCTCAGGGAAAAGCATCAGTCTTGATCTTTAAGCACGAGACAAGCAGAAGGCACTTTGTAGAGGGTTTCATCAGGTTAAATAAAATCTCTAAATTCTGGCTTGCTGAGTTTGTATCACAGACGGATGCTGAATTTCGTTAAATGCTGTTTCTGGATCTATTGAAATGATCACATTTCCCTCTCGAGGAAAGCCATCGGACTGACCTTCAAATTCGAACCAACCTTTCACCCCTGGGGTAAACACTCCTTCCCTGGAATGCATCGCCTCCGTGGACAGTGGATCGGACTCACTTGGGTGAGGATCTTCACGTTTGGGCTCTCATGGGATGGGCATGAACCACCGGCTGTGCTCCCGCAGGACCAGGGTCCAGGTTCTCCTCTGCTCCAAGTCTGTTCAGGCATTTAAGTGACTTACAGACAAGCTTCATCCTTTCAAGGCTTGTTTCAAGCTTTGTTGGGGAGGGTCGAACACACCCCACTCTAGGGCTGGTTTACCCCACTGTGTAATGGGGGACCTGGGGGGGTCTCTACAATGTGCCCTCCCTGCTGGTGGCCCCCCAGAAGTCAGACATGAGAGATGGCAACAGCGAGTCTACAATTCTGTGGCATGATCCGCCCGGAAGAGTTCAGGAGGAACTATGACAGATGATTTTCATTATGCAGAACAGTAGAATCATTCCAGGGATTTGAACGTGATTGACTCTGCGGCTCATTTTAATTATACATTTAAACCTCCACCCATATTTTTCCCCAACTGCATAAAACAAAGAACAGCTAAATAAAATTAAAATCATGATGGTGAATAATTTGAAAAAA
This sequence comes from Camelus ferus, assembly GCF_009834535.1. Classification (NCBI taxonomy): domain Eukaryota; kingdom Metazoa; phylum Chordata; class Mammalia; order Artiodactyla; family Camelidae; genus Camelus; species Camelus ferus. Next base: position 10,248,664 of record NC_045727.1, read on the forward strand.
TTACTTATCAATTATAGAAGAATGTCTAAATAAACTATGACAATATTAACCTCACAGATTTTCTATTAACAATAAAGTGACATGAAAAAGACTTTATGAGCAAAGCTGAGCAGAAAGAACCTAAATTGTCCAAATACAATGATTACAACAGTGTAAAATATGTATTAGATGGGAGAAGACTGGAAGGAAATCTGGGGTTGTGAAGCAGCTATTATGGTCAGATGGTGGGAATACAGGTGACGTGATCTTTTTCGATTTTTTCAAATGTTGTTGTAATAAAACTTTAATAATGAAAGAGGAGGTTTTAGAAAAACTACCTTACACCCGGTACCATTCAAAGATAACAAACAATAATAATAGGAAAGAACCGGGAAGTGAGCCGCCAGCTCCCGCAAGGGCGCGGGCAGAGGCTTTCCGGGCAGACTTCCTGTGTGCCCGGCGGGGCCAAGGGGCCAAGCCCCTGTTGCCGTGGCCTCAGGGGGAGCTGAAAGGACCGCAGACGCATCAGGAATGAAGAGCAGCAACAGTGTGCATCAGACCCCCGACTCAGCACACATGCTTCCACCTGGTAGATGCCGTTCTGTTTTATTTTTCCTCCAGTCTTCTTGAGGTCTAATCGACGTGCAGCCCTGTGCCGATCTAAGGCGCACAACATAAGGATCTGACTTATATGCATCATGAAATGATGACCACAATAGGTCTGGTGAACAGTAAATGGCAATTTGAAAAAACGGGAAAATCCTTTAGCTATGGACTTGGAAATTTAACACTTAAGGGCTCTTTGCAGCATATGGACAGGCCACAAATCTCCACCCTGAACGAGCCCAGAGGAATAGCACTGATGTTTGGGTGACGTACTGGGCAACGCAGAGCATCCACTGTGGGCCAGGCTCTTTCTCAATCCTGTGACCGTGGTCACCAGATGGCTGAAGGCCATCCTGAGGAAGCCAGGTGTGTGAACCCACACTCGGGTCACAGGCAAAGACCTGTGTCTTCACGGGCTGGGCACACCATTGAGGAGATGGCACCACGCTCTTTGCATCAGGGGTGTGCACCCTGCGCCCTGAGGTGCTGCCTGTTGCATGAGTAGGAAGAGAAGGACGGAGCAGGGAGACCACGCCCAAGTCCAGCATCGCCATCACAGGATGTGTGAGCTGGAGGACGCCGGGTCCCGGGCCTCCCCTTCCTGTTCCAGATGATGAAGGATGCACTGTGCTCCTCTGCGCTACACAGCCCCTTCCACGATGCCCACACCCTGTCTGTTCGCCAGGTAGGCAGGCCTCTGCACACCTCCAGGGCCTTGTCCGACTCTACCAGGCATCCAGCCTCTGTCCCCTAGTGCTGCCCCTTCCATATGGCCTCTAAGGAGCCCCAGGAGACCCTGTGAGGGGTGTGCCTTGCAAAGGTTGCAGATTTTAGACATACTGCTCTTCAGTCATAGTGACAAGATACCAGGTAGCACTTGTTACAGAATTCATATCTATATGTACTTGTTCATTTAAATTTCACACCCACCCTAAGAACGATCATATGACCATGGTCTGCCTTTTAGAAACGAGGAAACTGTGGCACAGAGAGCTTAAATTGCCCCAGATTGTTGTTCACTAGTGTAGAGACTTTGGAGCAGTTGGAACCCTTGTACATTGCTTGTGGGAAAGCAAAACAGTTCAGCCACTGAGGCAAACACTCCGGGGCTCCTCAGAGAGTCAGACACAAGGTTACCATATGACCCCACAATTCCACTCCTGGGTGTACACGCAACAGAACTGAAAGCAAGGGCTCCAACAGACGCTTGTACACCAGTGCTCACATCAGCATCACTCAACAGATGAACGGGTATCACAAGGTGGGGCACACACAATGGAAGATTATTCAGCCATGAAAAGGAATGAAACTCTGACACATGCTATGACACGAATGAACCTCAAAAACATGCTTGAAATAGGCCAGACACAAAAGGACAAATACTGTATGAGTCCACTTATACGAGGCACCTAAAATAGGCAAATTCACACAGATAGAAAGGTTACCAGGGTTCAGGAGAGAGGGAAGCAGACAGTGACTGTTCAGAGGGCCCAGAGTTGTTGTCCGGGATGATGAAAAAGTTCTGGAATGCGTTTATTTCTTGCCCAGTTATTCTCCCTCCATGAAGATCAGGTCAGTGAGATCTTTTGAGTAAGATCCTTCTGGTTTAAAGATGGAGAATGGGTTGGTAAGGGGAGAATTTAAAGAAAAACGGGTTTTGTAGTGATGCAAGTGAAAAATGATAATTTGCTTAAAATACTGACTGAAGAGATTGCTTTGAGAGATATCAGGGGATTAAAATTGACTGGACTTGCTGGTTATTGAATTTGAAAAAGGGTTATAGGGTAAAGGGAACCCACAAGAATTCCCAGGTTTCTGGCTTGGCCAACCAGGCAACGACTGTTTCCCTCGCTGGTGTGATTACTCAGGAGCTTAGAAGCTCTCATTCATCACTTTTCCAGGAGTTATTAGCGGGTAATGAGGAAACAGGTGATGAGTTAAAACATCATTTGAAGACTACTACTCAGCAATGGAACAGAATAGTTGTCTGATGCACACAGCCTGGACAGATCTGAAAAATACGGTGCTGGGATAAAGGCAGCAGACGAGAAACAACAGTGTGTACTGAAAGACTCCATTTACACGAGATGCTGGAAGAAGACAAATCTGATCCCCAGTGATGGACATTCGGTCACTGTTTACCTGGGTCTGTGAATGAGGAGGCTGAGGGAGACTGGGACACAGGGAGACTTCTGGGATGATGGGACTGTTGTATATTTTGATGGTGATGTTGGTTACCTTGACCAGTCCACTTAGAATGAGTGCATTTTATTATATCCAAATTGCACTTCAATACATTTGATTTTAAAAATTCAAAAAAAATCAACTTCAGATAAATTCATCCTCTTCCTTTGAAGCAGGGATTATCTTAGAGAAGTTTGTGGGCTTGGACCAATAACGAATCTTTTCGGTCACATAGATTTCTACTTTATGAACCTACCACTTACAATAATGAGTTCAGGGTTTTAAAAAATGCATGTACACAGTTCTAAATCTGAGCTTTTCCTTAAAAACCATTCACTAAAATAAGTGCAATTTTATTATTTGAAGTTATCAGAATTTCATTTTTTGCATAACCATTTAAATCACACTGGTGGCGGTGTGTTAGAATTACTGCATCGCAGATGGCCACATAAGGGGCCCACGTGACATCTTGCTTTGGGAGTCACACAGCCTCTGCTGGTGTAGACAACCTTACGTCTAAGCCTCATCTTCAAATGTTGTGATTGGGTGTGTTAGGACAGTGTGGGTGGGAGTGGTAAGAGGCTGGCCAGGGCCACACTGCCTATTGATGGCAGTGCCAGGACAACCACTGCCCCCAGGGCCGTCCCCAGTGGGTCACTCCCGGGAAGACGCACCTTCTCTGCACAGTCTTGACGCCTAGGATCGCACCACCTAGCACTTTGGTTTCTGTCATAATATTTCCAGTTAATTTATTTGCCAGGTTGAACTGCACCTTTTTTAGTGTGCTCAATTGCAGATCTGACGTTTCTGCTGCTGCTCGGAAATGGGTGCCCATGGTGAAAATTTCAAGCTTCCCCTCCCACTCCACCCATCTTCCATTGCAGGGCTAACTGTGGGTCTTTACAGAAAGATCACATGCACTGGTTGATATGCATACGTGGAGACAGATTCTTTAAAGATGGTAGCAACCTACATGCACCACCTGGTGCCTTCAATACCTCTCCATTCTTCTGACAAACTCCTGATATTTTAGAAAATATAGAATAAGCATACTACACATCAGTTTTTACCTCGGTTATAGAAAGGGTCTTCAAAAGCCCCTCTACAAAGGAGTCATCGACATACAATAGTCTGCACTTGTTCTAAGTGAGTCCCATGAGTTCTGACAAAGGTGTATGCTTGTGTCAGGGACCACTGTCCCCATCGGGACACAGGGCATTTCTGTCCCAGGAAGAGTTTCCTTGTGACTCTTCTGGTCAAGCCCCTCGCCCTTCCACAAGCCTCCAAGTGACCACTGACTCATTTTCTGTGACTCTAGATTTGTCCTTTCTAGAGTTTTATAAAACTAAAATCACACAGTGTGCACCTCCTGTTTGCCTGACGTCATTCAGCACAGTGTCGGTGAGGCTTGTCCATCGTCAGGGTTTGCCTTTTCACAGCTGCTGTCGTCCCGCTGCACGACTACTCACCGCGTGTTGACGGACACTTAAGTCGCTTTTAGTTCTTGGCTGTTATTAAATAAAGCTTCTGTGAACATTGCTGTGCAAGTCTCAGCATAGATACACATTTTCTATTGTATATTATCTGGGAGTGAAGATGCTGTAAACAGTACATGAACGTGGAAGAGTAAAGGAAACTCTCCAACTTTTCCGACCTGGTACAATTTTACATCCCAACAGGACTGCAGGAGGGCTCCATGCTCTGTCCCCTTGGCAACACTGGGTGTCGTCTGCCTCTTAAATTTTGGTCATTCTGATGCGTGTCTCATGGTACCTTGTTGTGACTTGAATTTTCATCACCCTCATAACTAGAGATAACGAACATTTCACGTGCTCATTGACTATTCATGTGTCTTCTGTGAAATGCCTGCTCAAATCTTTTCCCTGATCCTTTTTTTTTAAGATTTATTTTTTATTGAGGTAACATTGTTTTATACCATTTATATACGGTTCATGTGCACAAGTGTGTATTTCTACTTCTGTGTGACCTACAGCATGCTCACCACCAAAAATCTAGTTTCCATCCATCTCTGTACAGCTGACCCCTTCACCCACGTTGCCTGCCCCACTTCCCCTCTGGTAATCACGACTCTGCTCAAACTTCTGGTTTTGTCCATTCAATTTTGTTTGCTTGTTTCTTAATATTCCACCTATGAGTGAAATCACTGAGTGAATCATTGCCCAAATTGGTAATTTGCATCTTCTCTTTTTCTTAATCCATCCACCTTCCCAAACTGAAATTCTGTCCCATCAAACTGTTTTCTTTCGTGGCTGCACCGTTTAACATCCCCACCAGCGGTGCACGAGGGCTCCAATTTCTCCACAGTCTGGCCAACACTTGTCATTTTCTCTTTTGATAGCAGCCATTCTTAGGGGTGTAACCTGATATCTCAGTGTGGTTTCGATCTGCATTTCCTGATGGCTAACGATGTTGAGCATCTTTTCAAGTGTTTTTTGGCCATTTGTACATCTTCTTCAGAGAAATGCCTATTCAAGTCCTTTGTCCATTTTTGAATTGGATTGTTTTCCGTTGTTGGGTAACTTTTCTTTTTAAACACATTTTATCTTGATTTGTTTTGCTGAGACATGTTTTATTTTAAGCATTAGAAGCTGAAAGAGGAAGGAGGCTGTAACTCAAGTGGTAGAGCACACGCTGAGTGTGCACAAGATCCTGGGTTCAATCCCCAGTGCCTCCTCTAGAAATAAATAAATAAGTAAACCTAATTCCCATCCCTAAATAAATAAATAAATAAATAAATAAATAAATAAAATTTTAAAAAAGAAGCTGAAAGAGAAAAGTTAAATCTTTACATCTTTTTCAAATTACATCATTTTCAAAGCCACCTTCTGCCAGTCAGCACGATGACTTTTAACAAGAACTGACTTTCCATTATAGTTGTCACATGCACAGAGATGTGAGGATTGCATTTCTTGCCGTCATTCATGTAATAATGCACTCGTGGTGATGTGCCAGAAAACACCTGCTCATGACAAGGATCTATTCCTTCCTCTGACAGTACACGAATGGTCATCAGATGGAGGTACCCTCTTCCTTTCTGTTTCAAAACAGTGACAGGAAATGATAAAAGGGAAAAGGCCTCAGAGTTTGCAAGCTGATGACGGTGCCCGTGACCAGCATGGGAAGGAAGTGACAGTGGGAACACCTGTGCAGAGGCTGGCCAGGCTGGCCTCTCTGGGATGACAGGCAAGCGGCACGCGCACCCGGTCCGGGCCAGTAACTGCCAGCAGGCCAGGCCCCTTCCCGCCCAGGCCGGTGGGGCGCTGGCTCTCCCTCAGCCTTTCCTCCCAGAAGCCTCCTTTATTTTGTTTTTAATCTGGGTAGCTTCATTTTGGATACAAAAATACTTATGGATGGCATGATATGATCTCCGTGGTTTGCTTCTATCTAATGTGGGGGTGGGGGTAGGGTGGGTGACAGGATGGTTGTGAACTGGGCCCTGCTGGGGCTGGGGCATGGCAGGGGGTTGCTATTTTATTCTTGCATGTATTCATTTTTTTCTATAATAGAGTTTTTTTGTTTAAAGAAACATCCTCTTATTTTTTTTCTTCCTTGGTATTCTTTAAACAAAAACAAAACAGTGATCATCTCAGCAGAAAGAATGCAACCCTACTCCAGTTGAACTAAGTCAGAAAAGGTCTTACAAATGAACTGCATATATTGTTCATTCGATGTGCGTTTACTGGGAAACTCTACTGCCACCAGGGAGCAGTGGGAGCAGGTGTCCTATGAAGGAGAGTTGCCCACCAGCGTGGGCAGAGCACAGAGCAGGGCCAAGTGAGGGTGGGCTCGGGGTTGGGCTCTTTGAGGCCGCAGTGTGGCCAGGCTGGGCAGGCGGGGGGCCTTGCAGGCCCTGGACAGCCTGAAGTGTGCATTCAGAGATGGCCTCACCCAGGCCATCCCCACCGCAGCCTGCTGTTTTACCAAAGGATAAAGAGGGACCCCACCCAACCCGAGGACAGGAAGAGCCCGGCCCAAACCCTGTCCACAGCCTGGTGGCCAGCAGGTGCCAGGTAAGCAGCCCAAGGGAGGCGGCCGCACAGGCTCCACAGCAGCGGGGGGCAGGGTCCAGAGCGCAAGCAGGGGCGAGGCCCATAACAGCAACATAGAGGGTCCCCAGATGCTCACCGGCACCACCCAGTGAAGTCAGACCTGGGGGCCTCCTGGCCTGACACCCACCGTCCCATCACCCGAAGCTGTGGCAGAAGCAGAGACTGGGGCTCCATCCTCACTGTGAGCCCCTGGGAGGTCACCTGACCCTGCGGGAACACTGCAGGGAAGGCTGTGTAGTGTCCCCCGTCTGAAGGGGCCAAGAGCTTCAGGGGAGAACCAGCAGGGCCTCGTGACGCCTGACCTGGGCACAAGGGGCGACAAGGAAGAAGAGGGGTTCTCAGACTGCTGTCTGAAGTTGGAGGCACCCATGGGCTCAAGTGTTAACAGTTAATATCCACATCATAGAAAGAACTGAAGCAACTCAATAAAGAAGGAGTTGACTACAGCTAATAAACATTTAAAAGATGCGTGAATTTCCAAGTAATCAACGGAATAGCTAAGATAAGCTTTTTAACCCAACAGATTAGGAAAAAATGAAGGGTGAGCTCTAGTGTGGTGAAAGTGTGGGGGAACAGGCCTTTCAGGGCAGTTGGAGTGCGTGTTAACCTCTGTAACGTGCAGACTCTGACCCAGCGATTGCCCTGGGAGGCCCCCGGCCCCTCCCAAGGCACGGTGATGGATCCGTGCACTCCAGGACATTCACTGCAGCACAGTTTCTGGGAGCGGGGAATCCACAGACAAGCTAAATGTCCTTCAGAGAGGAACAGTCAAATACGTCACATGAATTGGATAAAGCAGCACCCAGGGAATAAGGTACTGAACAGGCAGAGGACTAAGTCGAAGGAGTACATACCCAGGGGCGTCTGGAGCTAGGGAATTCAGGAGGGACACTTCCATGTACCTTTGTGTTATGTTAAAATACCAAAAAACCACCCCCAAAACCAGAAAACAAGTTTCAAAGCAACCAAATTGCTGAGTTGATGTAAAATATAAAACCACATCTGTCTCAGACACACCTTTGCTCCCACCTCGGCCCCCAGCAAAGAACACGGGCCCACGCCGGCAAGTCAGCCCCTCCACACCGTGGCCAGAACGGAAGCCTGAGAAGGGAAGCCGATCTGCAATGACTTCCTGCTTCAAGGCTCTGCAGCTGTCCTTGGACCCCAGGACCACAGCCTCCCAAAACACCGGCCCACCCCCCAGGCTCCCACCCCTCGCCCTGTGTTCCATCGCCCTCACCTGCCTCAGGTCCCAGGTGCCACATAGGTGAGTCCTGACTCCTGGGACGCCCTCCTCCCTCCCCCCACCCCCTGACCCCGGGTGCCTAGGTCATTCCTGCTCACCCTGCAGCCCCCAGCTTGGTCCTCTGTTCTTCTGTCATTTTGGCCTCCCACTAAGGGTGTCCACTGCTTAAGGTTTTCATAATACCCCACTGCTGCGCTTCAAAGGCTTCCTCTCTGTTTGAAATTCAGTATTTGCAGTTTGTTAGTTACTTATGTTAGTGTCTGTCCCCCCAGCCCTGAGTGTCATGAAAGCAGGGGGTCATCACTGCACCCAAACACCCCACCCAGGGTCTGCAGCAGAGCCAGGATGCAGTGAGTGCTGTGTGGATTAAACATTCAATTAAGTGCTTAGGCATCATATCTATTTTTATGTATAATTTTTTCCTTTTTTTTTTTTTTTTGGTGAAGGGAGGAGGTAATTAGGTTTAATTATTTATTTTTGGAGGAGGTACTGGGGATTGAACCCAGGACCCTGTGCACGCTAGGCATGCACTCTACCACTTGAGCTATCTCCCCCGCCTCCACTCCTACCACCACATCTATTTTTAAACTTTTTATTTTGGAATTTTTAAGCACACACAAAGAAGAAAGGAGTATAATGAAACCCCAAGTAGCAGTCATCCAGGTTCAGAAACCATCAACGTGCTGCCGTTTATCTACACCCTCTTCTTCTTTCTCTTGTTCTGCTCACAAAAACCTCAGTACGTGCACCGACACACTTCCACACACAGAAATGCACGTGTAGGGGTGTCTGTGTATCCACTCAGAGGTCACGGGGGACCCGGAACACGTGGTGGGCCATGGTCACAGCGCACCGGAAGCCCCATGCAGGCCTAGTGGCTTCCCACACGCTCCAGGAGCCGCCTGGTCTCTCAGGTGGTAAAGTTATTTGGCGGGGACCCGCTGTCACACCCTTCCCGCCCCGAACAAACACAAAGACGCACAGCCCAGCGAGTCACCTACTTGGCTGAACTGTGCACCTGCTCACCCTCTGGGAAGCTTCCTTCGTGAGTATTTTTCTCCCCTGCGCAAAGTCAACGGAGGATGACGAAAACAGGAAAGCCCAATCAGGCGGAGACTGAGGAGCCAAGGCCACCTGATCGCCAGCAGGGCCCAAACTCAAGGCTTGGATCCCAGAGAAAACAAACGCTGCTGGGCATCCTGCGTACCCTCAGAAAGACAGAAGGGAGAGCAGATCACACTGGAGACAGGACCTGCTGGCCTTGCTGCTCATGCAGAGAGGGGACAAGTATCCCTTGTCCTCAGCAGTCAGAAATCATTTCACAGCTGTGAGCTCTGGCGGCTGCTGCTCTGGAGGGAGCTCGGGCTGGTGGTGTACGTCCTCGCCACTGACTTGGGCAAAAATCTCATGTTCCCAAGGTGCGCTGCCTGAAGGAAAAACAGGTGTAAGTAAAAAGACTTTTTAATAGCCAATATTTAAAAGCACGTGAAAGGGTTTTTAAAAGCCCAACAATAAATTCAGATATGTATTAGTGCCAATGCCTTATTAACCAGATCATACCCCTGCTTCCAACCGACCCTCTTGGCCGTATTCTTGGAGCGGGGACACTGCGGAGAAGCTGGAGCTGACGGGGTCTGTGCATCTTTGGCCCACATTAGACCAGCTCCCTCCTCCAAGTGGGGCCCAGACCCCTCCATTTCCCAGGTGTTGCATCTCTGCCTCTGTTCCCCCCAGGAGTCTTGTGGCCCCATGGCTGTGATAGGCACCTGGTGGGAGAGGTACCAGAAGGCGGGGAACCTCAGCCCTCCCGGATTAAGCCAGTGTCTGAGAATCTCAGCAGTCTTTGGGTCACTGTATCTCTTATTTCAGAAAAAAACAAAACCAAAACTGAATTTAGAAAAGTTATCCTCTCCACAGATGACAAATCACTCTTTAAAAGCGGCAAGTTTTCACTCCAGTACCATCTCCCCAACAGAGACCACCACCGCCATCCCGGGATGCCTCTTGGGTCCCTCGGCTTAGACACACCCAATGTGTGCGGCTAGTGCCCTCAACCTCCAGTAAATGTCCATTTCAGCAAAATTGAGAAAACCTGCCCCTGATTTAGCCTGAACAACAAGGGAAGAGAGCATCCAAAGACAGAGCTCAGTGGTGGGGCAGGCACTTAGCATGCACAAGGTCCTGGGTTCAATCCCTGGTATCTCCACTAACAAGAAAAAGAAAAGACAGGGTGTCAACTTTTAAGAGTTAGCGATTCTGCCTGTTGAGTTACTAAGGGGCCATGAGGCCAGGGGTCAAGAGCTCAGGTTCTGGGCCCAAGATCCTGAGTCAAAAGCTGGTTCTGCCTCACTGACCAAAGGACCTCAGATCAGTTACTCCACCTCACTCCAGCCTGTCAGTAAACACAGTGATGATGACCACACCCAGCTCACAAGGGTGCTGTGAAGACTGAGAAAACACATGTGAAGTCCCACGTTTATGAAGCACTCAATAAATATTAACAACTATTTTTATTAGCCTTTGATGATTTAAAATTTGGTTTAAAAATGTGAATCAAAACTTCACATTTATTTCTACATTAACTTAGGATAAATCATTATTGTTACTTCATTAAAAATGTTACTTTGTTATTTACATTGATCGTCCACAGCTCAGTCAGGAAGAGAAAAAGCTCTTCAAATAACTGTGTAGCCCCGACAAGGCCCTAATCTCATCCTGCCTTGATCTTCCTACTCTGAAACAGAACTAGAATTAGCCTACTCTGAAGAATGGTGATAATGGTGAAGTCCTGCCCCCTCTTCCTCGCCCAGCAAATACATGACCTACCGCGCTGAGAGAGGGCAGGTCCTGGTCAGAGTGCCACAGGCCCAGCGTCCTCCCAGTAGCCCCCTAGCATCTTGGATCTGTGCAGCTACACTCAGGCAGCTCCTCTACGCACAGAAACGGAGACACACAGGTGATCACCAGAAGTTCTGACACCACAGGAGAGCTTAGAGACTCAGTCCCAAACCTTTATTTGACACCTGGCCTTTCCATGGCCACTGGGACACATGCCAGCGCTCAGATCCCCTGCCAGACAGCACACTGTCACTGGGTGGCCTGGGTCTAGCCCTGCAACTGGAGGACTCTCACCCACTCAGTGCTCATCTGCCTCTATTCTGGGAGCTTAATGCGGATGATGGCCAACTGCACCTCTGCTTGGGTTCTCTATTTTTAGCTTAACCTGTATTTCCTGAGTATTTTACACTGCAGCATCCAGCCGTATCCTGGGTGCCTGGAAAACTGGAAAGTGCCCAGTCACTATTCGTTGAATGAATCACCCTCAACATGAGGCAGTGGGCACTTCCATTCCCATTTGCTTGTGAGGAGGCAAGCTGACTAAGGTTATGTGACCTGCCATTCTGCTTAGCTAGTAAACTGTCATTGGGTATCTCCACTGGGCTGTCCCCAGGGCCCCGTGCACCCTCCCCCATCCTCCACTTCCCACCACTGCCCCCACACCAGTTTCCTTCCTGCACTCCCCATGCCAGCCCTGCTCCCGCCACACCTGCCCAGGCTCACCAGCATTTCCTGTAAACTTCTCCCCTTTTACAACTGTTCTGCAAGATGCACCCAGCACAAGCTGTCTCAAGCCACATCCGAACAAGCCTTTGTCTTCCGCATAAGGCTCCCCACCCCCTGGAGAATGAAACTCAAGTTCTACCTCCCATTTCAGATGCCAGCAATTAGTCCTACCAGTGCATCTAGCCTTACACTTCCACATCTGCCTCTGGTGCTCAGAGCGCATCACAAATGGCCTGGCATTCCTGCTCATGAACCTCCTGTGCCTCAGGTGCCCACACTGCCTGGGGATTCTGGTTTCCCTGAAGCTCAGGCCTACCTCCTCCAGGAAGCCCTCCTTGTTCCCACTTGAGGCTCAGGTAGGAACACCTGTAACGCTCTACATCACATGGATAAAAATATAATCATCCCCTCTATTCAACTACAAACACCTTGAAGGCAGAGACTAGGTCTTTCGCATTCAATTGCTGAGTGCCTGGCACAAGGTCGGCACTTGGTAGACACTCAGATGTCTTAATGACTCAGGCCGCCTGGTCTTCCAGACCCAGGGGTCATCCTTGATTCAGCTGTGCTAGGGAGCCAGTGAAGCCTGTCAGTCACTATCTCCAAAATCTCTCTGAAATCCTGCTTCCATCTGCATCCCCACTGCACTCCCAGGCTCAGGCCCTCCTTACTCCCGGGACTATGAGATTAGCTTCCTTCCTCCAACATCCCCTTCGTACAATTACACTTCCTGTCTGTTTCCTGCCAGAGTTGCTCTCCTGAAGCACACATCTGACGTCAGCTCCTGGCCTAAAGACCCCTTGCAGCCTGCCCCGCCCGCAGAACCTTCCCTGGCCCTCCGCAGCCTCTCCCCATCTCTGGGTCCACCAACCTATAGCCTCCCACACGCCCAACACGGTCCGGTGGCCACGCCCAAAAGTCTGCAGGCACACCGGTGCCCTTGCAGGGCGCACTTCAGGCCCACTCCTTCAGGGCTCAGTTCGGAGGTTATCCCCCGGGCGGAACCTGCGCTGACTCCCCCTCCTCCACGTAGGACTCGGGCCTAGACCCCGCTCTGTGCTCTACTGCGCTTCCAACCCCACTCAGGGCAAAGTCCCCCAGGTTTCCTCCCATCAGTAACCTGCAGCGGGACCAACGGGGAGGAAGAGCTCAGGGTCCGTCGAAACCCCGCGCTGAGGGCGACGGAGGGCAGGCTGGGGTTTTGGCGGCGGTCCTGCGTGCCGTCCAGGTGCGACTCCCCCTCCGTAGGGCCGCGTGTTGGATTCGCAGCTCACCTGAGCCGCCCTCGTCGCCCGCGCGCATGCGCCGCCCCGGCCCGCCCGCGCAGACCCCGCCCCGGCACGCGCCCGGCCCGGCGGCGGTGGCGTCGACGCCGCTAAGGCGCGGTCCCTCAGCGCCAGCCTCGCGGGTCCAGGCCTCGCCGCCTGCCCCGCGGGGCGGCCCGGTGCTCCTGGCGGTGTGGACGTGTGGGCTGAGCGCGGCTGAGGAGGTTCTTTGCGGGCGCATCGTGAGGTGGGTACTGGGCTGTGAGAGCGGCGGGCGGCCGAGCGCGAGCGCTTCGGCGTCATTATCACCGGTTTTTATTGCGGCCGAGCGTGTCGCCGGGTGTTTAATGACCTTTTCCTGTTGCCCTGGGATTTACGAGGGGCAGGGAGGCGGGCGTCCTCACGGGAAGGGCCGGAGCGCGAGCGGCCGAGGGAGGCCGGGAGACGGCGGGGGTGGCGGGAGACCCTCGGGGAGCCGGAAGCCGACGAAGCCTCCAGAATCCCCGGACAGCGCGGGCGGCCGCGCGCCCGACAGAGCCAGAACTCCCCGGCCCCGAGGTGAGGCCGTGGGCGGGCAGCCCCCGCACCAGGGAGGCGTGCTGACGGCCGGTGGGGGTGGGGGACACGAAGGACGCGCCACCGTCCCCCGTCACGCACGTGCCCCCCGAGCCGTGTGCCTGGCCAGGGTTAGACGGGCTGGCGGCAGTGAGGGCACGGAGCGGCCCGAGTTGGTGCTCGAGTTGGTGCGCGCGTGGCTGGCCCCTGACCCCCTGTTGTCCCCGGTCACAGCGGGTCCGCTGCTGGGGGGCGTGGCCAGTGCACACCCCCAGTACTGCCCAGTGAAGTAGAAGAATTTTTCACTCGTGACAGGTGAGGAGACAGGGAGAGAGCTCTGCCGGGGAGTTTAAGCCTGGGGGGCAGGCACGTGCGTGAAATGTAAGCGGGATCATTGCAGTGAGGCGGCCGGTACACAAAGTTGCCCCAAACTGCAAGCAGGTAGGTAGGTGCCTGGCTGGTTGCTCCCACCGTGCTGTCTTGTTGATTGGAAAGCACTGTAACCTTCTCAGAACATCTGGTGTCTGGAACTTTCTGCATCCTAATCGTTAGTTTCTGCAAAACAAAGCACACTTTGGTTGAACCCCATCCTTTCCCTGCAGAGCTAACACTCTGTGCCTGTTCCACCTGTATTAGGTAGTTTTATCACCCTTTTTTGCATTCTTTGGGTTTAATTTCCCAAAGGCCATCTGTGGCAGGCAGAACTCTAAAGGTGGTTGTTAAAGATTCCCCTCCCCAGGTCATTCAATCAAATGCTGCTCTCGGCATGGCTGAGAAGACGTTTGCAGGTGGAATGAAGGTTATAACCATGTGATCTTAAATGAGAGAGCTCATCCTGGGTTACCTGGCTAGGCATAGTGGGATCATGTGTGTCCTTAGAAGCCCAGCAGAAGGTAGTTGTCAGAGACTTAATGGGTGGGAGGAAGCAGACAGGGTCAGAGAACCAAAATGTGAGAAGGACTTGGCCTGCTATTCCAGGCTTTGAAGGGACCACAGGTCAGGGAATGCAGGCAGCCTCTAGCAACCGAGAAGGACCTCTGGGTCGACAGCCAGGAAAGAAACTGGGATCCTCCTCCTGCCACCATGTTGGAACTGAATTTTGCTAACAACCTGAGTGAGTGTGGAAATGGATTTATCCCTAGGGCTTCTAGAAGAGAATGTGGCCCTGGCCACACCTTGATTTTGGCCCCATGAACCTGAAGCTGAGAACATGCTGTGCCTCTTGAGTGTCCACACTGTTCCCAGGTGTCTGGTGTCTTCATCTGGGCCTCCATTTATTATGAGGGGAAGGTTGTAGTTGGTCACACTGATGCAAGCACTTGGCACCACTGGTTTTATTTATTACTTTTCTATTAATTTCACTCATATCCCCTGCAGTTATAGTAAGAGTCTGTTTCATATACTGGAGGTTTGTGGGTACTCATTTTCATTCTTTTGTTCAGCAAACACTTACTAGGGTTACATGTCTGGCCCTTTGCTGTACCCTGAGGTTATAGAAATGAAGTCATGTTCTTGTGGACCAATTGAGGGGTAGAATAGTGTTTAAAAAAACAAAACTGAATAAATTTTTAAAATCTTTTTGGCTTTATTTAACATTTCATGAACTGGGCAGCATCTCATCTAGCAAACAGAAAGGAGCTCCAAAGAGCTGTGCAGAATGAAAGTTTTATAGGCAGAAGGAGGTAGGACAAGGAAGTTAATCTAGCAATGCGCTGATATTTTAGGCAAGGTCACCTTCCTTTAGGGGAGGGCAGGGGCTTATAGAGTGAATTACTTTGCTAGTGATAACCAGTTAATTCCATATGGACTGGTTTAAGATTCCATTTCTGACAGAGGTTGACACTGTAGTTAAGTCTGGGTTTGGTGATGTGGGACTTGGCACAAGTGACTCCATTTTGGGCCTGTTGTTTGTTTGTTTCTTTTCTTTTCTTTTTTTAAACAATAGCGACTGGCCAAGAACCCCAACTCTATCAACTACCTGATTAGATCCTGACTCTGCTGCTCCCTAGCTCTGTGACATATCACGGTACTCTCTCAACTGGGTGTGCTGATGGCTAAGCCCAAGGGTTAGATCTGTGATATTGTGGTTTATGATAAAGGATATGTATTTGATCTTCATCCCTATAACTGGCACAGAGCTTCTAAAACCCTTGGAATTTCCTAAGTGATGACAGCAGTAAATGTGTCTTTTGATGTTAATGAGGTCATTTTTGGAAAGCACCTAAGGATGGGGGCTAGTTGCCAGGGGAGCCAACCAGGAGTCCAGAGGGTTGGAACTTTCAGGCCACCCCTTCACCTCCAACCTCAGGGGAGGGGAGAGGGGCTGGAGGTTGAATAAGTCATCAGTGATGAATGATGTACTCTGTAACGAAGCCTCCATAAAAACCCCAAAAGACAGGGTTCAGAAAACTTCTGGGTTGGTGAACACTTGGAGATTTGAAGAGAGTGGTGCGCCTGGAGAGGGCATGGAAGCCTCACATCCCTTCCCCGCACCTTGCCCTAATCATCTCTCCTGTCTGGCTGTTTCTGATATATATCCTTTAATAATAAGCAGATAGTCTATTAAGCAAAATGTTTCTCTGAGTTCTGTGAGCTGCTCTAGCAAATTTTTTTTCAAGATTTTTATTAGTAAAGTAAAAAGGTAGTAAAAGATAGTACACTCCCGAGAATTGGGAGCAGGCCAATCCAAGAGAGGAAAAATGGCCTGCTCTAGCAAATTAATCAGACCCAAGGAAGGGGGTCGTGGGAACCTCTGATTTATAGCCAGTAGGTCAGAGGCACAGTTAACAGTCTGGACTTGAAATTGGCATCTGCACTGGAGCATTGTTATGGGACTGAGCCCTCAACCTTGGAATCTGAGGTTATCTCCAGGTAGATAGTGTCAGAACTGAGTTAAATTGTAGGACACCCACCTGATGTTGGAGAATTGCTTGATGCGGAGGAGGAATCCACACATCAGAACCGGGAGCAACATTGGAGAGTTGTACGTATACATGCATCACTCTGAACAGTGCCTGGCACACGGCGGGTGCCAAGTGAGTATACTTGCTGCTGCTGTTGTCATTACATCGTGGTCTAGTCAGCTCAGATGGACTTTGGCACTATGCTGATGATGCCTGGGACACACCTCTCAGCCATTTGACAGGTAAATAAAGAAGCTAAAGGTGAGAGATGCTGATCGACACCTGGCCAAGAATCACAGAAGAGCCAGAGCTGGTTCTCACCACTCCTGAAGCCAGGGGCGAGAGCAGAACTAATGTGTTTGCCTTGTGGACTGGGGCCTGGCAAGGACCTGGAGGTGGGATCATACCTGGTGTTGCATGTGGGGGTCCCTGGGCCTCCCAGAGCTCAATTCAGGAGGCCTGTAGAGCCAGAAGCAAGCTTGACCTGAGTGGTGGCCAGGTCGTGTCACTGCACCTTCTTGACTGTTAGAGGAAAGCAGGGATGCTCCCTGTCTTCCTACATCCAGAGTTTTCCAGCCAGCAGGCCTAGTTCATGTGTGGTTTCTTCTCAGAGGCCTCTGCTGCAGTGGCCCTTGCTGATTCCTCACAACACTGTGAGCAATGCCCAAACTCTAACTCCCCAGTGGGTTCCCAGCTCATCAGAGCTCAGCGTCACGATGGCTGGGGGTATCAGGGCTCTGGTCCCAACCTCATCCCATTGATCCCTCCCCCCCAATCCCTGTGCCGTGGAGAAGGGGAGCTTTGTTCACTTTTCTGTTGGAGGCACTTCCCATGCTGGCACAAGATGTTTGGGAAGGGAGAAACACCTCCGCTGTGGAAAGGACAGCAAGTCTCTGGCTTTGGACAGGCGGGCTTTGGATTAAGCAGTCTAGATAACCTTCACCCTGAAAACAGCTCTGCAGAGCAGGGGGGCCAGTGAGAGCCACAACCCTCTGCTGTCCAGGGACATGGATGTCATCACTCTTCCCTCTCCCAGAAGCACCATCTCCACTTGGCTCCCCAGCACATCCTGTCAGGCTGCTCCCTGCCCAGACCTCTGAAACAGTTGGCTGGTGAGTCCATGGTGTAAACTAAGCCAACTGACCACAGACAGCTTCCAAGCAAAGTTTGTTTTTATTTTATACTTGTGTTTTTAAGCCCCAAAGACTCCTGGTTCTGGGAGGGACTGAGTCACTATGAGACCTTGGGAAGGTCCCTTGCAGTCCAGTAAGTTCAGTAAAGTTGCAGGGTATGAGATCAATATATAAACTCAATTATACTAGTAATGAACAATTTGAAAATGAATTAAGAAAATTTCATTTATAATAGCATCAAAAAGAATAGAATACTTGGGAGTTAATTTAACCAAGGAAGTATGAGTCTTATATATGGAAAACTATAAAACGTTGAATGAAAATGTAAAGATCCTATGTTCACGGACTAGGAAACAATATCAAGATGGCCGTGCTCCCCAAATTGATCTTCAGGTTCAGTGCACTCCCTGTACAAATTCTAACTGCTTTTTAAAAGAAATGGACAGGCTGACTCTAAAATTCATATGGAATTGCAAGGGATACAGAAGAGCCAACACAATCATGAGCAAGAACGATGTTAGAAGGCTTACACATTTCAATTTCAAAACTTAATACAAAACTAGAGTAGTCGAGACTGTGTGGTGCTGGCATAAGGATAGACCTGTTGACCAATGGAATAGAATCGAAGGTCCAAAAATAAATCCATACGTTTATGGTCAATTGATTTTTGACAAGGCTGCCAAGATCATTCAATGGGGAAATAACAGTTTTTTTGAGCAAATGGTGCTGGGGCAACTGGGTGTCCACATACTAAAGAATGAGCTTGGATCCCTACCCTTATACCATATATGAAAATTAACTCAAAATGAACTACTTTAATGTAAGAGCTAAAACTATACAAGTCTTAGAAGAAAAAGGTGAAAATCTGCATAACCTTAGATTAGGCAACAGTTCCTTAGAGATGACACCAAAAGCACAAGCAATCAAAGGCAAAATAAATTGGACTTCATCCAAATTAAACACTTTTGTGCATCAAAGGATGTTATCAATAAAGTGAAAAGACAACTCACAGAATGGGAGAAAATATTTGCAAATCATGTATCTGATAAGAGTCGAGTACCTAGAATATATAAAGAACTCTTACAACTCAGTAATAAAAATTGAAATAAAAATCAATTGAAAAATGGGCAAAGTATTTGAATAGATTTTTCTCCAAATATGCTCAGCATGATTAATCATTAGGTAAATGCAAGTCAAATTCACAATGAGACTGCACAGCCACTAGGATGGATAGAATTAAACAACAAACAAACAAACAATTGTTGGTGAGGTTGTGGTAAAATTGAAACCTCATACATTGCTGGTGAGAATATAAAATGGTGCAGTTGCTGTGGAAAAGTTTAGCAGTTCCTCAAAAAGTTAAACATAGAATTACCAAATGACCCAGCAATTCCACATGTAGGTACTCAAGAGAAATAAAAACACATGTCCACTCAAAAACTTGTATACAGATGTTCATAGCAGCTTTATTCATAGTAACCAAAAAGTAGTAACAACCCAGATGTTCAGCACTTGATGAATGAAGCAAAATGTGGTCTATCCATGCATCGGAATACTGTTCAGTCATAAAAAGGAGTGAGGTACTGACACAGGCCACAAAAAGGATAAACCTAGAAAACGTTATGCTAAGTGGAAGATGCCAGGCATAAAAGGCCACACTTTGTATGACTCCACTGATGTGAAATGTCGAGAATAGGCAAATTCATAGAGATAGAAAATAGATTAGTGGTTGCCAGGGCTTTGCTTTTATTTCATGTTGTCAAGGTTTTTAATGTTTGCCTTTGTTCTCTCATTCGCTGTCTTCCGTCTGGGGTTTCCTGGTTGGCTATACAGTCCTCATGGTAATTACCATGGGCTTCAGTCCTGGGCACCCTGGCCTGCTGCTCCCAGGGGCCTGGGCCTGGAGGATGGTGTGTGGGATGTGGGGGTCCTGGCCAAGGCCAGGCTGCTCTGTAGGATGTGCTGAGGGGACTGGGCTCTACCCACATCATCCAAGCCCGAGCACTTCACTTTCTTTTAGCTATTCCTTAAAAAATGCTTTTTTTTTTTAATTGTGAGAGAGATTACATACAGCTTCACAGATTATTGTATAACAAACATGCACGTAGTCACCCACAGGTGTCGCCTTGGAAGCTCCATATGTCCTTTCCGTGCACCTCTCTTCAGAGATAAAGGTTATCTACACCCTCATGGTGATCATTTCTTTGTTCTTTATAGTTTTACCAGCTGTGTATGCATTCCTAAACAATACGGTTTAATTTTGTTTGCTTTTAACCTGTACAGAAATGAACCTGGTTATCCATCTCTCTGTCACAAGCATCCCAAACTTCAGTGGCTTGAAACAAGGATCATTCTGTTCTTCTTTCTCAGGTGCTGGGTTGACCTGTCAGTGGGGTGGCTTCTGCTCAGGGTCTTGTGTGCAGCCATGGCGCTGGGGCCCCTTATGAAGTCCCTCCCTCCATCTCTAGCAGTTGATGCCACCTGTTGGCTGCACACGTACCCTGTGCACGTGGACACTTGTTCCTCTAGATCATGGGATGATGCTTGTTCAACTTTTTGAGTTAATGGCCAACTATTTCCTGAAGTGGTTGTACCACCGAGAGCCCTCATTGGGTGCGTGAGAGGTCTGTTTCTTCGTCTCCACCCTGACACCCCAGAGGCACCAGGAGACCTTTCACTGACCTCGCTTGGATTCTGTCCTGGCAGGACCTGCCTTTCTTCCCCCTCAGCTGCGTGGAGGAGGGCTGGTGTTGGCAGAGGTGCTCTGCTTCCTCTTGCCCAGCCCACCACCATTGGCCGCAGGCCACCAGGGACATAGTGGCTCCCAGAGTGACAGCTAGAGTCTGCAGCCTCCTCCTCCGGCTGAGGCTCCTGTCTGCACTCAGGTTGGCATTTACCTCAGCCCTGGTTGGTCCCTCTGTCTCACCCCATCTTCTTCCTCTCTTCCACAAACTCTTCAAAGTCTCAAGATTCTCGGCCCACTGATGCTATTCTTTGTTATTTCCATGTTGTCATGTGTTTATTAGCTCTCAGCATCTTTACCGCTGTACACAATGGGACACTCTGTAGTGGGGTGGGGGACGGGGGTGAGCTCTGTCTGCTTGTCCTAGGGCCTGTGACTCACTTCTGCCTCACAGGCCCGGCTTGTGGGCCCTCAGAACCTGGCATGTGGCGAGGATGGTCCCTTCCCCTGGGGATAGGAGGCCCCTGTTATTCTGTTGAGCCTGTGGCTACCCAGCTGCAAGACCACACTTCACCCATCCCAGCATCCAGGTGTGACCACGTGCCTGTGTGGAATGGTGGCTCCTCTCACTTTTCAGCTCCATTCCCAGGAGCTCTCTTCCAGGCACCAGCCAGCCCGAGCCCAGCTGCACAGGCCCCTCTTTGTCCTGCTGTTTTCCCTGCATCCCCCACCCACTGCTGGTTCTTGTTACTGCCCTTGCCCAGGGTCTGTTCTTTCCCATAAAGCCTGATCACACCTTCGCCCTGGTGAGCTCCTGCTCATTCCTCTAAACCCATATAAGGATGTAAGGGGCAGCTCCTCTACACAGCCTCCAGCCTCCTGGGTAGGTGCCATGTCCTTCCACTTGGCCCTTCTGCTCTCCCATCCCTCAGTCTGTGGGGAATGAGGGCGGAAGGCACCATCTAAGGCAGCGTCCTGGGTGTTTTGGACATTTGTGGGACCAGCATTTGCTGCAGGGAGGCCCACTTGGGGCATCCCCAGTGCCTCCCTCTTCAGTGAAAGTGTGAAAAGAAGCAGTTATCTTCAGGGGGCAACCAGAGCAGATAAGGGGTGAGTCCACATACTCCAGACCCTGCCAGCCTCCTGAGAAGGATTGCGGTTGGGAGTACCTCCCCGTGTCCTTGGTGTGGTCAGCCTGGCCCTGGATGTCCAGCTCTGACTCACTGCTTGTTTGGGGCATTGCTGGCCTGGATGCCAACTCCTGTGGGCTTGATCAAGCCAGTGTGAGCTTGAGATAGGATCTGAGGACTGGCTCCTGGGAGCAGTGGGGATGCTGGCATGTGTTCACAGCCGCTTCCTGCCCCTGGCTCTCCTCCTAGCAAGCTGGGTGTGGCCACTGCCGAGAATACCGGGAGGTGGGGGCATCGTCTTGGGTGGACCCTGCACACCAGTCCTGAGTGTACGAAACAGTCTCAGGGTATCAGTGACAATAGCATGGGAGCTGGTGGCAGGTGACAGGTGACAGGTTAAACATTCTCAGGTTTCAGTGTTGCGGGGAAGAGGGCAAAGCTATTAACTTTAGAAGTTATTACCTTTAGAAGGTGACCACTGAAATAGGCCCAGAAGGTATAATTTCCAAACAGGAAAAAAGGATATGAGAAAAAGGCAAATTAAACCAAAAGAAGATGGAAAGGGGGAGGGAACAGGGGAGCTGGACACACCTGTTACAAAAAAATAACAAGTGCACCTGTAGTCACAAAAAATGTAAAGGGACCAAACATTCCAGATAACAAAAAAGATTGTCACATTGTATGAAAAATAATCCAGGTTTCTGAAATTATAAGAAACCCTCCTAAAATGTAAAGAAACATAACATTGAAGGTCAAGGGAGAAAAGACTCACCAAGGATGAACTTGTGGTCTGTGTCAACATTAGGTTAAATACAGTTTAAGGCAGCAGAGCCCAAAGGTGACTTGTGGGAAATACAAATACAAAGCCAAGCTTCTGGTAATATTCACAAGAAAGAGAGGAGGCACAAATAAAACACTAGGGTAGAAAAGAAGATCTCACCACAGATGCCCCAACAAATGAGCAGAAATATAAGAGGCTGTTTATCAACCTTATGCCAACAAATTTGAAAACAGATTAAATGGATAATTTCTTGGGAAAACAGTTTTCCAGAATGAAATCCAAAAGAAATAACAAACCTGGATTATCCTACAATCAAAGAAATGTAATCAGTGATTCAAAATCTGCCTCTCCCCTCACAAAATTTTAAATAGCTTTGCAAGCAAATTCTATCTTTTGAGAAACAGATCTTTCCAATCTTGTACAAATTATTTCAGAGAATAGAAAAATAGGAAACTCTCACCTCATTTCTGTAAGGCTAGTATAAATTTGATATGTAAACTGAACAAGGGTAGGACAGGAATAAAATTACCGGTAAATCTCACTCACAAACACTGATGCAAACTGAATCCAATAATGTATCAAAAAGATAAATTCTCATGGCCAAGTTGGGTTTATACCCAAAATGTATGACTTGTGTAACATGATAAAATCACATAGTGTAAATTATTGTATTAATAGGATAAAAGAGCAAAAACACAGTAATACTTCAATAGATACAGGAAAAAACTATGATGAAATTAAATTTTCTTAGTTAAAAATAAAGAACAAAAATAGGAGTAGAAGCTAGTAGACTAAAGGACATCTACTAACATAGCAGACAGCATAAACGATGAAGTCATTCCCAGTGAGATCAGAAACTCTACGTGAAGCCCACGATAAAGGTCTCTATATGACATACTACTGGGTATCCTAATTAGAGCAATGAAACGAAAAAAGGAAATAAAACGCAGAGAATTTAGAAAGTAAAACACAAAACTCCTTATACATGGTATGATTATCTATGTGGAAAACCCAAAGGCATCTACAAATAAATTATTAGATCAGGTTGCTGGATTCAAAGGAAAATTCATTCGTACTTCTATACAATAGCAAAAATCAGTTAGAAAACTCAATTTTTAAAGGATTTAAAAATAGCAACAAAAATATAAAGAATCCAGGAATAAATCTAATAAAAGAATTGCAAACCCATAATATAGTAAAAATAGTGTCTGTGGCACTTCTTATTGGCCATTACTATCCTAAGCACTTTAATCCACGGGGAAGTATTTTCTCCCTGTGTGTAACTTGTCTTTTCATCCTTTAAAAAGTGTCTTTTATGAAGCAAAAGTTAATTTTGATGAAGTTAAATTGATCATTTTCTCCTTTTACGATCATGCTTTTGGTATCATGTCTATGTCCTGAAGATTTTCTCTCAAGTTATCATCTAAAAAGTTGTGTAGTTTTATATTTTACATTTAAATCTAGGATTAATTTTGAGATTTTTTTTTTATGGTGAGATTTTGGTTGAGGTTTTCTTGTCATATTGATATCTAATTGCTCTAGTATATTTGTTGAAGAAAATTATCCTTCCTCCACTGAGTTGGCTTTTTTTTGTATGGTAAAATATGCATCCTATAAAATTTATACTTTTAACCATTTTTACAATTCATTGGCATTAAGTATATCACATTGTTATGCAACCATCACCACCATCCATCTTCAGAACATTTTCATCATCCCAAACTGAAACTTGGTACTCATTAAACAGTAACTCCCAGCCCCTCCTTCTCCAGCCCCTGGCAACCACTGTTCTACTTTCTGTCTCTATGAATTTGACTGCTCTGGAGACCTCATATTAGTGGAATCATACAATACTTGTGCTTTTGTATCAGGCTTATTTCACTTAACATTATTTCTTCAAGGTTGATACGTGTTGTAGCATATGTCAGAATTCTCTTCCTTTTTTGGGGGGATGGGGGGAGGTAATATTTTCAGAGGGAGATACTGGGGATTGAACCCAGGACCTCATGCCTGCTAAGCATGTGTTCTACCACTTGAACTACCCTCCCTGCTTCTTTCTTTTTAAGACAGAGTAATATTCCATTGTATGGACATACAACTTTGTTTATCCATCCATTCATCTGTTGGTGGACACTTGCATTGTTTCCATCTTTTGGCTGTTTTGAATAATGCTGGTATGAATATTGGTGTATAAATATCTGTTTGAGTCCCTGCTTTCAATTCTTTTGGTCATTGAATTGCTTTTGCATGCTTGTAAAAAATAAGTTGGCTGTACTTGTATGGGGCTATTTCTGGGTTCTCTATTTTTTTCCATTGGACAATGACTGTCTCCTAATAAGCAGTATATTAATATCTATATAATAGGTCTTGAAACCAGATAGAGTGATTTTTCGCACTTTATTCTTTTTTTTTCAGAGTTGTTCTAGCTATTCTAATTCCTTTCCTTCTCCATATATATTTTAGAATAATCTTACCTGCATCTGTAAGAAATCTTGCTGGGATTTTGAAGGGAAGTGCATTATTCACCTCTTTACGCCTTGACTCTTCCAATCCATGAACATGGAATGCCTCTCCATTTATTTAAATCTTCTTCAGTTCCTTTCATCAGTGTTTTATAGTTTTCAGCATGTAGTTCCTGTATATATTTTGTTAGATTTATATCTGAATATTTTGATTGATTGCTTTTTACATGTTAAATCAATTTTGCATTCCTAAAATAAATCCCATTTGGGCATGTGTTTTTTATAGGTGTTGCTGGATTTGGTTTGCTAATAATATCGTTGAGTATTTTTGCATTTCCATTCACAAGCATTATTGGTTGTAGTTTTCTTGCGAAGTCTTCATCTAACTTTGGATCAGGGCAGTTCTGGCCTGATGGAGTAAATTAGGAAGTGTGCCCCCCTCTTCTATTGTTTTGTAAGAGTTTGAGATTGATTGGTGTTAGTTTTTCTTTAAACATTTGGTAGGATTTACCAATAAAGCCATCTGGTCCTGAGCTTTTCTCTGTTTGAATTTTTTTAAATTATTGACATGAATCTCTTGTAGATCTATTCAGATTTCTTATTTCTTCTTAAGACAGGTTTGGTAGTTTTTGTTTCTAGGAATTTGTCCATTTCATCAGGGTCACCTGCTTTGCTGGCATACAGTTGTTCATAGTATTCCCTTAAAATCACTTTTATTATTAGTGAGATATCATTAGCAATATCTCTTCTTTCATTTCTCAATTAAGTAATGTGAGTCTTCTCCCTTTTTTAAAGGTCCGTTTAGCTAAAGGCATACTAATTTGTTGACCTTTCAAAGAAGCAACTTTTGCTTTCATTGATTTTTGAGGGTTTTTTTATTGCTCAGGATATGGTCTGTCTGGCATAGGTTCTCTGCACACATGAAAAAAATATGTATTCCACTGTCTTTAAGTAGTGTTATATAAATTTTGATTAAATCCTGTTGTTTAATGGTGTTCTTGAGTTCTGTCTTTTTGCTGATTTTTTTTTGTCTATTTGTTCTATCAGGTGTTGAAAGAAGAGTGTTGAAGCCTCAACTATAATTGTCAACTTGTCTATTTCGCCATTCAGTTTGATCAGATTTTGCTTCACGTATTTTCCGGCTGTGTTGTTTGGTGTG
The DNA here is from genome assembly GCF_009834535.1 of Camelus ferus. NCBI lineage: Eukaryota > Metazoa > Chordata > Mammalia > Artiodactyla > Camelidae > Camelus > Camelus ferus. Next base: position 10,274,384 of record NC_045727.1, read on the forward strand.
CACACATTTAGGATTGCTATGCCTTCTTGGTGGATTGACCCTTTTATCATTATGTAATGTCTTTCTCCATCCCTGGTAATTTTCTTAATGAAGTTAGCTTTATCTAATATTAATATAGCCACTCTTACACTTATTTGGTTAATGTTTGCATAGTATATCTTCTATGTGTCTTCTTTCAACCTACACATGTAATTGTATTTGAAGTGAGTTTCTTTTAAATAGCATACATTTGGGTAATTTTTTGGTACACTCTACCAAACTTGTTTAACTGCTGTGTTTAGACCATTTACATTTAATATAATTATTGATATGGTTAGGATTACAGTCTGCCACTTTATTTTCATTTTCTGTTTATTCTGTTTTTCTTTTTGTTTCTCCATTTACGTTTTCCTGCCTTCTTGTAGCTTACTTGAACATCTTTCAGAGTTCTATTTTGAATTGTCTGAAGTATTTCTGAGTGTGTCTTTTGTATATTTGTTAGTGGTTGCTCTTAGATTACATTTTATGCACTCATCAAAGTCTATGGATGTCAACACTTTACCAGTTGGAATGAAGTATATAAACCTTATCTCCCTTTATATCCCATTACCTTTCCCTGTTTATAATACAGTTACCTTTGATATTTCCCCTGCATACACTGAGGACCACTTCAGGCAGTGTAATCATTTTTGCTCCAACTTTCAAATATAATTTAGAAAACTCAAAAGGAGAAGGAAAGTCTGTTGTAGTTACCAATATTTTGCTTATAATATTCTTTCTTTCTTTTTGATGTTCAAATATTCCTCTTTTTATCATTCCCTTTCTGTTTAAAGAACATCCTTTAGCCACTCTTTTAGGTGCATCTGCTGATGACATTCTCTTAGTTTTCCTTCATCTGAGACTATATTTATCTCCCCTTTGTTCCTGAAGAATATATTTGCTAGGTACACAATTCTGGGTTGACATTTTTTTACCCTTCTAGTGCTTTAAAAATATGCCTTCTCTGGTCTCCATTGTTTCTGATGAGAAATCCTCTTTCATTTGATTTGTTTTCACCCATTGGTGAGATGTCCTTTTTTTCTGGCTCCTTTCAATACTTTTCTTTGTTTTTGGTTTTCAGAAGTTTAATTATAGTGTGTCTTGGTGTGGATTCCTTTGGATATATGCTGTTTGGGGTTCTGGCAACATCTTGAATAGGTTTTATTTTCCCCTAAATTTAGGAACTTTTCAGTTATTATTTCTTTAGCAAGTAATGTTTCTAACATGTAAAGTGAGAGCACACCAAGGCTTTATGTGGGTACATAGACGATTCACCAAAGAGAAAATAAAAATGAGCAGTATAAATTATAAAAAATTTAATCTTATTACTGTGCAAAGAAATGCAAATTAAAGTAAGGTGCCATTTTCTGCCCATTCAATTAGTAAACTTCAAAAGCTCCGTATACTTAGAGCTGATGACAGGCAGTGAAAACACACTCAGGTAAGGGGTCTAAGGGACACACCCTCCTGAGTGTGAGCTAGAAATGCTACTTGGAGGAATTTTTCCTGAGGAAATTGTCCAAAATCAAGGCTCATGAATAATGACATTCATAGCATTATTTATAATAGAAAAAATGATCATTTATAAAGCTGTGTCTTAAGGGATGGTTGCATGATTACCAGAATAATCATCACCATTAATGTTAATCCAGGGTCCACCTTAAGCCAGGAAGTACTGTCTGCTCAGCTCCTTTGATGTTACGCCTCTCAGCATCCCCATTTTATAGAACCTTGAAACAGATCTCACTGGTCACAACCTGCTGCCCAGAGTGGTGGAGACGGAGGAGTCCATCCTGGCTCTGTCCCCACTCCCAAGGTAGTTAGAAACGATGACCATCACGAGGGCGTTTTTAACAGAGTAGGGATATGTTTACAGTATGCTGCTAATGAAAAAGGAGGATCCAGAATCACTGTACGATTTTAAGTGGAAAGAGTATAAAATTGTTGCAGAATGTAGCCTGCCGAGAAAGAAGGAATCTGAAGGAAGGGGCTGGGGGAGAAGGTGGACAGAGAGGCCTGATGGCAGTGCAGGCTTGAGGGGTGGAGGGCTGCCTCCCAGAGACCACACAGAGAACCCCATCCAGTGTGGTCTGTCTGCCAGAGCCCCCTGCCCACTGAGGAAGGTTAAGCAGTGGTGCCCTCCCATTCTGACCACAGCCCCAGAGCCCCCCAGTGACTCAGCACACAGGCTATCCTCTCAGGAGCAGCCCGTGGCCCCAAGCTCAGCCGCCTCCAACTGAAGTCAGAGGAGCTGTGAAGGTCAAGGGAGCCAGGGAGGCTGGCTAGGGAACCTGGAGGGCGCTCAGGAATGGCAGCAGAGGACCAGGGTTGGTGACTGTCTCTCTCCCAACCCTGCGGCCTCTACCATGGAGGGCTTCACATCTGTGGTGGGACAAAGGCAGGGAGAGCCCAGTTCCTTTGTCTGAACTGTGAATTCACAGCTGTTTGTCAAAGGGCACTCGGGTGTCGTAGGCATCCATACCCCTCCCACGCCAGCCGCCTCTGGTCCCAGGGCAGGGCTAGCAACACTGGATGAGCTGCCCCTGGAGCACAGGCTTGTGCTGAGAAAGGGTAGCAGGCAGTGCCCTGTGTTCAGAGGCTCCACAGACAGCTGCTGCCCTGGAGGAAAACATCCTCAACTATTTCAAAGCCGAAAGAAAAGGGATGTTCTCACTTCCCTTGAAATGAAATCCCTTAACTAGGAGCTTCCCAAACCCCAGCCCCCCGAAATCTGGAACCTAAATTTGGATTGTCCCTGGAAGGTCACCGGATCACCCTGGTGTGGGGTCAGCCGGCAGCTGCTCAAGATAAACTGATTTCTGCCGACTCAGGCCTTTCCCCACACAATGAGATCCTGCCGCACTTCCCCTGGGAAGCAGAACAATAGCGGCAGATGAGCAGGTGGCCTTGGCCTGTGAGCTGGCCCGAGAGCCCCTTGCTAGAAGTCAGGCATTCACACTGCACAGCCTGGACCCCTCTCTGACCTCGGCCTTTAGGCCTGGGCACCGCAGCCCTGCTGGCCTCCTTCTGCCCTTTCCCACCTCTGGGCCCTTGCTCAGGACTTCTTCCTGTGTTTAGGCTGAACTGTCACCTCCTCAGAGTCTTTGTCACTCAGCATCTCCCTGCTGTCTGCCGCATGGCCGTGGGCATACGTGAAACAGCCCTACCCAGTCCCTCGTTGAGGGCAGGCCCCTGGGTGCATGTTCTACTGTGGGACTGGCGGTGCAGCTGGCACACGTCACCTGGGCTGCTCCCAGGGTCAGTGCTTTGTCTATGGGCAGTGTGAGGCACACAGAGTTTCAGGCAGAGTGTGAACCAGGAGCCAGGCCTGCTGAGATGACCCTGCTACCATGAGAACAGTTCAGGTGGCTCAGAGTAGGGCCTAGACAGCCTGAGGCCACAGCAGCCATCCTGGGGAGATGGTAGGGTGGAGAGTGGTGGGGGACCCTGGGCAAGGTCCCTGGACTTAGGGCCACAGGAAAGTGGGATTGAAGGGTGGGGAAGGTGGTAGGGCTAGGCCCCCTGGAGTGGATGGGGGAGGGGACATCAAGGAGGGTCTGCAGCAAGAGGGTTGCTGCGAGTGAGGGGTGGCTGGGAGTAGGCAGTGGTACTCGGAGCCCCATCCTGTGCAAGGAGTGAGAGGTGGGGGTCAAGGAGGGGGCAAAACTGCTCCCCCCGAGTCACACAGGGCCCAGCAAACTTGCCTTGGATGTCCTCCCACCATGCTGGACGACAGGGTATTTTTGCAACCACCTGAGGAGGGAGAAAGAACCAGGCCCAGGAGGGACAGGTCTGTCAGAGCTCCCAGCCTATGGCCAGGCTTCTCTGTGGAGTTCCTATGAGCAGGCCAGCACCTTGGACGTGAGCAAGGAATGAGGGTCCTAGCGGCTCCACTCCAGGGCAGAGTACTGCTGGAGACAAAGGTCTGACAGGGAGTAGGGAAGGGGCTGCCAGAAAGGGGCTGGTGCCCCCACCTGAGCCTCGGTGGGGTCCAATGTCCATCCCCATGGGCCTTTTGTAAAATGGCTGGGCCATTGTGCAGAAGAATGCCCGGAAATCCCTTGCCTCCTGCCTCCAGCGAGGATGGGGGCTCTTCCTCCCAGTCAGGAAACTCCTTGTTGGCTTCCGGAGGGTGGCCTGGGGGCTGGGGTGCAGGATCGGCACTACCACTGGAGGGAGGGCAGAACACGGCCCATACGTGTCTCCTTGTGTCTCTTGTCGGAGGGCTGGCGGAGGTGGCTGAGCTTGGGGCCATGGGCTGCTCCTAGGAGGACAGCCTGTGTGCTGAGTCACTGGAGGCTCTAGGGACTTACTGATGCTGAGTCACTTGAGCTGAGCCTCAAAGGATAGGGGATGGGCAGCACTTCTGGAAGAGGAGCAGTCCCTGTGAAGGCTGTGAGGTCTAGGAAGCCTCGGCTGCAGGGGCAGAGTGGGGGGTCTCTGATGGCCAAGGAAAGGCCCCTCTGCCACCTTCTTCCTGTTGGATCCTCAGGCCCCAGGGCAGTGATAGTGCTGGGGAGGACCTTGGACAAAGCTGGAGCCTTGGGCCTGACCCGCACAGGCCTGCCTGGCCTCTTGGTAGGTGCGAGGGTCAGTGTCAGCAGTGGGAGGGCCACTGTGGTCAGGGTGCCGAGAAGGGGCCTGGGTTGGGCTTGGACTCCTGGGCGAGCTTCCTGGAGGAACAAGGCGAGCTGTGTTTGGCCAACCCAAGAGAAGGGGCCGAGGGAACCCCCAACGCAGGCCTCCGTGCAGTGGCGATGGTGGGGGGCTCCCGCACACCGTGGTCAGGGAGGTGGGCCAAGGAAGAGAAGCTGGCCGGGAGGTAGGCACCAGCAGGCTCATTCGGAATGTGGCCGGGAAGTCGGTGCAGACCCAGGATCATGAAGCTTCTGAAATGGCGAGGCGGGCCCGCGCGCATTCGCCTGAGGTCAGTTCGGAACGCGCGCGGCCAGGACCAGGACAGCGGCTGGTGGGGTCCCCCGGGGCGGCGGCCTGGCGGGGAAGGTCCCCCCTCCCTCGCTACCTCAGGCAAAGTTTCCCGAACTCGGGCTGCCGGGGGCGCCTGCGATTGGCTGCGGGCCCATAGCCCGCGAGCGGATTGGCTGTTCGGGGCTCGGGGGCTGGGCCCGAGGGGTAGAGTCCGCCCCGAAGCATTGAAATGGGAAGCCCCCCGGAGGCTCCCGCAGACCCGAGGCTGCGCTGTGGTGCCGCGGGACCGGGACACGGAGGGAAGGGAGTGAGCCGTGCGCTCACGGAGGCCCCGGGCCGTCCGGCGCGCGTCTCATCGTCAGCCATGGGGTCGGCGGCGCTGGAGATTCTCGGCCTGGTGCTGTGCCTGGTGGGCTGGGTGGGCCTGATCCTGGCGTGCGGGCTGCCCATGTGGCAGGTGACCGCCTTCCTGGACCACAACATCGTGACGGCGCAGACCACCTGGAAGGGGCTGTGGATGTCGTGCGTGGTGCAGAGCACGGGGCACATGCAGTGCAAGGTGTACGACTCGGTGTTGGCGCTGAGCACGGAGGTGCAGGCGGCGCGGGCGCTCACCGTGGGCGCCGTGCTGCTGGCGCTCGTCGCGCTCTTCGTGACCCTGGCGGGCGCGCAGTGCACCACCTGCGTGACCCCCGGCCCGGCCAAGGCGCGCGTGGCCCTCACGGGTGGCGCACTCTACGCGTTCTGCGGGCTGCTGGCGCTCGTGCCGCTCTGCTGGTTCGCCAACATCGTGGTCCGCGAGTTCTACGACCCGACCGTGCCCATGTCGCAGAAGTACGAGTTGGGCGCCGCGCTGTACATCGGCTGGGCCGCCTCGGCGCTGCTCATGTGCGGCGGCGGCCTTGTGTGCTGTGGCGCCTGGGTCTGCGTTGGCCGGCCCGACTTTAGCTTCCCCGTCAAGTACTCCGCGTCGCGGCGGCCCACGACCAGCGGCGATTATGACAAGAAGAACTACGTCTGATGGAGCCGGGCATAGCAGGGCCGTGAGCCGGAGAATTGGCCAGGGCAGCCCCTCACGGACGGCGGCCTGCGCCTGCGGCACACAAGCTCCGCATAACTCCCAGTTCTTTGCTGTGACTGGACTCTGGCCATACTAGCGGGACCCAGGCCCCGCCCTACCCTGCAAGGCGACCCACACTTGGGAGGACTCGCTCGGTTTCTTTCTGTGTGCAGTTCTGGCTGCGACGTGGGTGGGGCGCGGGTTCCCTGGGCTCTGTGGGCTCTGGACCGAAGATCCCATTCCCTGTCCGATCCTTAGGGTCTTGGATGCCGCCCACCCCTCCGTAGCTTCTGCCGATTCCAGAGAGGTGGACAGAGTCCAGGACTCCCAGCCTGGGCTGCCGGAGGGACATGTACAGCTGGCCTTTAATCCATCAGCAGGCTAGCCCCTGGAGGTGGGAGGCAAGAGACTTGGCCTGGACCCGAGACATGGGCACCAGATACTGGGTGTGGGACTCAGGCCCTGCCCTCCTTTGCAGCTTGGGGGGGGTGTTGTTTGCTTAGTAAATGGTTTGGATACCCTCCCTGTGTCCTGTCCTCTGTCCAGTCACTGCCTGGGCCCAGCAGCCCCCATTCATCCACCTATGCACTGACTCCTCCCCAAAAAGCTCCTTTGGGGACCTCCCAGGATTGGCCCTTGGGATCCAGAAGATCCCATGACCATTTCTCAGGTTCACCCTGCCACCTAGTCACCTTCCCATTGGGTGGGAAACAGCTACAGCTCACTGCAGCCCAGGGAGGCAAGATCTGTAGTCAGAAGGGCCCCTGCTGAGTCATGGGGCCTGCAGTGGGGCAGGGGTTTGGTGCAGACAGTGGTGGGTTGCCAGGTTGCTGGCTTTGCCTAGTAGAGGCTGGGCTCCACACACCACAGGGTGGCTGTTTTCCACCTGCCCTCTCAGGGCTCACCCATTTCTGGGTCACATCAAATGGCCAGGTATCAGTCCACCACTGCCTGGGCCCTTCTGCCAACAGTGCAGCGGGAACGGGGGCAAATCCAGGATGTGCACTAGGCTCCTGCAGAGCTGGCTGCAGGTCCACAAGCATGTTGCCATGGGGAGGAGGCACCTGCAGCCAGTTGCCCAGAGTGCCTGGGCTTAGCTCCAGCCCCTCCATCCTGGCTCTCTGTGAAGGCCCTGTGCCCACCCTGCTGGCCTGGCAGCCAGCCCAGACTTGCCAAACATCAGGACCTCTGTACCAGCCCCTTCTGGGGGCACCCTGTGGGAGCTTCCTCCTGTGGGTGGGATCACTGGGACCTGGTGTTGACCCTAGCCAGGCACCTTGGGGTGGGGGTCCCAGGAGGGCAGAGCAGACCAGAGCTGTCACTGGCACCAAGTGCTCACTGTTCCCAGCCCTGTTCTAGGCACTTTGAATTCATGCACTTTTACCTTCTGCCAAAGGCCAGGGCGGAGGACAGGACAACATTGGGGGCTGCTGGGAGGGACCCCAAGCCTAGTCAGTGGCTAAAGCTTGGCATCTGCCCCCAACCTTGGCTCCAGGGGCCGTGTCCAGAAATGCCTGGGCCAGGTCCAATGGCAAGGAGTCTCCCAGGCCTGGCCAGGCTCCCTGTTGGGGTGGATGGAGAGGAGGGTAAGAACCTGAGGACAGGGGCTCAGGGCAGCTGTTGAGAACGCTGCCCCGAACCCCAGGGTTTCCAGGGAGTCTGAACAACCCAGGGGCCTGAGTTCCCAACAATGGGATGCCTGCAGTGGGATGGGCCCCACTGCACAGGAGTCCTCAGCAGCCCCGCCCAGGCCAGAGCAAGAACACTCCCTGAGTGCTGGTGTATGATCCTGTGGCCTTGGCTCTCGGTGGGGCTGGGATAGAGGTCCTTACACTTCTGCTCCTGGCTGCTGGGCCCGGCCAGTGCCAGGTACAGTGTTTGGCCAGGAACGCAGGCCCAAGCCTGCATCCCACATGGCCAGGAGCTGACTCCAAGGCCCCAGGCATCACTGGGATTCTGAAGCATAGCTGCCCAGCCAGCCCCAGCTCCTGCAAATGGCATGCGTGGGCAGCTTGAGGGCCCTGGGGGGCCAGGCTGCTGCCCCCTGACCCATACTAGGGAGGACAGGCAAAAGGAGCCAGCCGCCAGTGCAGCTACCCCAGTGCCCACTAACCCTCCCTGAAGGGCACCAAGACCTGGCCCCACCCACCCAGGTTCTCAGTTCTAGGACATGATTTCTGGGCTTTTCTCACCAATTTAAAGCCTGCCCAAACCACTCTGCCTCCTGCCCTCAGCTCCAGGCACCACACCCAGTTGGCCATGTTCCTCCAGCCTGCCTGCTCTCGGGCACCCGTGCTCCAGGTGGTGGCTACAGATGGCCCCAGCCACTTGTGTGAATTGCTCTCTCATCCCTGAAGGGCAGAAGTGGCAATCCTCAGTGAGGGGGGTGTAGCTCAGTGGTGGAGGGCATGCTTGGCATGTACGAGGTCCTGAGTTCAATCCCCAGTGCCTCCATTAAGGTGAAAAGAAAATGGTCCCCTCCTTGCCTCAACTCTTGCACAGGTGCTCTGGGGACATCTGGGAGGGTGGGGCCAGCTGATCTCACAGCTCCTCTGACTGAGAACTCTCGCTGCTCTGAAGCCTTTGGAGGCTGCCGAGGTCCGTCCAGCTTGGACCTTCTGTGACCAGGATGTGGGTGAAGCCAACCTCGGGGCTCTTTAGCCAGCTCCGCCCTTCCTGACTTGGGGCCTCGCCTTGGCTGTCCCTGCCTGGCTCGCCTGGCAGTGCCCACTGTGTGCCTGCGAGGTGGGGAGGCGCCTGGAAGGCAGGTGCTGGGGGGGAGAGGATGGCCATAGTGTGGGGGTTCTGGGAGGGGTGCATGGTCAAGAGGGTGGACTTGAGATGCTGCCAAGGCCAGTGCACAGAAGGAAGCTGTGGGAAGCTGGACCAAGCCAGAGCCTGGAGGCCACCCTCGTGCTGTTTTCCACTGGGCCTTGAGGGGTGTCCAGGGCACAGAATCAAGGCCCCTCTGGACCCTCAGAAGGCTCAGGGCACAGCCAAGCACTGGCCTTGTGATCAGAACCAAGACCGGGGCACCAAACCTAAAATAAACATTTTATTCCATTCAAAACCACTGTCCCTGTATCTAAAATCACATTCATAACTTATAATCTAAATAAAAGCCAGTTAACATAAATAAGGAAAGGAGGTCATTTCTGAAGAAATCAAACCCTAGGAAAGACAAAAAAGAAAAGATAAATTGTAAATAATTCTGATGTCTCCCCAGACCAAACAACCTGCCCAGGCTTCCCTCTGGGTGTGGAGCTCTTGCTTCCAAGCAGCACCACCAGTCACAGGGGTGAGCATGGGTGTCCCTGGGGTCTGGGGGGAGAACCTCAAAGGCCCATGGCCCCCAGTGCCTGCTTCCTCTGTGGACCCACCTGGTAGCTTGTCCATCCTCAGCCTGTGGTGCCCCAGAACGCTGCCCCTCACCCTCCCCAGCTGCCCCACCCTGCACCTGTCTTGGTGGCAGTAAGCACAGCGGGGCTGGCATCCTTACTGAGCTGGCTGCAGGGAGGGGTCTGCCTTGAATGCCAGTGCTACTGCCCGAGAGCCCCTGCTGGCAGCCTTTGATTTGGGTCCCAAACTCACACCTCTGCCCCTGCCTGGCCCTTGCTAAGGCCCAGCATTTGTGGCCCAGGGGTGATAGCCCTGTTTCAGATGGGGACATGGGTGTAGCCTGGTGGGTGTGCAGCCTGGTGAGGTTTCCCATCACCGATAGCCATGGCCCCCGGCCAGGGCTCAGGCAGATGGCAAGCAGGGCGCGGGCATCCACAGTGGGGGCCTGGGCTAAGAAGTGGTCAATACACAGAGCAGACCCCTGGCCCATTTCCCAAGGGTCTTCAAGGAAAAGGTGGCGTGTGGGCCACAGGGGAGAGCATCACAGTGACGGCCACATGTGGTCCAGGCAGGCCTGGTCAGAGCCCACATTCTCTAAGTCTCCACTGAGTGGCTGCCACCAGCTTTGTTTTTTCACAGGTCAAGCACATGAGAGCCCAGACAGACGCCCCCCAGGAGCTCCTGCCCAGGGCCTGATGCTGGCCGAGGGCAGCAAGGCTCCAGAAGGCCCAGGCAGCCTTGTTCCCAGCAGCACCCAGAGCAGTGTGGTCAGGGAGGGTACAGGCCGGCTCTTTCTGAAGGAGTCCCAGGAGCTTAATGAAATTAGTGCCCTTGGAACGCCCCACTGTGGTCCTGCCACCAACCCAGGGACAGACGTCCTTGGGAACAAGGCGTTGGGCCCAGTCTCCTCAGGGGCCGCACTCTGGCTTCAAAGACAAGTAGCAGCTGGCCTGTGTGGTGGGGCCCTAGACACCCCCAAGGGGCCCTGGGGACTGGCCGGCACCCGCCTCCCCCACCACTCACCTAGGACAGGAGGGAGACAAGCGCGTCCAGGAACTTGCTGCGGTCCTCAGCTTTCAGCTCAATCACTGGAGTAATAATGAAAAGAAAACAGACAGCGCGAGGGGGAGGCCCCCAGTCATCAAGAATCCAGACTGCAACAGCCCTCCTCCACATTCCAGGACGTGCTCAGCCCTGATGGCTGCAGCGTTGCGGAACACGAGGTCTTTCTAACCCTGGGAAACAGCTGGCCACCCTGTTGGAGCAGCTGGGGCTGCGGCTTGTGGGGGGGACCGGCAGTGGCAGTCAATGGAGGGGACCCAGGATGTGACACTGAGGATGCCACAGACCTGGCAGAGCTGGCCTCCCACCCTGCCAGCACAGAGCCTGCCCCAAAGTGGTTGTGGGAGGTCCTCAGGTTGGGGAGGGGAGGCCAGCCTTCTGTTCTGCTCCGGCCACTCTCAGCTTCAGTGTCCCATGCTGTGCAAGTGCGAACTGCCCCCACCTCTGGGACCATCAGGCTCAGACATGTGGCCCCTCATCAGACCGGCCTGGTCCTGCATCCTTTGAGCTGTCTGTGCCTCGAGCCATGGGTCCTCTGTAGCCTGGTCCACCCACAGAGGAGGCATGGAAGAGGAAATCGGGGGGCTGCTGCTGGAGGGGAGCCCACCCACCCTGAGTGGCCTGGCAGGAAGATGCCAGCTCTAGACACCAGAGGCAGTGGGGACGTGGGCCGGGTCTCTGCAGTGACTAGTGTTCGTCAGGGAACCCGCTGGTGGTGGAAGGGAGGTCTGAGAGGTGGGTGCTCTGGGCCCAAATTTGCTGTGTTGAAGGCCTGACTCCCGGCATCTCAGAATGTGACTGTGCCTGGAGACGGGCTTTTAGAGAGGTGATCAGGTTAACTGAGGTCGTGGGGGGCCCTGATCCAGTCTGACTGGTGCCCTTACAGGGAGAGAGCAGGATGGAGAGACAACCACATGGAACACGTGGCTGTCTGCACGCCAAGGAAACAGGCCTCGGGAGGAGCCAGCCCCGCGACACTGTGCCCCACTTCCAGACTCCAGGATGGCGAGAAATGCATTTCTGTCGTTCAGACCCCCAGTCTGTGGTGCTTTGTTCCAGCAGCCTGAGCTTGCTAACACAGGGGTGAGGTACCAGACATCTGTTTTACTTTAACGTCCGTCAGCCGGGATAAAAAGCAAATATGGCCAAACTGAACCATGTGCCACACTGGCCTCTAGAGAAGCAGAGGGTGGCCTGCAGGCGTGGCCCCCTCCACAGTGGGGCACAGTGCAGAGAGGTGCCCTGCTGTCCCTGCAGCCACAGAAGGGCAGGCTACTCTGATGGGAGAGGCTGGGCCTGGGAGGCCCTAGTGGCCAGTCCCCCAGGCTCCTTGATGAAGTGGTTTCAGGGGCTGGATTGTAAGGCCAGAGCTCCCTGGGCTGCCTGCAGCGGCCAGGCCTGGGCTGGTTTTGGGAGGACACAAGGGTGGCAGCAGGGCACCAAGGCGATGCCAACCTTCCTGGCTCCAAAGTCAGCGCTGACCCTGAGGGGCCCAGTGCAGCATACTCTACCTGAGAGGTCGAAATGGTTGTGCAGCGTCCGGGAGTTCGTGCCTTCCGCCGCCTTCTCAAAAGCCCGACCAAAAAAGCTGGGGACACACAGAGGCACGTTGGGGGCTGTCCCTGCAGCGGACCCTCCCTGCCCAGGATTCACCAGACTCAGTCCAGACTCCTCACCCCGACCCTGACAGCCGCCACCTCTCACCACAGCTCCCACCCCAACGTCCACCTGAGCTCATCTCGGTGCACAGGCTGAGTGTCCCCTGTGCACCCCCACTTCACACCCACATCCTGAATGCAGCTTCCCGTAGCCGGCACTGTGCTGGCAAAGAGCAGAGGCTCAATGGGAGCCGTGTGGGGATGCAGGTCTCAGACACACAAATGGGGGGCCTGGGGGCCCAGAGGGGCCTGCAGGGTGGTGGGGCAGGAGCACGGGGGACACGGCCCACCCTGGGGCTGATGGCCCCTCGGGGGAGGGCTGGCAGCGGAGGGGAAGCGTTGTAGGGAAGGGGCCCTTGGGTCCGTCATGGAGGTCAGAGGATGGACCTGGGCTTCCAGCCTCCACGGCAGCTTTCACGGGACCATGCAGTGACCAGGGCTATCCGCGGACCAGCACAGCCTCACACAGACCGATGGCCTGAGTGAGGACACAGGCGACCATGGTGCTGCCTTGGGGACCTGGCCCAGGAGCCCCTGGCCAGCTCCCACCCAGTGACCGTGAATCCGAGACCCACTGCAGAGCTTTGGTAGGGCGCCTGGCAGCATGGAGGCCCTTGTCCTTAAAGTCCACTGTCTCCCCACTTGCTGCTGAATGGCCTCTACAGACACGGGAGGTCAAAGCTCACAGCAGCTGAGTGGGGACCAATCTGACCCAGGACCACATCCTCCATGGAGAGGCCGACAGGTGCCCTCTGGGGAGACTGAGGGGCATGGGAACTGGGCGTCGTCATCTGGGATGTGCTGGGAACCCGCCAGGGAGCCCAGAAGACCTGCCCTCATCGGGGAGCTCATGACCCAGTTTCTGTCCTGTGTCTTCAGAACAAGACCCAGATGACCAGCTGCCTGGACCTGAGACACGGCCTGGAGGGTACCAGGCGGGGTCATTCACGCCCCAACCACCATGCCGTCCCCCTGGGCTCCCCTGCCTACTGCACCTTCCCACCCCTGACCCTGCTCAGCATGCAGGAGGCTGCCCCAACCTGCAGCCACGAATGTGCACCCCCAGTGCCCTGCCTGGCGCTGGGAGCCAATGTCCTCCACTAGGAGGGCCCTAGCCCCCAGGACTCACTTCTTCCTGTCTGAGCCGTCGGTCTCGGGGGGGATGCCCACCACAGTCACGGTGCCCTGCTCCACGCACAGGGGCGCAGCCATCACCAGGGGCAGCAGCTTGCAGCGCCGATTCTTTGTCTGTGGAGGGAAGGCGCCTCTTGGTCACAACCTGCAGGGCCAACCCACTGCCCAGGAGCCCCAGCCCCTAGCTCCCCCAGAGCCTCCAGGGGCTTCCTCTCCCCAGACATGCTCGAGCCCCCAAGCAGCTGCCCTCAGGCCATGGCGCCCTGTCCCCAGCCTCCTGTGTACCGGCCTGGCCCCACTGCCCCCGGTTCTTCCCTCCCCCACCTCCTTTAGGTCCTGGTGCCATTGTCACCTCCTCCAGGAGGCCCTCACCAGCCCACCCCTCCCTCAGCCTGCTCCACCTCGGCTGGCCACCATCTCTCCCTAATCTGTCTCAGCTAAACACTAGCCCCGGCCCCACGTGCTCTGTGAGTGCCCTGGACTGAGAGGACAACACAAGAGCTGATGGGCAGCAGAGGGTTCAGGGCTCAGCTGGAGACACAGCTCAGAAAGAGGGAGGCATCTGCCTGGATCCCATGGCTGGTGAATGGCCCCAGGACCCTTAGGCTGGCTTCTGGCACCCGCTCCGCCATCCCACCCGGCTCCTCACTGAGCACACGAAGGACTTGAGCAGGTGTCTGCTGAGCAGGCTCAGGGACGCTGGCTTGGAGAAGAGCGAGACATCCGGAGTGCCCTGCAGGGGAGGGGTGGACGGTCAGGGGCTGCAGGCAGGCTTGGCCGGGGGCCGGGTGCCCACATACATGTGGGAGCTAGCTGACCTCCGTGAGGGCGCAGTAGAGGAAGGGCCCCTGGGAGATGACGAGGTTGGTGCAGAGGCAGCTGGCAATGGTCTGCTGTGTGGCCCGCAGCTGCCGCTTGGCGAGTTCCAAGCCACGGTACAGTTTGTCCAGGTTACTCCTGTAAGACAGCAGACCAGCTGAGGCACAGTGTCTTGGGCGGAACACCTGGGTCCCGGGGCAGGAGGGGTGTGCCCTCTGCTCTGGCCCCAGTTCCCTTCCACGTGGAAGGAAGGAATAAAAACTGAAAAATCCCACAGTGACGGACAAGACAGGCGGGCAGGGGACTGGCATCAGAAGGCTGGAGACTGAGAGCCAGTAGAGGTGTCCCCTGGAACGTGCCCACAGGGCTAACAGGAGAGGCTCGGGGGCACCAGGGACCCTACCCCCACAGATGAACTTTTACCCTCCCCCACACGAGGGAGGGTTCCCCTCTGAACACCTCAACATGAGCCCTCTGTGGAGAAGTGAGGTCTTCGAGCAAAGCCTCTACACCCAGCAGTCAAGGTCCCAAAGTGTCACATTGGCTCCCCACCTGCCAAGATGAAGTGATGCCTTCTGGCCAGCAGGCTGTGCCCAGAGACCCAGGGCTCACCAGGCTTCCACTGCCCCCACCCTGAACATGGAGGACCGCCAGACCTTGAGAAATGCCTGTGGCCTGAAAAAATGGCCCTAGAGGAAGCAGAGATAATTTGGAGACCAAAAAGAGGCTTAAAATGAAGTGTAATTAGTATCTTCAGAGCAGGATGCTGTGAAAAAGGAACAAGCAGAAGGCAAAGGTCCCAAGACACCTGGGCTGGACCTAACCGGGGCACACTCTGGGCCAGCAGTCGCGGCACCAGTGGCCAGAGGCAGGAGGCAGGCTGAGCTAGCCACAGGGCCGGGCTGGAGCCAGAGGACAGAGCCCCAGGCTTTGCTGGACCACAGGGGCTCAGGGAATGCTTGCTGGAGGAGAGCTGGGGAAAGCTGGATGTGATAAAGGAGGCAATTAAGAACATCAGGAAAAACAGAGCTGCATCAGAAAGGAAGGTGGTCACTGCACATCAGTGACTCTGCAACACCATCAGCACAACGAACCGACGCTCTTTATTGGTCTTCATCTTTTAGACTCAACCTAGACCAAAGATGAGCTGACTCTCACCCTGTTCTCTGCCCCACGACTCAGTGTCAACCTCGAGCAGGTAGAAGCGTCTTTATATACTAGGAAGCATGGGGCAGGAGAGAAACAGGGATGCTAGCACCCGGCCCTTACAACCTCGGGAGATGAGAGACGCTGGTGAAAAAACAAGACATATGTAAAGGAGCTAAAAACAGTGGCGCAGCTGTAGCGACGGGGGGATGGAGCCCAGAAGAGGGAGAAATGCCCTTCTGTCACAGCAGGGAGCCGCAGGCAATGGCTGAGATGGGTCCATCAGCTCTGCGAGGAGGGCGGCAGTAGTTGGCCAGTTTTTTGATTTCCCCATGTTTCTAGGTGAAAACAGAGCAGCTGCATGACAAAACCAAAAACCTAGGACTCCACTTACAACACAAGGAAACAAGGAACATCGAAGACTCCAAAATACAAGCAGGTGGGAAGAGACCCCAAGTGGCTACAAGACTTGCATTGCCAGTGTCAGTGAGGGAGGGTGCAGACAGGCAGAGACCTAAGAAGGCTTGGAAACTCCAGGCAACTGGGGACAGTGGCCAAGACCGAGAGGAGTTCTGCCCCACCCAAGAGCAGCTGAGTGCGAAGGGCGTGACCAAGACCAGGGAGCTGGAGCCGGCTGGCCCCGGGGAGTGCCCCCTGACCCCCCACAGCTCCTGTCCACTCTGGGCCCCTCACCGAGGAGAGACTGCTGAGAGTGAAATCAAAACTGTGCAACACAAGGACAGTTCAGGAGAGGAAGGCGGAGGTGCTGATGAAACAGGCTGGGACTGTCGTGGAGGCTCTAGCCAGGCGGTCGGCAGGAAGGTGGAATAAAAGGCAGTTAGGTTGGAAAGGGAGACGTAAAACCATCTCCATTTGTAGGCGACGGGATCCTGTGTATAGAAAAGCCTAAGGAATCCAGTAAAAAAATATTAGAACTGAAAAACAAGTTCTGCAAGGCTGCAGAGCAAGGTCAAAATACAGAAAATCAGCTGTGTTTCTATCTGGTCTCACTGAGCAAACCACAAGTGAAATAACACACCCATTTACAATGGTGTCAAAAAGGATAAATGGTTTAGGAATAAATCTAAGAAAAGAAGTGCAAAGTTTATTCTCTACAAACTACAAAGCACTGTTGAAAGAAATTAAAAGAGGGTCTAAGCAAATAGAAAAACATCCCCTGATCATGGATGAGGAGACTTAGTATCGTCAAGACAGCAGTGCTCCCCAAGTGAATCTATAGATCCAGTGCAGTCTGACTTCTTTGCAGAAACTGACCAGCTGACCCTAACATTCACATGGAAATTCAAGGAACACATACTAGGCCAAACCTGCTACAGAACCTGCCACAGCAGTCAAAACAGGGTGGTCCTGGCACAAGACTAGCACATGGGTCAGTGGGAGACAAGGGAGGATCCAGAAACAAATTCCTACACTTACAGTCACCTGATTTTCAACACGGGGCCAAATGACTGTAATGGGGGAAAGAAGTCTTTCCAACACATGACGCCAGAACAGTTGGGTGCCCATAGGCAAAAAAAGTGAGCCGGATCCATTCCTTACGAGACACAAAAACTGATCTCAAATGAATCAGACACCTAACGTGAAGGGTAAAACGATCAAGTTTTCACAGAAAACATACGTGTACATCTTCGTGACCTTGGATCAGACAATGGTTTCCTAGACATGACGCCAAAAGCCCAAGACACAAAAGAAAATAGATAATCCAAACATCATGAAAATGATTATGAAAACCTTTTGTGCTTCAAAGAACAACATCAAAAAAGTAAAAAGGATGGGAGAAAATATTAGCACACTGTGTATCTGTTGAGAGGCTTGTACTTAGAATATAAAACAATTCTTACAACTCAACAGTAAAAGGACAGTGCTGAGGCCTCACTCTGGAAACCACCTGGCAGTTCCGCACAAGGTTGAAATGCCCGGTCACCCTGTGACCCAGCAGCTCCAACCCCAGGTGTATGCCCAAGAAAAGTGAAAACACGTGTTCACTCCAAACTTCCACGTGTGTGTTCACGGCAGCATTTTTCATCATAATCAGGTGGAAACTACCCAGATGTCCACCAGTGATGAACAGATAAACAGACTGTGGTCTATCTCTACAGTTGATTATCATTTAGAATAAAAGGAAGGAAATTCTGACACATGCTACAACACGGATGAGCCTTGGAAACATTATTCTAAGTGAAAGAGGCCAGGCCACAAAGGACCACTTAGTGTCTGACTCCAGGGATAGGAAGAGTCCAGGACAGCAAACCTCTGAAGACAGGATGTGGATTACTGGCTGCTGGGGGTTGGGGAGAGGGCAGAGTGGGAGGTGATGGCTCAGGGGAGCAGGGTTTCTTTCTGGGGCAATGAAAACTTCTAAAATTAGACAAGGTGATCTTCGCACAACGTTGTGACTATCCTAAATGCCACTGAATCATATAGTGTGTGAATTACAGCTCAGGAAAGCCGTTTAAAAAGTGTGCTTGGGAACAGAGCAGGAAATGCCGGGCAGCCAGCCCCTTCATTGTTCACACTGCACAGAAGCAACAGCTGGAAAACCGGTGTGAACCGTGCCTTCTCCAAAAACGTCAGAAGAAAACACAAGAAAACAAACCACAGACAAGACCAAGGTCAAACCCTCTCAAAGCTACTGTCAGGAGAACGAGGATACGGAGGATGGCATCCCCCTGACAACAAAAGCTAACCAGCGATACACCCCCAGAGATCAAACCTGCAATGATCTATTGCAGAACAAGCTGAAAGACACTGAAAAAATACCATGAGGCATCTCAGGAAGTGAGATAAGGAAAAAGTAGAAAGAGAAATAATTGAGAAATGAAACGTAACCTGGAAGGTGTGAATAAACAGCAGTGATGACTGAAGAAGTGGAGGAGGTGAGGGGAGAAACTTCTGAAAATCAGAAGCAAAGAAGAGAAGGAAAGGATCGGAGAGAAAGGGACACATACTGAAGACGGGCAGCCAGCTTGGGCAGACAGGGATGCCCATTCCCGAGGGTGTGAGCAGCCCACTCCGGGGTGGGGCGGGGAGGCCGCGCCCACCACCGACCACGCCCACCACCTGACCACGCCCACCACCTCAGCTGTGCCCACTACCTGGAGAGACTGTCCAGGGCCTGGATGAAGTGGCCCATCCCGGAGTCGTCCTTCTCGGGGCTCTCCATCAGTGACAAGGTGGCAAAGACAACGTCACTGGCCAGGAACTTATGCTTGAAGCCAAAGTGGATGCTGAACGTCTGGACGCGCATGTCCTTCATGCTGCAACGGGGCAGGGGTGAGATGTGGCTGGCTTTCTGCGCGTGCAGGTGTGTCCTTAGCCAGGGTGAGCTCTCACACAGGCCGGGCCCCAGCTAACACGCACAGCACAGCTGTTCTGCCCAGAGAACAGAGGGGTTGGGCCCGACACACCAGCCCTGCAACCGCGGCACCGAGAGGCTGGTACAGAGCTGTCCACTCATCGCAGGGCAGGAACTAGCTGTGTGTGTGGAGGGGGGACGTGTGTGATCCTCCCCTGCTCCCCAGGGGGCCAGGAGCAGCCAGGCCCAGGTCCCTCCAATGGCGCTGGAGGGAGGCCCTGGTTGGAGAGAGCTCACGGAACCTGGCCCCAGTGGTCCTTTCCCAGGCCCGACACCTGTGTCCAGTGAGGGACAGGCCAAATTGACCTCAAAGGTCTGCACCTCTGCCCCAGGATTTAAGGATTCTAGACTTTCGCTGGCAAGTCAGGAAGTCCTATTTTTAAACAAAAAGAACTCTAAACTTTGGGGAAGGCTTGTCAGGTCCCACTTATCTGGGCGTCCCTATTTTTTTGCATTGTTTTAGGAATGGGGTTAAAGCTGAAGCCTGAACGAAGCTCAGACTAGAAAGCCGTGTGTTTACCCAAATTTATTGGCAGACTCTTCAATCATCTCCAGCAAATTCTCCTTCAAGGAGATGTCCATGGACTGGAACTTCTGCTTCGCCTGTTTCAGAGGGAGACTGGGAAGGGGAAAACGCCAGTCATGCGAGCAACCTGGCTCCAAGGGGATATCTCGGGGTCACAACAGGACAGAAAGGACCTGCCAACGAGGGGCCCTGGCCCCCCTGCCCAGCCTGGCCTGTGGACTGGATTCCAGGATCCAGTGAGGAACACAGGGTAAAGCAGGTGGCAGCTGGATGTCCCAGCCCTATTGGTCACCAGGAGGGAGGGGCTCTGCCCTGGGGTGGCGGGGCCAGGCGCTCACTCACCCCACATCCGCGAGGAACTCCTGGAGCCGCTTCTGCCCATGCAGGGACCAGAGCTTGAGCCTGGCCGCGGTGTAGCACGTGTTACACAGGCTGTCGTGGAGGGACCAATGCTGGTAGAGCACCAGGCGGAGGCTGGGCCTGCGTCAAGGAGCTGCGGCTGTGCAGGGACCAGCCCCACCCCGACTGCCACCTGCATCACTGGTCAGCCCCGGTGACCTGGAGCTCTTCGACCTGAGCTTAACTTGACCCATGTGGACCGCACCCTCATCTGAGGGCCTCAGGTCATCCCACTGGCTCCTATGGGTTCCACGTCGCCAGGCCTCTGCCAGGACCCCACTTCTGGAACAAGTTCTTCAGGCTTGTGGGCCTCGGAACATGGCTGTAAGGATGTCCTGACCCCGTGGGTCTCTCCTCGCTCACACCAGGGTCTCCGCGGGACGCCAGGCTGGCCCTGCCTACACATTGCAGACA